>NC_033797.1:143259999-143312618 GCF_001876935.1 Asparagus officinalis | reverse complement strand
ATTAAACCCCTGCCTTTAAATTCTCTAATCTCTCTCCTTTTAATCCCTCTTCTTCCATCTCGTCTCAAAATCGCGTTGAGAGCTGGAGAAAAAATCGCCTCTGGCGATTTTAGGGCAGCCGGCCGGCCACCCAGAGAAGATAAATTCGGAGGAGATGGGGGAAGTTCTTCAGCGGGCTAAACGGCCTAGGCATGGGTCTCCTTTTATAGGCGGAGTGGACGGTGGCGACAGCCTAGTCGCCAGCGACTGCTTCGACGCCAAATTCGAGGCCGAACGCAGAGGTGGGAGCGCTCGAACGCAAAGGACGCCATCGCCAAACGCAGGGTTGCGTTCGAACGCAGAGTTGGGTGGAGGCGCTCGCACGTGGGCTCGAGCTCGAACGCAGAGCTCTGGGGGGGGCGCTGCCGAAGATAGCCTGGACCTCACCTGTGGCTTCGCCTCGTCGACATCGAGCTCGTCGGAGCTCCTCGCCGGTGCAGAGGTTGGTATCCAGCCCCCAAATTAACAATACAACGATCAGCTGTGGATGGTGCCCATCGGTCTGGTGCTCCTCGGGACACCCATCGTAGCGTGGGTCTCCGTCTTGGCTTCCGACACGTGTCGGCGCCCGGAGATTCATCTGAGGGCGGCACCGGACAATGAAGAGGAGAATAGGGCTGTGGACACTGAAGGAGGGTATCAAAGATGATCCTTTCTTTCTTGCTTTTTATATTTGGTGTTTTCCCTTTTTTTTCTTTTTTTTTCCTTTTTTTTTTTTGGTGAGGAAAGGGAAAAAAATCAGGGTGTTAATTAGTGTGTCAGCAACCTTAAGAAAAAGAAAATGATGGATCGAGAATGATTTTTTGTACTTGTTGCATTTTCCCTTGTTTTGTGACTATATATTTTGTCGTTAATTCGTATCGCTTTGCACGAGTTATAAACTTGATTGTTGTCATTATTTGGCCGCCAATTTTCATAAAAAAAAAGCTATCATCAACGGTAGCAAATTTATAAAACCATGTTGAAATACATACCAAGGATTTCGTAAAAAGATATCGTAAATTATTCTATTGGGAGTTATTATCGAATAACATGAACTTTATGTTATTATCATATAACAATCATAAACTTAACATATATAATTCTCAGTAGTTTTGTGGAATTTACCCTCTCTCTCTCTCACTAATTAAATAAAAAAGTGAGTGATCGAAGGTTTTATTATTATTTGTTTTGCATATTATGTTTTTTTTTTTTTTTTTTGGGTGCCCCAAGAGACAAGTTGATTATTGTGATGGTCTGGCTGATGCTTTTCCTCTTTTACATTGATCAATGTGATATGATAGCTATGACCTACAAAAACTTTGTCTACATGCATGAATGATTTGCCACCTACTTAGTTTCTTTTCTTGTATTGGAAGGGCTGCATCCTGCCGCGGTTTGAGATACCCAACAAGAAAATGATCGAGGAAAATAAAAAATGCATGCAGATTTGTGTATTTAAAATTTAGTGAATGATTGATCGACGCGATACTTAATTATAGAAATTAATTATACTTTTTTTTTTTTGGTTCATGTAATAAAGCTCGCGATATTAGGATTGCGTTTCTTAGACAAATACATGCCAAATTGCAAATAAAATAATTAGGAAGACCATGACTCCATGGACAGCGATGGACTGTTGACCAATGGAGAACACTCTCCTTACGTGGGGATGTTAAAAAGACGCACACGTAATTATTAATAAATGTAAATTTAATTACGAAAAGGTAATAGTTTTTATTGGCTCATGAAGTGAAAGGTATTTTAAACCATATTACACATTCTAATGGATAATGCTGCCCATATTACAACAGCATATTAATATAGCCCTAATTTATGAAAACAAATCCCCTTACAACACCCCGCATGCGAGTCAAGTGTTCTCAACCGCTAACGATGAGAATAGAAGTGAGTCAAGTGTAGTCTATCAACCGCTAACGATGAGAATAGAAGTAAGTTTTTATGAAGCGAGTTGAGCCGAGCCGCCGAGAACACTTCCAAGACATGCAAGAGTGCTCTCAGGGGATTAGAATTCCTGGAATAAACAAAATGTGAAATTCTTTAGTTTGCAGTGTACCTACCGTTATTATTTTTTAAATTTCAAAGCAACATGAGACGCATATTTTCGAGATTGTTAGGTTCATAGCCCTCAGTTGAAGAAGCAATTATCTAAAAGCTGAGCTACAAACACGCTGCATGCAAACTACGAACACAAACTACGAACACAGCTGCATGCGAGCGGGGGTCATCTGAGCCAGGTGTTAGGGCATGAAATGAAAAAACTGCCCCTGATAAAGCACTCAAACGCCACGCTCGCAAGCATGGCATTCCCAGGGGGAAGGCGAACTCAAAAATTGAGAGAGGCGCCACATCTCAACGTGTTACATCATAAAAAATCATATCAAAGACAGGCAGGCGCTTTCTCAAGGCCCAATTATCCATAGAGAAAGCGACACAAAAGCAGGAAGTTTCGGTGCATTCAACCGAGGGAGGTAAATGCTGGACAGGTGAAGCTCTCACAGGCCTGCGGGATTTGTGCAGCTAGCAGCACCGCTCATCCCAATTACACAAATAGCACACAAAAACCCTACTCATACCCGTTTTTTATATGTACAATGCAAATATATACCAACCGCATAATCTTTTCGCAACATATTTCGAGAAATAATAATCCTTTCGCAACATATTCATGTCGAGAAATAGTCACAAAATAATCACAAGACGGATACTGATAAACCCAGAGATAGATCTGCTAAAAGAATTTGGGGGTAATAAATAACTAACCCTGTCGCACAGGGAGCGCATAAGCTTACAGATACTGTAGTGACTTCTGTAATGCACAAGGATACCAGACTTCTTTTAACATGGGAGGCTCTCAAATGAGGAACCTAAAAGCAACAAAAAGAAAACGGATGGAGAAAATAAAGATGGCAGATGAGATAGTAATCTTCATGCATGTTAACGTAAGAGAGAGAGAGAGAGAATCTTGGGTAAATTTCCCTTGAATTGAATATTGAGTGTGCACATATATTTATACAAGTAGAGGAGTGTGAGGTTTGTTCTCCCAAGCAATGTGGGACTAAAACCCACTACAATACACTATTATCAACAGCCCCCTTCAAACTCATGTTGGATCAAACAAAGTGAGTTTGCGTACAAGAAACTGGAACCGATGAACAGGTAAGGCCTTTGTGAAGAAATCTGCAAGCTCGTCAGCGGATGAAACATGAGGAAGTAGAATTGTCTTGTCCTTGATAACTTGGTGACGGACAAAATGAGCGTCGATCTCAATATGTTTGGTCCTTTCATGAAATACTGGATTATTAGCAATCTGGATGGCACTCTTATTATCACAGTAGAGAGGAGTAGGAGTCGTAACAGAAATACCGAAATCACTGAGAAGGCGACGAAGATGAATAATCTCTTTAGCTGTTGTGGACATTGCACGATACTCTGCCTCAGTACTGGAAAGAGCAATAACATCTTGTTTCTTACTTCGCCAGGAAATAAGGGAATCACCAAGAAATATACAATAACCTGTGGTAGACTTTCTGGTAGTTGGATCACCAGCCCAATCAGCATCAGAATATGCACAAAGCTCTAACTTAGATGTAGCAGGAAACAAAAGTGAGCGAGTGCTAGTACCCCGGAGGTACCGAAGAATCCGTAATAAGACAGCATAGTGTACAGAACGTGGGGCACTAACAAATTGACTGACAATACCAACAGCATGAGAGATATCTGGTCGAGAGATGCACAAATAGACCAACTGACCAACAAGATGTCGATATCGGGTAGGATCAGATAGAGGCTCACCGTCAGTAGAGCAAAGTTTGACATTCTGCTGGAGTGGAGTATCGACAGTTGTATTATCAGTTAACTCAGCTTGATTTAGAATATCTGAGAGATACTTCTGTTGAGACAGTAATACACCCCGCGGGCCTTGAGAAATTTCTAGACCAAGGAAATACCGAAGAGATCCAAGATCCTTCATGTGGAACTGTTGTTGCAACTGAGATTTTGCGTATTGTATACCTGTCATATCATCACCTGTAATGATCATATCATCTACATAGATGAGTAATAAAACCCTGCCACGCGATGTAGTGCGAACAAACAGAGAAGCATCTTGATGACTTTCTATAAAGCCCGCTTTGAGCACAACATCGCGAAAACACTCAAACCAAGCGCGGGGTGCCTGTTTGAGACCATAAACAGCACGACGAAGGAGACATACATGTCCCGGAGGAATATTTGACCCTGGAGGCGGTTGCATATATACGGTCTCTGATAAAGAGCCATGAAGAAAAGCATTTTTGACATCCATCTGGTATAAGGGCCAACGATGAGCAGCAGCGACCGCAAGGAGAGTACGCACAGTGGGCATCTGAGCAACAGGAGCAAAGGTCTCCTCATAATCAATACCTTGTTGCTGAGTAAAACCTCTAGCCACTAAACGAGCTTTTCGACGTTCAATGGTGCCATCAGGACGAAACTTGACCTTATAAACCCATTTACTGCCAACAAGAGAGATCCCAGGAGGACAGGGAACAATATCCCAGGTATGAGTTTGCTGAAATGCTTGAAATTCCTCAGCCATAGCTTGTCGCCACTCTGGAATTTGAACTGCCTCTTGGAAGGACTTTGGCTCAACAATAGTATGAATGGCAGCAAGAAAGTTATGAAAGATAGGTGAATAAGAAGTAACAGAAGCATACCGGGCAGGCATGACATGTGGGCGTTTGCCTCGACGAAGAGCAAGAGGAACCTCAGGCGGGGGAGATGCTGGCGCAGGTGCATGAAGATCAACAGTATTTTCTGGAGTGAGAGTTGTGTCCACAGGATATGGATTAGATGGTGTAAGAGAAGACTCAGGTGAGGAAGAGTCAACAGAAGGAGAGGGAGAGATGTCAGGGAGATCTCGAAAGGAAAATTGAGGTGAAGAAGTGGGTGATGCAGTGGACGGGGAAGCATGATCGGTAGAGTGGAGGAAATTAAAGTCATCAGAAGTAGAATAATATGGAGAATCCTCTTCGAACTGAACATGACGAGATATATGAACTCGACGAGTTGCGGGATCATAACAACGATAACCTCGATGTTCTGAACTAATTCCTAAATAAACACAAGAAACTGCTCTGGGAGACAATTTATCACGTTCGTGAGATGGCAGAAAAACAAAACATCGACAACCAAAAACGCGAACTAGATCATAACGGGGAGGATGAGTATAAACACGACTATAAGGAGTAGCACCGGAAAGAGAGCTAGATGGAGTGATATTAATGGCATGAGTCGCGGTGAGAATAGCCTCAGCCCAGAAACGACGAGGAACAGAGTAAGAAATGAGCATTGATCGGGCAGTATCGAGGATATGACGATGTTTGCGTTCAGCAACACCATTTTGCTCATGAGTGTAGGGACATGACTGTTGAAAGATAGTCCCATGAGAGGACATGATAGAGCGCATGGCAGAGGATAGGTACTCTTTGGCACAATCAGAACGAAAAACTTTAATACGAGATTGCCATTGAGTGAAAATCATAGCAGTGAAGGCTTGATAAGCAGTAAGTACGTCAGAGCGATTCTTAAGTAGGTAAACCCATGTAAAACGAGAGAAATCGTCGATAAAACTAACATAATATAAGTAGCCAGATGAAGAAGGCAAAGGAGCTGGCCCCCAAATATCAGAATGTACTAAATCAAATAAGGAAGTGGATACAGATGTACTCATTTTAAATGGTAAAGCAGTGAATTTAGCCAATTTGCAACCAGCACATGACTCAATACTAGAACTAGATGATACAGGACCAAGTACTCCAGACTGAATAAGACTCTCCAGCCTTTTATTACACACATGACCAAGTCGTCTATGCCATAAATTGGCAGGAAGCGAGGTAGAGGGTTTTGACGAACAAAGAGAAGCAACAAGAGAACGTGGACGTATGGACTCTGGAAGGTGAAGATATTCCAGAAAATACAGTTTGTGCCTCCTACGACCCGCCCCAACCGTCTTGCCCGTCTGTGGATCCTGCACAATACAAGTATCAGAAGAAAATGAGACAAACAGGCCCGCCATGCATAAAGAGCTAATAGAAATTAAATTCAAGCACAATTGTGGAGCCACATAGACGGGACCAAGTGTTAGACGACCAGATGGATCATTTTGTGGGGTAATAGAGCCATACTGAGTAATGGACAATGGTTGTCCAGCAGCTGTGTAGATAGGAGGAAGAGAGGATGAAGTAAAGACAGAGGATAAAAGTGAGGCATTACAAGTCATATGAAAGGAACAACCAGAGTCAAAAATCCAGAGATCATTCATACCAGAGACTGAAGGATTAGCTGAAGAACCAGCAAAATACATACCAGAGAGTTGTGCGGCGGATGTAGAGGTGATATGTTGAAAAGCATCAAGTTGACGGCGAAGACTTTCAATAGCTTGAATAGTAGAGTCTGAAGTAGTAGAAGGTATAGCATTGGCCAACAATCCTGGTGTACGAGAGGGTTGAGACTGAGGGGGTCGCCGACCACGTCCAGTACCTGAGGAACGTAACTCAGGATGAAGCTTGAAGCATGTCTCAATGCGGTGTCCTTCCTTCTTACAATATTTGCAAGAGAGCTTAGATCGAGCCTGTGGAGAGGGAGCCTGTGGAGAAGTATAATTCATAACAGGAGCAGTGACAGGTACAGACAAAACAGTCTCGAGTGAAGAGGTAGGAGTGTCTGTTGACAAATTGAGTCGTGCTGTCTGCTGCCGGGTCTCATAAGCAGTGAGAGCTCCCATAACTGAGGCCAAAGTCGGAAATTGAGGCTGGTGAAGTAGTTGATCAGCCATAGTTGAATATTCAGGAAGGGACTGAAACAATTGATGCACCTCATGCCGTTCGTACCAGGCTAGCCAGTCTTCATATGTGGAATTACGTCCAGGAAGCATGGAGCGTAACTCTGTCCAAAAAGCTTGCATTTGTCCAAAATGGGACTGCAGAGATGAACTACCTTTGCGTTGTAGAGAAATGCGTTGCAGAAGATATGCCTCCCGTGCACCCGAGCACTCAGTGAAACGCTCAGTGAGACGAGTCCACATGGCCTGAGCAGAGGGAAGCGAGCCAATCTCGACAGTGAGACCAGAGCCAACACAGCGAGTGAGATAATCCATAACACGAAATTCCTGCAATTGCCACTCTGAACTCTCCTTGACATAGAGAGCACGAGCAGTCTGAAGATCGACATCACCACTGCCAGAGGCAATAGTACTGGATGAAGCAACAGTGCTGATGGACGGTGGAACTGGTCCCGTACTGGTGAGATGATCAAGCAAACCAGCGCCACGCAAGGCATTGGTGACAATGGTGGACCACCCTGCCCAGTCACTTTG
Organism: Asparagus officinalis; assembly: GCF_001876935.1. Taxonomy (NCBI): domain Eukaryota; kingdom Viridiplantae; phylum Streptophyta; class Magnoliopsida; order Asparagales; family Asparagaceae; genus Asparagus; species Asparagus officinalis. The sequence continues at coordinate 143,305,222 of NC_033797.1, read as the reverse complement.
ATCATTGAGGGGCAAAGGTGGTTTGGGAATCTTCTCTGAAGGAGCCATAACAGCAATCTTGAGACGTTAAGATGTCGAGATGCTGTTACTAATGTCGTTCGTTTGAGGCCGAGAGACGGCTTGAAACGACGATGCCGTTAATTTGAGACCGAGAGACGGTCTTGAAACGACAATGCCGTTAAAATAGAACCCGAAGGTTAGAATGAAACCCGAAGGTTTAAAATAGAACCCGAAGGTTAGAATGAAACCCGAAGGTTTAAAATAGAACCCGAAGGTTAGAATGAAACCCGAAGGTTTAAAATAGAACCCGAAGGTTAAACGAGAACGCGAAACGCGTTAAGAGGCCGCAAAACGACAAGGCCAAAATATCTGGCAGATGAACGCCAAATAATTAAAAATAAAAATAAAACATTAAACGGCTGCAAAGCAATAAGGCCAAGATTTGGCAAAAGAACGCAAAAGCGTTAAAAATTTTATTGAAAGGGAAATAGCCCTAGCTCTGATACCATGTTAAAGTAAGAGAGAGAGAGAGAGAATCTTGGGTAAATTTCCCTTGAATTGAATATTGAGTGTGCACATATATTTATACAAGTAGAGGAGTGTGAGGTTTGTTCTCCCAAGCAATGTGGGACTAAAACCCACTACAATACACTATTATCAACAATGCATATGCTCATTCACGAAAATATTCAGTGGATCAAGTCCGTTGCTGGTTTTAGGGACCAAGAGTAACAATCAAGATTTTGCAAGCAAGTTACAAACAGTCGCAGGAACTGCGGTGACTTGAATCGACAAAGCCTCTAAGCGGTTTCAATCAGGGAAAGAAAAGCTGCCAAGAACCAATTATCGGCAACGGTTTTCAAATTTCCTATACAGATATTATCAGTCCTTGCCAGTTAATTTGTCCTATAATCTGAATATCACAAAAAAAAGAACATACAAAGTGGTAGAAAGCACACCAGTTGGATAAGTTGCAGTCTATACACCAGGGCCAGTTCCTTGTGGTTGATCAGTACTGACGATGGTCACTGCAGTAGCATCTTCCATGGGCACATCCGATGTTGCTTTGGTCTCCACAACGTCTACTGGAGTTGAAGTCTGCATGGTTGTAGGCTCCTTGGGAGGTTGAGGAGATACGCTATTCATCTCATCTGCGTTAATATCCATCAGTTTGCGGTGTTTTCGGGTTTTCTGAGATGCCATATTGAAATCATTGGAAGATGCTGGAGAAGGATCATTAGGTGAAGGAGCTTTCGGGTCCAGAGATGCTGATAGTCTGGAAGTCTGCAGTGCTTGTAGTCTGTAATCAGTTTCTGGTCGCCTACAGACTTTTCTTAGTGGTACTATTTCCTGTTGTTACATGAATGAATATCAGTTCAAAGTGAACCAATAAAATAAGAAGAAATGTGAAGAAACTTAGTATTATCAGTGAAGTCAATAACCTCAACAAAATTTTCCCCAAAAAAAGGAAAAGAAATAAAAAAACTGAATGTTCCCACCAATTTAACTGTCTGTTTCATGTTTAGATGGACATAAGGGATACTAAATTAATAAAATTTGACCGGGCCAAGTCAGATTTGTTGATAAAACAGGAAAAAAGCACCCTTGCGAATAAGGGAAAACCCGTGTTTCCTTTAGATATGGGCACAGGTATGAAGCCTCCCTGGAGAGTAGAGTTACAAAGGATTACTTGGCTATAAATAACGGGCATTCAAGGGACCATATCCATCAAACTGTCCTCAGGAATTATATCACAAAAGCAGCTGTGAAGATTTGAATTTGAGTTCCCAAAGCAACAGCAGGCTCTAACATCAGAGACAGAAAACTATGCCAATGTCATTGAACAGCGACTGACAAACCTGACATGAGGTAATTAAGCAATGTGATGAAGGAAAGGTATCAGAGCACATACCTGGCAGGAGTAATAAAACAATATGATGAAGGAAAAGTATTACAACATGGCTGCTACGACAAGCTCATACTATGACACAGAGCACAATGATGGAATAATAAAAGTATCGGTTTGTCAATGGTAATGGGATGTCAACTGCAATTTCAAAGGAAATTTGAAATGAGTTGACTTGGTGGAGAAACCAGTCTTTTGAATACATTGAAGTCGATTACTGTTGAATTGTTTATACATAATGTTGCAGGAAATAGATAGCAATATCGTTGATAGCAATGTCAAAATAATGAATGCCGAAGAGGAAGTTGTCATTCATTCAGGCAGCAGCAGCAGTGTTTGTTGCTGGTGCAAAAGAGGTGGGAGGCAAGTCCATATTAATGACAGGAAGAGGCGCCATTAACCCAAAAAACAGCCGTTTGTCTATGTAGCATGGACACTGTTACTGGTGTTGTGTCAAACACGCACTGGCATAATGTTTACTGTATTGTTTCATGTCATCTTGCAATTACAAACTTCAGACTTCCTGCATCCAGAAACAACTTTGGTTTTGTGGTGTTTTCAGTACATTTTGTGTGTGGTCACAGTGTCAGTGATAATGTTGGTATGTCTTATCCATGCTTCATCATCAGACTAAGTTTTCCAAAGCGACAGAGTCGAGAGATGGCGATCCACAAAACATCCATACACACCCTTATGGCATTATTGCCATGGAAGTTCACTAATAATCAATTTTCATGTTCAAGTCCCGAAAGAAAATGAAAAGAGAACGAAATACTGTTGCATATATTTTTCTACTTGTGATAAGCTAATGGTAAAAGTATGTTTGATCAAAGCAAAACCAAAGACAAAGATTGTTTTAACTTTTAATCTCATATTCCAAGCTAAAGCATGCCCAAAAATGAAACAGAAAAAACGCCAAAAGAGATTACCTCAGACTGATCATGATCATAGCGAACTAGGAACCTACATCGACATCCACGAACATCATGTCTTCGCCTTTGCGCATCAAGTACATGTGCATCAAAATAGAGAGCTTGTTCCTTACCCTCCTGATATGATCTCAGTGAGGAAACAGATCCATCAGTACAGAAAATATAAAAAAGAAACATGATCAGAGGTGGAACAGAACAGTAAACTGCAAATCAGATGCTTACCTCTGAAAAAAAATTCAGATAGTATACAAGCTCTACATCAGTTCCGAAGCAGAGACAGGAAAACACAATCTTACGACTACTGGTACTCAAAAGATGATATCTTTTGATGCATCTAAAGTGACCAATGAATCTCTACTTGATCCTTCTCTATCTCAGCAAACTATTATATATCTTCTCTCATACTCGGTTTCAATTTTCTTTTATAAATTATCGTAACCTCCAGGTTTAGAACTCACCAGTCACCACCACTTCAGCTTTTTTAAGCTTTCCTATGGTGGTCTATATTTTCCGAAGTCCCATCATCTCTAGACTATAATCTTTCTTTATAAGATGACATGTCTGTTTTTCCTTTTGATTTCATCATCCTCTCATTAGTGCTGTTTAGTTAGTATACTACCTCCAGATTCTTCAAGCATAAACACTACGAGTATTAATCACATGTTTCCTAGTACAAGCTTTATTATTTCCTTGCTTTGACTTAATTAAAATGTGAAAGAGGTTCCCTTTCAATATTATATCCACAAACATCCCGTCCTAATATAAATTTCTTTCTCCCACAATATAACAAAATTTTATATCTGTAACTCTTCTCAATCTCTCTAAGCGTCTTACCCGCTTAGTTTCACACAAGCTATATTTCTTTATTCCAAAGTTTAAGCATTGCACTTGCATCGCAATTCGCAAGTTGGACGAAAATAATTACAAAATATTCTCGCATTTTTTTCAAGGGCATGAAAATTATACTAATATATTCAATACAAACATGGATAAGAGTAACATATCTTTCAGGTATTAATTGTTTGGAAGTATTCAAACGTTAAAAAGGTACTCTCAAGTTTCCAAAAAGTAAGACTAAGCAAGCAGCTAAGACCTAGGCTCTAGCCATGCATCAATGGTTTAGAATTTTAAATTTAATGACATAAGAAAATGTGAAATGAAGGAAATTCAGGAACTAATTGAAATAATGAGGCACAAGTTACAATGAAATATAATAAGATGCATAAACTTCTGGGCTGTGGTATTAGCCCAAAACAAATCCACCCAAACCTGAATAAATTTGACCGCATTCAAAAAATAAAACGATACTCTCAAGTTTCCACAAAGTAGGACTAAGAAACAGCTAACACCTGGACTCTAGAACAGCAGCAACAGTTTAGAATATATAAAGATGTACAACAAAATAGTTTTTTTATTTGTTATCTTTATTTTTTTTATTTTTTTGCCATGAATCAACAATTCGATTACTAGAGTTTTGTTCACCAAATATAGTAGGCTACATAAACTTCTAGGCTGCAATCTTAACCTAGGATAAATCTACCCAGACCTGAATATATTGATTTGATCTTGTTTTTAACTTCCTCCCTTCGTGCCTGAGTTGGCACATAATGCCATGAAACCACCTCCAACAGGTACGGCAAGTGGGTCGTAATTAGCTGACACCACGAAGACCACACTTAGGCTGCAGCCCTAGGCCACCTTTTGTGGTGTTGGAAGTGAATATAACATAGCTAGGGACACAAGGGAATAATACTTAACAGAATAATAGACTTCACATTCTGTGAGTCACTCCTGACATGTATTCGTTAGCAATAACTCCTGATGAGCAGTTTATTTTATGCATAATTACCCTTAGAGAGAGCAGAACCTTGATCTTGAGAAAAAGCTTGAAAGAACAGCATTTAGCTAGCATCAGTAGATTCAAGTTCAGTCTCAAAAGAGCAATTGCATCACAAAAGAAACAAGTTTGGCTTCTAAAGAAATATTGATTGCAGAAATTATATTTTCTCTCTAATGGAACACTTGGCATATGTTATAATCAAAGAAAGACTTCAATGAAACCAGTGATTTCGGTTCAGATGAGTTCAAACCAAAGGGGAAGGCTCAAAGAAAAATAGAATAGAGTAGATGACAGCTGAAAGCAGAGTATAAACTCTCCAGGAAGTACACACCTGAAAACAAAGTATAAGATCTCCAGGAAGTACTGCAACACACTCTGCATTTTCACAGGGAAGAGATCGTTGTCTGACACATTTCCGCACATTAACCCACTCATCCTCTTCGACACCAAAGCCTGAGAATCGAACCAGAACTTCCTGCGACAAACAGCAAGTGCTGAACATAAATATGTAACCCACTTATTTGGGACAATATTTAATTTTAAGCAGTCTTTTAAATATCGGTCAATAAACCAATATCATCGGCGATTTATCAGTTTTGGGGCCCTTCCGCTATGAAAAGTTCTATTTTAAATAGGTTATCATTTATGGATATTTATCGGCGATAATGCGGCGATAAAGTGAGTTATCAAAATATCGGAACTATCGGCCTTTTGTTTGGGTTTAGGTTTGCTCTTTGAATGTTTAAGAATTATAAACTATTTGTTGCTTTTGGAACTTGGTTGTTTGGTGATTAGCTTATGATTGTTTATGAATATTGACATGGCTCATAACTACTAAATTTCAACTTAGTAAGTTAGTTTATAATCTCGTGATTACACAATAAATATGTTGATAATTCTTCATTCTTTATGTTATCTTGTTATTTGCTTGTATGTTATTCTTTTTGTACTAACTATGCACTCGAATGGTTTCATCGTGCGATCAAGAACCAAGTTTTTATCATTGGTTAGTGATCCTAAACATGATTATTTACATTTTGGTATGTTTATATTTCATTAAGTATGGTTAGATTATATTTTAGGATATTGTAATATGTATATACACTATTTGGTAATATCACTCTGACAAATACTACTTATCCCCGATATATCCCAATATTCGCTATGCGATATGGATTTTTGACCGTCAAATAAATCCCCGATAACCGATATTTAAAACCTTGGGAACAGAGTATAAATTGATTACGATGCCCTATGACAAGTTCAGTAAAAATTTCTTAATATTCATTTTCCTCATACATGACTGTGAACAAAATCTCAAGTGAAATAAAAACATATATAACTATGCTACTAAAAGTTCGTCCTGGCAGAGGCTTTCCCTCAGAGGATATAAGCTCATACAACACTTGTCGCAGAATTTATGCTTAAAAGCACATGAACTTTTTTTTTCCATGTGTTAGAAACTTCCTTTGACCATATTTTAGGCAAGAGACTTTGAGATCATTACCGGATCACCTGTCTCAAACATTCTATGCGAGAGAAAGACTGCAACATCATACCTGCAGTCCAAGAATAATCAGCAAATTTAGCAGTTAAGACATCTAGAAACAAGACTAGAACGGCATGCCATTTTATAAGATACAGTCCAATATGGTTCCTGAATTTTGTGGAAAGCATACATAAAACAGGAAAATATTATCTATGGCAATAGAAATTAACTCAGTAGAATCTTCCTAACAAGAGATAGAGAGGTTAACGTCTAACACTAATTTTTTAAAGTGCCTTGCACGAAACTAATAAGATTTGAATCGGAAAACCCATTATGGAAGAAAGTGATGCCCTTTTTCAGATTTGCTTAATTCATAAGGATCTCCTCCATTGACATCTAAACTAGGAATTTCAAGATTAGAGAGCATGCCTATACCCCTTCCACACCGTTATTGTAAAAAGGACGGATATGAAAAGATATTGATATTTCAAAACAACGTACGTCCACCGTCTTTCATGAAAAATTATCCAAAATATACTTTCCCAAACCCAAGGTCCAGGCCTCCTGTCATCTAAAATCTTGAAAGAAAACAAACTAGCCTTTTTTACAAGCTTCATTTAAAATCTCTGATGCTTTATTCATGATATCATGTAGGTACCACCCACAGGACCAAACCAAGGTATTTCAATTATGTCCTTAAACACAAATCAGTGAAATGGTTGTCTGCTGAGGACCAACGATTTGCTGAACTTAAGAAAGTAAAAATTTGATGAAAAGAAATATAAGTATTATTGCATGTCCAGAGAAATCAAGGCCCGAAAGATTGCAAATTAGAAATTCTTCCTTTCATCCGTATGAATCATAGAAACTCCTTTTCCTAAGGGACATCAGAAATATTGGAGATGTTGCAGACAAAAAGGTTCCCTTCATTGAGATGGTGATTGTAGACGACCTTATTCAGATTTTTCTATAGTGCTGGAATAGGTTAAGGGAAAAACAATCAATCACTCACTCGGAGGTATTAAGTACTTCATGAATGTTTAATTACCATAAACACTACTGGATATCATTCAACAACTTCAGCCATCCCATGGTGAACTCCACTCTTCATATAGGCTTATCATTGCTGAGAACTTCATTCTATGCATCATGTGTCAATGCTTCGGAAAAATGTAAAGCAAAGAAGAATTCATCACTCAGCTTGGCGCTGCAAGTAACACGAAATCATAATTCAATTACGAGAAGAATCATTTACTCGTCCCATAATCCTCAGTCATCCCATGAATAACTGCATTCTTCATGTGGACACAGCATTGCAAGGAAATGTTCCTTTAAATTCGTGGTCAAAACCAACCAGAGTCTCTTGGTACTAACAAATGATAGTGCGACAATATCTGAAGATATAATAGGTACCACTTGATGGTAGAAGTGATTTGCCTTTTAGCAGCTTAATAGGAAACCTTTATCAGAACCAATGCTTCAAGAAGGTAACTTGATTTTTTGACTAAACTACTACGAATACAATCATAGGGTTCCTATCATCCCTTAATGAACTGCACTCTTTGATCGGAATTAAAATTCGAAAACAGCATGCATGCATCCTTTACCTGAAATTGACCAGCATTTGCTAATGATTAATGTATTTCTCATGTCTTACAAAATAACGTGTGCATCTTTAACTAAGCTTTGGGATGTGGGAGCAACTTGCTGAAATTCTGCAGACAACGTATCAATGGGATTAAGTAGCAAGCAAGAAAAGGATAATACTTGAAAAAATATAAGATTTATTCAACGTATCTGTGTAGGAGCCCGTTAACTGGAAAAACGATGAAACAAACAAACATAAGGCTTTGGTTTTTGCATGAAAACGTGAAAACCAAGACACAGACGTACTGAATTATACGAAAAAGAGCACAGAACATGCAGTATTCTGGTAGACAGCTTGTGACAAAGAATTTGTGACCGGAACAAGAAAGAACTGTCACTTACCACGCACCATCCCTAGCTGATTTTGCTTCGAACTCCACTTGAGCATTATCCGAGGGATTTCTTCCTGTATTTCAAATTGCAAAGTTTTAATGTTCTTCAAGGGCAATTAAAAAGAAGTATTGAAGTAAAGAAGCAATCTTATCAAATTGCATCAAAATACAGAAAACAAAATATTTATTCCATGAAGAACACAGACCTGGCATGTTCATTAAATGGCTTCCTTCATATTTACATAATTCTTTTTCAGATTTACATAATTCCTTTTTTATTTAAGAAAATTCAGAAAAGTATTCAGAACATCCAAAAGATTAGTTGCTGCATCTCATAATAATAACAATAAAAATAATAAATAGCAGGCAAATTTCAACATTGTCACAAGCTTGACCAATAATAATATTAAGAATATACAATGATACAAACACAATTGTGGTCCAAATTTTCATCAAATTAAATAGGTTTCCGAGCTTAGTGCATGACAGTTATCAGCCAGCAGTCAAAAGAAGTTTTTATATAAACATAATTGTGGTCCAAATATCACCAATGAGAAGTCTGAACAATAGATCGACATTTGACAAGGTAAGAGCAACGCAGAAAGTAAGTAAACTTGAAGGATTATTGTACTGGGATTAGACAATAGTTTAATTTAAAAATAAACCTGGTGGAGCAGAAATAGGAGGAGCTACATTTCTGAAGGCAGCTGAATCTTCCCGGGGCATAGGTGAAACACTTAGCTTTCCAGGAGCCTTGCCCAATTTCGCCCTTTGGGCATACCTTCTATTCTGAAACCAGTTCCAGACCTGTGTGGATAGCCAAAATAAACAGGAGTTTCAAAGCAAAATATTCTGGATAGAACTAATCAGAATGCTCTTAACCTGTTTTGGCTGTACAACAAACTTCCCAAATCGATCTGGCGATGCACTTCAAGAAGATAAGAACAAAAGCATTAATTTTCTTCTGATCAGTGTTGCAAAAACGCATGCACATCAATGCAAATATTCGCATGTTAACCACTTAATGTACATCCCATACCTGAACTTTTCTGCAAGGGAGCAGATTACTTCTCGAGAAGGTACTGTATTATGTACTTCTTGCAAGCATGCTTCCATTTCTACTACCTTTAAGTGAACCATCACAAGCTCATAACATACCATAGTAATCATAGTTATTAGTTCAGTAAGAAAATCCTAATAAGTATATAATTCATTGGTTTGTTAGGAACATAATACAAAGCAACTAGCAAGGAATGTTTCCACATTTACAACCATAAATAACAGATGATAATCCGGTCTAAGCAACATTTTCAAAAATGACATTTAAATATAGTCCACTAATTACTTAAAACAATTGCAAGTTCAAATTAAAAACTTAAGTAAACTACATAAAAATTTATCTGAAAACAATGGCTTTGTAACTCATTAATCCCAAGTCTCAGAGTATATTACTAGACGCATGCAGCATGCCTCTCCTTTGAGTAAATCAAGATTAAGAAAACCCAAATTTTCCTTAAAAATCAGAAATCGCATCTATAAGATAATCTCCAAGCTCCAAATCCATACAAATTCCAGCAATTTAACAGTTATCAACTAACTAAACACCCAACTAGGAACCAAAAAGGACGCTATAGAGTCAGAATCAAAGACCAAGACCCTAAAATTTTCAAAAAGGCGTAAAAATCACAAATTTGCCACCATAAACTCGTGTGCAAGATCAAATGCAGAAAAATTTGACATCACATTGCGAAAAGGGCAACTCGGAATGGAAATTAAAACCCTAATTTCTCGGAAGATTAAGAAATAAGACATGAGCTCGAGGCCGGAATCTAGGGTTCCGATCGGAGGTTACCTCGTTCTGCGTGAAGCGGAAGGCCGGGCCTCCGGTGCTCGGCGGTCGGCCCATTTAAGAGATCGATCGCTGGAGAGAGAGAAGTGACGAATATCTTCAACGGCTCTCTCCTCGTCCCTATTTTTCCTCTTTTCCCCTTTTGGGATGCTGTTTTTGTTTTTGCCCCCTCGTTTTATACTGCGAAATTGACATCGTCATCTCCGCTCACGTGATTTACAGTGGGCCTAGGGCTGGGCCCAGTTCAAACGAAATCCTTATATATTGTTGCAATTTTTTTTTTAAAGAAGAACAGCAGTAAAAACTTGAGAATTTCGTATATGTAATTAATATAGATTTTTCTCACTGAAAAAATTGAGCCGCCAGGAATTTTTGTCAAAAAGTGAGAGATACATACAAAAGGCAAAAATTCGGAGAAGGTCTTTATGTATTGTCCAAATATCATCTGGTTATTTATGTTTAGAAAAGCATCATTAACCTAGGTTTATTTCACAAACTTATGTTAACTCTCATTGATATGTCAATGATGTGGCGGGAAAAGGTGTTAGTGAAATTACACGCTTCCACTGTCATGTCACTGACATGTCAGCGAGATGTAATGATGTTTGTAAAAAGGACCTAGGATAATGACAAATGTAATGTGGGGGACCCTCGTCAATGTCTCACAATTTATAAATCATAAAGAACACAAATGATATTCAACTAAGACATAAGAAATCTCCACTAAAATTTTCCTTATAATTCATTTAACAAACAACTTCCTACTTAACTAGTTAGCACTGATGGTTCGACATATATCAATTTTAATTACATTCACAAGTGTCAGCATGCTTATGATAACAATATTATCAATAATTTCTTAGTCATAACTGTTAGAACCTAAACTTATAATTTCTAGAGTTTCGGTGCAATGGCGGAGGCTTTAAGATGATATCAGAGCAACCTTAGTTCACAACCTGCTAGCAGAGATATAAAAGTTGATACTGCTGCGAAAGTCCAAGTTTCTGAAATTTACATTGAGGGTCATAATTTTTATTCTTTAACAGTAACATGTTAAAACTAAGCTCTCTAGGAAACTCATACTCTGCTTGTTGGTCACCCTGCAGTAATAAATCAAGGCTGCAGTTACCTTTCATTTTCTCAACAACTCAAAGCAGCAGCATGCATTACATACTCTCAAATTTGCAACAGGCAGCAAACAGACACAAATTTTGAAACACAGCGGTAGCGGTACTAATTATTCTTAATAAGACTCTCTGAAAACAGTTTAGCCCACAACATCTTGTGCGGCCTGTAAAGTTTGCATCCATGGCGATCAACACCTCAGCGGTGAGCATTTGGAGGAGCGCCATGGCCGATACTGGGCCCACGGCCTGGATTTGTAGGAAGAAAGGAATTGACTTGTTCTTGAGTGAGAAGACGCCGCTCTGGGATTCTTGTTGCTTGAACTGGAGAAAGAAGTTGCATCACAATGAGAAGAGGTAGAAAAATTGCAAAAACAAGAGTGACAGTTTTAGTGTATGTAGCCATGGAATATATTCTTGCTTGAGAACTTGTGTGGGAGGAACTGAGAGGCCTCCTCTTGCTTAAATACTAGAGCTTAGTGAAGCAAAAAAGATTGAATATTATTCTGAACAGACCCTTTTTTTTTTTTTTTTTGGTTGCCCTCTTAACAAAAAGTACAATGATGCGGTCATGAAGAAGTATTTTCCACACAAAGAACTTGACATGTTTCGCGTTGGCCACAAATGAAATGTTGAAGAATCGGAACTGAGGAACATAATTGCTTTCTTAGAGTTAGTTTAGGAGGAAAGCAAAGGAGAATACTTGCTAATGGTTTCTTTATTGTATTTTAAGTACATTCAACAAAAGCTAGCCCTTGAACAGATTGATCAGCAAAATGATTATGATTATTCTAGTAAGTGTCCCATGATAGTGCAAGCATAAGCCAAATACAACCATCAATTAAAAGCTTTTGGGCCAGCAAGAGAGAATATTTACATATAGAAGCGAATTAAAATGGTATAAACTAACATGCCCTCATTAGAATAATTAATTAAGATAACATCAACCTTTGAAGGGTTGTTATACCCTAGAAATTACCAAGTATTATAGACAGCCAAAAGTCAGGTGTGTATCATGATTAACTGACCAAGTCCGAAAAACCCGAAAGTATGACCCGAATATAGACCTTGTTGATATCTCTTATCTGACCTGGGTCTGGGTCTGAGTCGAAAGACGTCTTCAAGTAAGTTTTACCATATGGGCCCAAAATGAAAGGTGTCTTCTACTCAAGCTTGTTAGAGAATGTCTCGAATAACGAGATAACCTATCAACTTCAATAGTCATATTTCGCCGCTTAGTTGCCCTCACATTTAATTTTGGGTCAAAGTCATCATAACTCTTCAAACCAAAGTAATGACTCATCGGACTATGTCAGCACATCAGCAGCTCTGTCTTTGTCACATTAAACACAAAAATGACACATTCACCAATGACTGATACGCGTAAAGCACTGTCTGATTAGCCAACTTCACCGACCCGGTCAAATTACCAAAATGTCATTCCCATCATCCTACAAATAGTGGTCATCTCCATTTAATAAAGGTAAGGCAATTTATGCACAAAAACCCTAAAGACTACACTCTTCTCTTCTCTTCTCTTTAGATTATCAGTTGCTGAATTGAGCATCTGAGAGCACTCCAGGAGAAACAACATCCGGAGCCTCTAACCGCTGTTACCTGTGCAGGGAATTGCGGCTCAACATCTCCTTCAAAGCCATAAGCCATTAGAAGGGATTAAGGGACCCCAAAATTGTCCTTACCTCACCTAAATATCATAATTAATTATCTAACATAAACAGTTTTTGGCGCCCACCGTGAGACATCTTCTTCTTCTTTAGAGAAAATGGTTGATCTTCGGTTCCAAACTATGGACTAACATCCAACTCTGGCTATGCCATTCAAGCCCAATTGGATGGATCCACCAAAAGAATTGCTCAAACTCTCTAGCAGTGGTTCGCTTCATTCACAAACGAACTACTCAGCCGCATTATTCAATCTTTGTCTCCTCTGTCGCCTGTTATCCCTCTATACGAAAGGTGGCCCTACCAACAGGAGTAAGAAGAGTGGATCAGGAAAATTACCTCCCAACTGTCGGAGCCACATCTTGGCAGACAAAAAAATTAAAGAGTAGAGAATGCCTTAAGAGAATGCTACAACACATCCAAAGTCCTGGTATCAGTTCTTAGAGTAAACCCAAGGTACAGTGAAAAGTCCTTGTGACCCAGTCTCGGTCTTCACCAACCCATCCAAGGAATCCTCAAAGCCCTTGATATTAAACTAATAGGTCTTCAAAAAATCCAAGAATGGACCACAAAACTTTTGCGGGAGATACTCCAAATAGGATAACACATGGAGCAGAAGCAATCATCCTAGTAAAAGTCAGCTCACTCATTCTGCGATTACAACACCTCAATGAAGAAGCCAACGGGATGTGGTTTGTGTAGTGAACTTGACCTCATCCACGAAGTCAAAGAGCAAGCACATCGATCACAAAGCCATCAATCATCAATCATTAGTGCATCGTTCAACACTACAATGACTGAGTTTGAACCCAGAGATTCAAATTAGAGACTTGGTCCTTACAAGAATCACATTCAATAAAGATACTAGATGTAGAAAGCTCGCCACTAATTAGGAAAGGGTCATACATTATTATCAGTAAAACTCACCCGGGGGCATACTAGTGGTAGAGCCAAGATCGGGGGGTTGTCTTAGAGCATCCTCGCAATGCCTAGGCACAAGGCCTTATGACTCGGTCTCCTCCATCTCATCCAAGGCACAAGGCCTTGGTGTCTTTTCAGAGTAAAACCAAGGTATGAAGGAAGCCCTTGCGAACCAATCTCCATTGACTCGTCCGAGGCACAAGGCATTGGTGTCTTTTCAGAAGTAAAACCAAGGCACACCATTGACTTGGAAAAAGCTTCCAAAGACCTTAGTATCTTTTTAGATTAAACCCCAATGCATGTACCAAAGTCCTTACTATTAGTTTACAAGAGTAAACCCAAGGCACAATGGAAAGCTCTTACAACTCATTAAGTCATCAGAGGCAACATAAAGACCTTAGGCATACAACAATAAGGTACTGATGCGACATAAACATGTACCAAAAAGGTTGTAAGTGCATAACCGTGTCAAGTTATAGTATAAAGATATCGATCCCACGAGGAAGGTGTTTTGTAGGAGAAAATATAAAATCAGTTCTTATGTTGTGTGTGTGACAAATAAGATTGATAAGTGAATGTGATTGTGAAGAGATTGAGAGAGTGAAAATGGTGTGTAAATAGGTGCAAAGTGTAAGTGAGAGTGGACTTGAAAAAGAATGAGTATGATCAATAAGGTGAGAAGGAAAAATGAATAAAATCAAGAACAAAATAAAAAAAATCAAGAATGAAGAACAAAATTCTAGAATAAAAAAAATACAAGAAATTAAGATGGTGGATTCAATTGTAGATATGGGTAATCTAAAATTAAACCCACTTCTTAGAAAAGGGTGATTTCCTAGAAGGTTCTAGTCTAAAGGCGAATCAACCAAAATAAAAATAAACAAAAAGAAAAACTAAACCCAAGAGGGTTCTAGCCTCAAGGTGAATAGTGTAAGAAATTAAAATCTAACTACAAAATAAATTACAAAATCTAAACTACAAAATAAAATTGTAAGAATTAAATGCAAGAAAATAAATCTATTCTATAAGCATGAAATAAATCTAAGGCAAGAGGGTTCTAGCCTCTTGGTTATTTAACAAGAAAATAAAATCTAACTACTAGCATAGAAATAAATCTAAACTAATAAGCAATAAAAAAAATAAAGGAGAAAAAAGGAAGAAATACAAACCTTCAAATAATTCTTCATCTTCATCTTCATTTTCATCATCCAACAAAGAGAAGAAGAGAAAAAATTTAAAGTGGTGAAAAAATTATTATTATTAATTACAACAAAAAGTTACAATTTTGAAAGGCCTTCTCAATTAAGAGTAGCTCTCCTCTCCAAAAGGAGTTACAAAAATTTTTTCACCTCTAACCCCTCACTCTCTACCCCTATTTATAGTAAACATCAGTGAATGAGAGCCATTGGATTAAAATCTTATCAAAAAATAATAAATTTCAGCCTTAGATTCGTAACTAACTGCCCAGTATATCGATGCAGGCATCGATGCAGCCATCGATGCCCCCATCGATGAAGACATCGATGCCTGCCCTTCTCATTTTGTTGTCCGCAGATTCTTCTTGTTATTTGCTTTTGGGCTTTGGACATTGGCTTTTCTTAGACTCTTGGGCTTGGGCTTTGATTTATTTCTTCATTAAATACTTGAAAGAATTCATTGGGCTTCATGGCTTCATTTCTTCATTAAATCAAGGGCTTTTTGTTGAGAGATTAGAGTTTGAGATTTATTCTTTAATTAACCTGCAATTAAAAGATAAAAACAATTATTAGTGGTATATTTATTCATATAAAATAGATAATGAGGGTATAAAAATACAATAACATGTGATTATCAAATACCCCCATACCTAAACTTTTGCTAGTCCTCTAGCAAAGAAAATAAAAAGAAAATCCTAACTCACTTTCGCAGGAATCGCGGTTGTATTTAGCGCATACAACAAGCCTTTAAACCCCTAGGTTACCCTAGTGGACGAGTTGTAGTCTCGTGAGGGTTTGCAGTGAATATACCCACAAAAATTCGGTCAACTTGCCAAATTAAAGAAGTCAGTAAATAACTAAATTCACTTGATAACTCTTAGATAATCTAATTGGAGCCAGTTATCACTCAAGAAAACATTTTTATATATAACTCTAAGGTATATTTTTAAGAAAATCTTCTCATTGTAGCAATACAAAACCAAGCCAAACTTAGAAATTTAATTTAAAAGTTTTGAAAAGAACATGCTAACTCTTTGTTTTAAATAATTTTCAAGTTGCTTAATTTAAATATTTTCCAAGACCATATATACAACTATAAAACATTTATTAGTTTTTTTTAATAATTTTTTTTACTCTTTCTCCCTTGGTGATTTTTTCTACTTTAACGGGCTTTCTAAGTGACCATTTAACGAGTTTTGGGCTAATGGATCCCAACCCAAATAGGCTTAGGTCATTAAGTATGGAAATACTCATTGGGCTTAATTTGTCTGTCAGCTTAGGCTTTATAAGATATAATTACCTTGAATTCAAGAGTTTTTTTTTCTTTTTTTTTTGGTGCTTATTTTTCGCACTCTTCTTTTGCAAATTTTTTTTGTATATGTATATATATTTTGAAAATATGTAAATCAAGACACTTTGAAAAAATTATTTTCAACTCTAAGTTAAGCATGCAAAAATTTCATTATTTTAAATAAAAATCCAAGTTAAGGCTTAAATAAAGTATACTACTTTGAAAATCATTTCTTAAGAAATTTATTTAAAGTTATCATAAAAGATGAACTTAAGTAAATAACCAACTAGGAATTAAAAAAATTTAAATTTATCAAATAAATCAACTATTACATAACTCTATCAATTTTGCAAGTGACGACGGGGGGGGGGGGGGGGGAAATGTAACTAAAAATGTAAAATAAAGAGAAAAAATAACTAATTCCCACCCCCCACACCTAAATTTTGCATTATCCTTAATGCAACTCTATGATGCATAAAGTAAAGCAGATAAGAAGTGAAACACTTACATTTGGTCGGCTGATAAAAATCTGCAATTACCTTTTGTCTGAGGAGAATGAAATAAAAAATTTATTCTCTTTTTTTTTCTTTTTTTCTTCTTCTTTTTTTTTTCTTTTTTTTAACAACTGAACAAGAAACTCTCAAATGAGAGAAGAATAAATTCTTTTTATTATTCTGAAATAAACAAAATAAACAATGTAAAATGAAATATTCAACATGAAGAGTTCCTGTTCTACATTGAATCCTACCTTACTGTTGAAAATTCTTCCCCGGATTTTAAACAAATTCAGAATGATATAATCAATAATGTGAATTTCCAAGCATTTCGGGGTGTTCAATAATTCTTGCACAAAGGTAAGGTAGGTATTATTGGTGTCATGCATTTTGCATTTCTTAATGAACTTAGACTCTTGTACTGTGAAGTTTTGTTTTCTAACAACCAATTCTTCTGTGAAGTTCTGAAAATTTGGTTGTTGATTATTCTTCAAGAATCTAAGTTCATCAAGAAAGAGTTCTTCAAAATTTAATTTAAAGCAGCACATGTTTAACATAGTTTTATTATTCTCAAGGACATGTTCTGCTTCTTCTAAAAACTCTAACTCTTCATCAAAAATTTCCTCAAAACTCAAATCAGACTCTTCTTCTTCTTCTTCTGATCTTTCCTGAATGTAGTTATTTCTAGAGGCTGATTATTTGGTTGGTCCCCTGGATTAAAAATGTTAAGATCTGCAGTCAAATTCCCAAAGGACAGCTTCATTTGACCAGTTCTACAGTTGATGAGAGCATTAGAAGTGGCTAAGAAAGGCCGTCCTAAGATGACAGGTGTTTGTCCTTTGGGATTGGAAACAAGTTGTGTTTCCAAGACTACAAAATCTACTAGAAAAATAAAATCTCCAACCTTAATCAGAACATCCTCTAACTCACCCATAGGGACCTTGACAGATCTATCAGCCAACTGTAAGGTGCATTTGGTTGGGTTCAGTACACCTAGACCTAATTGCTGGTAGACTGAATATGGAAGCAAATTGACACTGGCCCCTAAGTCTAACATCACCTTATCAATGTGAGTATTCCCAATGATACATGAAATGATGGGGGAACCTGGATCTTTACGTTTCAAAGATATGTGATTTGATAGCATTTCACTGATATTGGCAGCTAAAAAGACTTTCTTTGGAACATTTATTCGCCTCTTCTTAGTGCATAATTCTTTTAAAAATTTAGCATAAAATAGAATTTGTTCAATTACATCTAAGAGAGGAATGTTGACCTTAACCTGCTTGAATGTCTCTAGGATTTTCTCCTCCTGAGGAGAGTGTTTCCTAGACCTAAGTCTATCTGGGAAGGGAGCAACCGGTCTAAATCTATCAAAAGCAGGCTCAGGTTCGGGTTCAGGTTCTTGGTCATCTGAGGGGAGTGATTGTTGAATAGATTCATCAGAAGGAGAAGGAGAAGGAATTTGTACAGGATCAAGAGTTTGACTTGGAGGAGTTCTCACTTGATTATCGACCTATCTACCTGACTGAAGTGAATGGATTACATTCACTTGGGCTTCATAGGATGAACTGCATCCTGTGTTCTTAGGGTTGACCACGGGTTGACTTGAAAATTTTCCTTTCTCTCTTTCACTCACGGCACTAGCTAGTTGACCAAGTTGGGATTCCAATCTAGCTATAGCTTGAGTGTTGGAGTTGAGCATTTGTCTAGTGGATTGCATGAAGGAATTCAGAGTGCTAGACGTTTGAGTTAACATATTCGTGGTTTGAGTGGAAGCCTTAATTATGGTTTCCAAACCCCTTTCCAAGACGTTGAGACGTTTATCCTGATCTGGATTGTGATGAGTCTGAATTACAGCTTGATGAAGAGGAGACTGATTTTAATACGGCAGATTGGGTTGTTGAAATTGTGGAGAATTGAACGGAACTGTGTTTCCCCTAGGAAAATGTTGGGTCGAAGCGGGAGTAAAGTTTTGAGTTCCAAGAGAATTTCCTAGATTCCATGCAAAGTTGGGATGATTTCTCCAACCTGGATTGTAGGTTGGAGAAAATGAATCATTTTTAGGGTGCTGGAATGCAGCGTTCATCTGTTCTAATGAATTGTTGTTTCCTAGAAGAGGGCATTCCTCTAAAACATGGGTAGGAGACTAACAATTATGACATCCTGAGGCAGAAACATGATTGATTTGAGCTGGAGCTCGTTCCTTAATTTCTAAAGCTTCTAACCTCCGTAGAATCGTCGCCATCTTCGCTTCAGAAACAATGTTTGACTCTAAGGAAAGACCACAAGACTTAGATTGGGAAACCTTATCATTGCAGTGTTCCCATTGCATTGTTTTTTTAGAAAGACTCTCCAAAAACTCCCAAGCTTCATCAGCGTTTTTCCTCATAAAATCCCCGTGGCACATTGATTCTAAGGAAGTTTTTACAGAATAATCTAATCCCTCATAAATTATTTGGCACAATCGCCATTTTTCTAAACCGTGATGAGGACATTGGATGAGAAGATCTTTAAATCGGTCAAAATACTTCCAAAAAGGTTCTCCCGGGATAATTTTAAAGTTTTGAATGCTGTTCCTAAGCTTTACCGTTTTATGAATAGGGAAAAATTTCTTAAGAAAAACGGTGACAAATTCATCCCAAGTTGATATGGAATTTATTGGTAAGCTGTACAGCCATTTTTTAGCTTTATCCTTAAGATCAAATGGAATAAATCTAAGTTTGATCGCATCTTCGTTTAATTCTCTCATTTTAATCATAATACACACTTCCTCAAATTCCGAAATATTTTAATCATAATACACACTTCCTCAAATTCCGAAATAAAAATATATGCATCTTCTGTTTCATTACCAAGGAATTTCAAATTCTAAAATAAAAATATATGCGTCTTCTGTTTCATTACCAAGGAATTTGGGAAGCATGTTTATGTATTGCAGTCTAAGCTCAAAATTTATTCCATTTGTTTCGGGGAGCCTAATACACGAAGGGATCGCATTTCTAATGTGATAGCACATATCATAAAGAACGGGTGGATTAGGATGCTTCATTTCTATGATTGGTTCAAAGCGAATTAATCGACGTGTATTATCCCTAATCCACTGTTGCATACACCAAAACTACTTCTTTTTTAAAATTTTGTTTTATAAAGAAAGAGAAAAAAGAAAAAAAATAGTTTTTTTTTACGAGAAGAAAAAAAAATAGAGAAAACCTAACTAAAAAAATTCAAAGCAATCACTTTTCAATCACTCTAATTCTAGGATTTAGCCTAACTCAACTAGACCAGCTCCTAACCAAAAACTCCTACAGTGAAAAGATTAAAGTTTTACCCAGGTAGTTAGCCATGTAAGGATAGTACTAGAGGGTGATCAGAGATTAATTAAGTACCTCGTTCCTTACGAAGCGCTTTACGTAACCCCTAAACATTGTCTTAGACACCAACTAATCTGAGAAAACTTAAACCGGTTCACTTAAGGATTTCTTGTTTCTTATTGAGCTCGAATCCTTAGGGGCCAACGTCTAATGAGTTTTATTAGGCTTGGGTTTGTGAAGTGAGGAATTAGTGATTTTTGGGCTAAGGAAAGGGTGATGAAATCCCTCACCTTATCTTGATTATGGGGTTTTGCCCTTAAAAATATTTTGAAGTATGTGACAAATCAAGATGCTCAAATCACTTGGTGAATTCCTACTATCAATATGAAATGCAACCCTATGAATTAAAAGCAACTAAAAAGGATGGAAAAGAAAAATCTTTTTTTTAATTAGGGTTAACAATCAAACAAATAAGAAGGGGGTAATATATTTGAATTTATTATCTTGTTAGTAAATGTCAAAGTGGATGGTGAATTTTATTATGGTAAACAAAAATAAAATCTTTTTTTAAGTCCTAATTGTCTCTAAATGTGAAGAAGTAGCTAAAGGGTGGAATTAAAAACTAGAAAGAGGACTTACCCGAAAGCAAATCTTCAAATCTTAATTCTCCAATCCGCGATCTTCAAGCTCCAAGCGTTTCCTTCACAAAAAACATACAAGTTAAAGAACCAAAATAATTAAAACCTACTTAAGCACCTTCCCCGACAATGGCGCCAAAAACTTGATGCGGCATAAACATGTACCAAAAAGGTTGTAAGTGCACAACCGTATTAAGTTATAGTATAAAGATATTGATCCCACGAGGAAGGTGTTTTGTAGGAGAAAATATAAAATCGGTTACGAGGAAGGTGTTTTGTAGGAGAAAATATAAAATCGGTTCTTATGTTGTGTGCGTGACAAATAAGATTAATGAGTGAATCGTGACAAATAAGATTAATGAGTGAATGTGATTGTGAAGAGATTGAGAGAGTGAAAATGGTGTGTAAATAGGTGCAAAGTTTAAGTGAGAGTGAATTTAAAAAAGAATGAGTATGATCAATAAGATGAGAAGGAAAAATGAATAAAATCAAGAACAAAATAAAAAAAATCAAGAATGAAGAAAAAAAATTCTAGAATAAAAGAAAATATAAGAAATTAAGATGGTGGATTCAATTGTAGATATGGGTAATCTAAAATTGAACCCACTTCTTAGAAAATGGTGATTCCCTAGAGGGTTCTAGCCTAAAGACGAATCAAACAAAATAAAAATAAACAAAAAGAAAAACTAAACCCAAAAGGGTTCTAACCTCAAGGTGAATAGTGTAAGAAATTAAAATCTAACTACAAAATAAATTACAAAATCTAAACTACAAAATAAAATTACAAGAATTAAATACAAGAAAATAAATCTATTCTATAAGCATGAAATAAATCTAAAGGCAAGAGGGTTCTAGCCTCTTGGCTATTTAACAAGAAAATAAAATCTAACTACAAGCATAGAAATAAATCTAAACTAATAAGCAATAAAAAAGAAATAAAGCAGAAAAAAGGAAAAAATGCAAACCTTCAAATAATTCTTCATCTTCATCTTCATCTTCATCATCCAACAAAGAAAAGAAGAGAAAAAATTTAAAGTGGTGAAAAAATTATTATTATTAATTACAACAAAAAATTATAATTTTGGAAGGTCTTCTCAATTAAGAGTAGCTCTCCTCTCCAAAAGGAGTTACAAAAATTTTTACACCTCTAACCCCTCACTCTCTACCCCTATTTATAGTAAACATCAGTGAATGAGAGCCATTGGATTGAAATCTTATCCAAAAACAATAAATTTCAGCATTAGATTCGTAACTAACTGCCCAGTATATCGATGCAGGCATCGATGCCTGCCCTTCTCCTTTTGCTGTCCGCATATTCTTCTTGTTATTTGCTTTTGGGCTTTGGACATTGGCTTTTCTTGGACTCTTGGGCTTGGGCTTTGATTTATTTCTTCATTAAATACTTGAAAGAATTCATTGGGCTTCATGGCTTCATTTCTTCATTAAATCAAGGGCTTTTTGTTGAGAGATTGGAGTTTGAGATTTATTCTTCATTAACCTGTAATTAAAGATAAGAATAATTATTAGTAGTATATTTATTCATATAAAATAGATAATGAGGGTGTAAAATTGTAATAAAATGTGATTATCAGGTACCACTCGGTCCTCGTTGACTTGCTCAAAATGAAAATACTCACGTCTCTATTGTCACCGACTCATTTGAAGAAATTTCAAAATCAATTCACAAAATGAGAAGCAACTAATGACTAAGTGTAAAAGAATGAATCAATAAAATTAAGTCTTTCATTCATGTACAAGAATTCTACAGAACCTTTTACATGACTCGGTGAATATAAATAAAATAGAAAATATATACAATCTCTTCAAGGAGTGAAACTCGAGGAGATAGATGGAGCAGAACCCAAAGTAGCGGTGGGGGCCAAACTTGAACTAGAAGCAGGAGGAGGAGGGAATCTTTTTTAGTAGGATGAGGATGATGAATTGGCTTCATCACTGGAGCCTTCACCTGCAACTTCATTTGATCCACCATCTGCCCTCATCCTCCTCCGGTATTCCCAGCCCAACTTGCACCTCGAGCATCTTGAGAATGTCAAGGCAACTATTGACCCAAGATGGATACTTGAAATAGTCGAGCTTCACCAAGTGCTCTATGGGGAGTTGCGTCATTAAATAATCAAACCCCCCTTACAAGCGAAGGCAACCTTAACTTTACCGAGAGCACCATTATGGTACTTCTTGATTATTTCGGTCCCAAAAGTAATTGACTCCAGAAAAGCCACTAAATTTTCAAGCTCCTAGACTCGATTGAGGAAATAGATGCATTGTTGTTCGACCGCTTGAGCTACTCAGACAACTTGCTTTTGGAGCAGTTCCTCAGAGTCGAGATGAGCCATTCTAGCCCTCTTGAAGGCATCCTCCCTCTTCCTCTTCTCGGCTTGGACTTTTGACTGGAGATATATGATCCTTTCCTCAATAAGGTCCAAATCATGGTGGAAATAGTCAATATCTTCTTTTAGGCCATTTATGTCCTCTCAGGTTTTATTAAGATGAACTGCTCGCCAAGAACCTTTGACAGTAGTCTTGAGATCCTTATCCTTATGAGTCAACTCATGCTCTATCACAACCCGACTCCTTCTAAGCTTGGCAAGCTCACCCCCCTTGAAGTCGCCAGTAGATCAACCACCTCAAGAGCCTCCTTTGTTGGCCTTCTTGTTTTGATGATGTTTAACAAACAATTTATTACTAATGTTGTTTGTCTAGTGTTTGTGCATTCCTATGTTTTGTAGACAAACAACGTTGTTGGAGGATGGATGGAATAGAGCTTCAACGATCATATCCAAAGGAGGTTGGCGGAATGTCGGTGAAGCCTTGCTATTCAAAGTTCAAGATCCAAGTTAAAGCTTCATCCGCAAGATTACCAAGATAGAGCTTCGTTGAAGATCAAGATTGCTTGGGTAATGTAGTTTTAGATTTTATATTATGTGTGTTATATACTCTAAGCTCAATTATCTATACACACACATTTATTGGTTTCTTCGTATATATATAGTTATATATATATATATATAATTTGTTTCTAGGTGCATATATTAGTTAGTATATATACTACATATGTTTTTGAGTTTATTATGTATAATTAGAAATTCTAATATTTCTATTTTCTATTATGTTTTTGAAAACATTGCATAATTGTAATTTTGTGTGAAAATATTGTATTCTTAGTTTATAGATTCAATATCAGTTTTATACATGTTTTTACTAAGTCTACAAACATTTCACAAAGTTTCAAAAATTTGGTTTATGTCAAAACATCAAAATTCAGTTATTCATATTTTCATGTTTCTGGACTAGTTTGTAAAATATATTTTTTCATTTGGAAGACCTTTTTGATAACCATATTGTAGCATGTTTATTATCATGTCTTACAATCATTCCCCAAGTTTTAATTTTTGGAATTTTATTTGATATTTAACAGTGTTTTAAATCAGCTTTGTTTTCTGCGGAGCGGATGGTCAGTTTCGGTCGACGTCGGTCGACCGGTCAATTAACCATTCGTCATATCTTTTCCAGAGCAGAAGTCGCGGTCGGCCGTCGGATCGACCTGAGAGCTCAAATCCGGTCGGACCGACAAATTTCCGGTTTTGCGTCGACCGACGATGCGTCCAGAACGTTTCTCTTCGATGTTTTTGCTCTCAGTCGTCGACCGACGAATTTTCGGTTCGACCGACAATATAAGCCGTTGGCTTCCCAACGGCTATTTCCTGAGCTGTTTGCTGGGGCTGTTTTTGTCTTTTGGCTTGGGGTTTTTGACTGAGATTTCAAGTGGGTATAAATACCCTATTGCTGTTCTTTTTCAAGTAGCTAAGAAGTTTTTAAAGAAGTTTTTAAACAAGGTTTTAAACAAGGGTTTAAGCTTGTTTTTGTTTGGTTTAAGTTTGTTTTGGTTTGCTGTTACAAAGAGGAGTTTACAATCAGCTATTGAAGAGTTCATCTTCAACATTTCATCATCCTCTCTTTGTGTTTATAGAGAAGTTTCCTTAACTCTATTTCCTAGCACTTTTACTATTGAATTTCATATCAATTCTTATTGCTAGTTCTTATTGAGTTAAGTTTTATTGAATCTCATTGTTACACACACTCACTTGAGCTTTTAGTAATCTTTCATACATAGTATAGTTGGGTGGTGAGAGATTGTAACTTTGAGTTGTGCTTTCATTGTGTTCTCATCTATTGTAGAGAACAAATTTATATTTGTTACATTGTGAGTGTTGTTAGGTTTTCGGTGAGCTAGAAACCGAGTGTGTAGTGAGGTTTTCGGTGAGCTAGAAACCGAGTGTGAGGAGTGACGTTGATCGATGAGCGTTGAAAACCGACACTGTGAGGTGTAAACGTTATTCGGGTGAACGTAGAAAACCCGGTTGATAGTGGATTTCTCCCCGGGAGTGGGGAGCGGAGACGTAGGACGGAAGGTCCGAACTCCGTGATCATATCTTGTGTTTGAGTGTGCTTTGGCGTTTATTTATACTTGTGTTTATAATTCTTGTCGCCATTGTCATTAGCTCATTATTTATATGATCTACTATCTAGTTCATATTGTTTACCCTTGTGTTAGTTTATACATCCTTGCATATATCATATAGTATACCTCTTTGCTAGGATATATCACCTTGTGTATATTGCATATTCTTGCACTTAACTCTTTGTATATCTATCTTGCAAGAATATAACTTATTAATTAGTTTTAATTGGTATAAATTCGGATTAGATTAGCATAAGACCCTAATCACCCCCCCTCTAGGGTCTAACATCCTTATGCATCTCTAGCTTGCCCGAAACTTGTGGAAGAGTTCCCAAGACTTTTCGAGTTGATAGAACAACTTGAACTCTATAAGAGCCCTCCCAGGTGAGATAACTCCAGAGAGCTTGATGAAGGTCGGCATTGGGTGCCCCACTCAACATTGTCACATCATTTAGGAGAAGGAACTGCTTGATGGCCTTGGCTTGGTCAGCTTGAATTCTAGCATTGACCCCCTAAAATAAATCTCGCGTTCGGGGACAAAACATTCTCCTCCAATTTTGTAGACCCCATCAAAATTGCCCTAGACTTCTCCCAAGTGCGAGGGTTGATGTTTGTTGGAAATTTGATGCAAAAAGACAATGAAAGAAAATTTGACTTGTATTCTCTCAATAATCGATTACAATTTGGATTCCGATTACAAAAGAGAGGAGAATGAATTTGATTCTCCCCTTTGTTTAAAACTGGGTTCTTATTGGTAGCGGTGGAGTGCCTCCTTCGATTGATCGCGTCGAACTTGATCTCCGTTGACGATCCGACCGTCCTTCTGTACTGGAACAATTGAAGTGCTTGATGACTTCGGTTTATAACTCTTAATGAGTGTAAAGAACTCTGGACGAGTTAAGAACTCTGATAAGAGTTGTTGAAAACCGAATAGTCGAGCACCATATTGGTACTTCTTGATTATTTCGGTCCAAAAAGTAATTGACTCCAGAAAAGCCACTAAATTTTCAAGCTCCTAGACTCGATTGAGGAAATAGATGCATTGTTGTTCGACCGCTTGAGCTACTCAGACAGCTTGCTTTTGGAGGGTCTCCTAAAGAACCACCTCCTCCTTCAGCTTAGCCCTCAATTCCTCCGAGTCGAGATGAGCCATTCTAGCCCTCTTGAAGGCATCCTCCCTCTTCCTCTTCTCGGCTTGGACTTTTGACTGGAGATATATGATCCTTTCCTCAATAAGGTCCAAATCATGGTGGAAATAGTCAATATCCTCTTTTAGGCCATTTATGTCCTCTCAGGTTTTATTAAGATGAACTGCTCGCCAAGAACCTTTGACAGTAGTCTTGAGATCCTTATCCTTATGAGTCAACTCATGCTCTATCACAACCCGACTCCTTCTAAGCTTGGCAAGCTCACCCCCCTTGAAGTCCCCAGTAGATCAACCACCTCAAGAGCCTCCTTATGCATCTCTAGCTTGCCCGAAACTTGTGGAAGAGTTCCCAAGACTTTTCGAGTTGATAGAACAACTTGAACTCTATAAGAGCCCTCCCAGGTGAGATAACTCCAGAGAGCTTGATGAAGGTCGGCATTGGGTGCCCCACTCAACATTGTCACATCATTTAGGAGAAGGAACTGCTTGATGGCCTTGGCTTGGTCAGCTTGAATTCTAGCATTGACCCCCTAAAATAAATCTCGCGTTCGGGGACAAAACATTCTCCTCCAATTTTGTAGACCCCATCAAAATTGCCCTAGACTTCTCCCAAGTGTGAGGGTTGACGGGGCATAAAAGTATACCTCTAATTTTGCAAGTGCACAACCATCAAGTTGTAGTATAAAAAGTTATCGATCACACGAGGAAGGTGTTTGTAGGAGAAAATCAAAATCGGTTTTTATGTTGTGTGTGTGATAATTAGGAGTGATGGATGTGATTGTGGAGAGATAGAGAGAGTAAAAGTAATTGTATGTAAATAAAAACAAAATGAGATTGAGAGTGGAGAGATAAAGAGTGGATGTGATAAAGTATAAATGTAAACAAAACTAACAAAAGGGAAGAGAGAAAGATGAAGGAAATAAAATTAGGAAACAAATGAGAGAAAAATCAATAATAAAGAAAAACATAAAGAAAGTAAAAGATGGAGGATTCAATTAGAGATATGAGGAATCTAGAATTGAATCCACTAGCTAGTTTCACGTAATTTCTAGAGTTCCCACAAGTATTAGTTTCACATCGTTAAAAAAAAGGCAATTCCCTAGAGGGTTCTAGCCTCAAGATGAATCAAAGAAAAGGAAAATAAATAAAAATAAAAACTAATCCCAAAAGGGTTCTAGCCTCAATGTGAATATTGTAAGAAAATAAAGTCTAAAGTAGAAAATAAATTGCAAAAATCTAAACTACAAAATAAATGCAAGAATTTAAAGCAATGAAGTAAAAACATAAAAGTAAATCTACTCTATAAGCATGAAAATAAATCTAAGGTAAGAGGGTTCTAACCTCTTGGCTATTTAAACAAGAAAATAAATTAAAAGGTAAATTTATTAATAAAGAGAAAATTTACATCCCAATAGGGTTCTAGCCTCAAGGTGATCGCAAACCTTCATCTTGATCTTCATCTTCATCTCACCTTCATCTTTATAATCAAACAAAGAGAAAAAAAATGAAGAGGTGAAAATATTTCTTTATTAATTACAACAAAAAGTTATAATTTGGAAGGCCTTTCAATTAAGAGTAACCCTCCTCTCCAAAATGTGTTTTTACAAAATATTTCATACTTGAACTCCTCACTCTCTACCCCTATTTATAGAGTATCACAGCAAATATCAATCCTTGGATTAAATTTGATCCCCAAGTTAATCAATTTTAGCCTTTAATCTGTAACAGTAAACTTGGTATCGATATTGTTGTCGATATGGGTATCGATACTCGGTCATTTTGTTCTTTGGCCGATCTTCTCTTGTGTGTATGGGTTTAGACTTCTTGGGCTTTTTGAGAGATGAGATATTGAGTTCGTCTTAGGCTTTTATTCATTAACTTGCAATTAAGATAAAACATGTTTATTAGTAACTTATTTATTTAAATTAAATAGATAATAAGGGTATAAAATATAATAAAAATGTGATTATCAAGGGGGGAGCTCCTCAATACGGTGGGTGAAGGGTCACTCATATCGACCCTCATGTACAGTAGTTTGGAAGTCCGACCCCTTCTTGATGACCAGCTCCTCCTCTCTAACAACCAGCTCCTTAGCTACAAGCTCCTTTTGGGATCTCCTAGAAGGCCAGGGACCCCCTCCTAACTTGACCTATGTTTCAACACTAACCTCCTCCCTATTTGAAATCTTAATTTATGCCGGCTCTAAAAGAGGAAGATCCTCTTGAGCTACCTCCTGCTTGTTGTAGGCATCTAAAAATACCTATAGGTATCCACACACAGCTCGAGACAGAGAGAAGGTGATGAATGACACTATCTAAGTCTAAGAGGATTATCCGATGCCGATGAACACATGAAGCGAAACGGCCACAAAATACGCGATGACGGAACAGCCGAACTCTAGTAAAACCATGAAAGCCTCTGTCGCGATCGGACGCGTAAAACGCCTAAACGCGATCTCGTTCAGACCAGTGGCTCGGCTTTGGTGTCTTAGCCAAGGCTGAGCCACCAATTGGTGGTTCGGCCAGGCCGAGCCACCATTTGGTGGTTCGGCCAAGGCCGAGCCACTTCGGTGAATCGGCCAGAATCAGCTTTTTCGGTTCTTTTATAGATTCTTTCAGGATTTGGTAGTTCCAACTGCTCTGATACAGTGGTTATACAGTTGCTAACTGAAGATAGAAGGGATCCCTCGTTTTGATCTGAAGAAATCGTCAACCAAGCCTATAAATAAGAGCTCTAGTGTTCATTTTTCGAGATCGGGAAGATCAAGAGGGTGAGGTGTTGCCGGTTTCTCGAGTGCATAGCCACGATTTTCAGAGAGGGTTAGCTAGATCTTGGCGATCTCCTGTGCATGAATGGTGGAGTTCGAGAGATCTGAGACCTGTCCCTCATTCCTCCGGATTTAAGCTTGGTCGAGATCTAGCTTAAATCTCAAGAAGAGCTGTGATCTCGCTTGGCTGAGATCACCGCTGCTGCGATTACTTCTTTCGTGAAGTAAGAGCTTTGATCACCAATCTGTCAACCGGATCTGATCCGCGGCGGTCCACGGATATTAACGTCCCCGGCACAGGCAAAGTTCCCACGCAAGCAGCGGGTGATAAACGTCTGTTGCGCTGTTTGACAAGAGTTGTAATCTTTATTTTTATTGTGTAAAGGAAATCTTATAAAAAGATCGACTTTCTTTCTTTTTGAACTTATTGTAATGGCTGAAATTATAATGAGTTCGTCACTAATGAAAATATCAACTTTTGACCTAAACAAGCTGGCGACCACAATAGGAGCCAACAGCTTCACTACCGAAGCTGTCGTGCCACAACCATGGATCCAGATCCCGATTGAAGAAGTGGTCGAGTACAAATTCGACCAACTAAAGTTCGAGGAGTATCTGTCGTCCTCCTCCTCCAGATCCTATGCCCCTCGCAAGCGCATGAAGATCAAAGCCCCCGTTGCTGCGGTAGCTGCACCTTACAATGCCCCTTCGGCCTCCAACGAAGCCGGATCTACAGATCTGGACTCCTCCTTAATCAAGGAGATAACCGCTATAGCCGCGCCAACCTTATCAAAGAGGGCACGCCAAAGGCAGCGCCACCGACTTGCGCGCCGATTTGCTAAGGTTTTGGAACCTGTTGACAGGATTGGCTATGAGGCGGATCTAAAACGCAGAAGGCACCACGTGCCCCAGCAGCAGATAAATTGCCTCTCCTCCAAACCAACAGCGAATGAGTGGATCCAAGTCAAACGGACCAGCTCAACCCTCGAGGAGCGCATTCAGATGCATCGCGCCTTGATTGCGCACGCACGAATTTTCGTGTGAGAAGCACAGAAGCTAAAGCAAAAAGAGGTGATCAAAAAGCCACAGAAACCACGCCAATTCTGGAAACCAAAGTCCGAAAGGGCGTCGAAAAAAAGTCAAACAGTGCCCGGAACTGCCAGAATGCGCAAACCACCATCTGGTGGCTCGGCCAAAACCGAGCCACCAAATGGTGGTTTGTGTCGGTTCGCACCCGGTTCGTTTCAGTTCGCACGCGGTTCGGTTCAGTTCGCATATGGTTCACCTCTCGCGGATTGTTTTGAGTTTCCGACGGCCCCTATTCTTGTCCCAATAGATTCCGCACTTCCGGTGAAGCCTCACGACCACAGAGACTCGTCTCGTTTCAAGATAAGGATGACAGATCGCCTGGGTCCTTTGCACGAGGATCGAGGCAAAGTTCCGATCAAAGAACGCTTGGGTCCGGTGACTTCCGATCAAAGAACGCTTGGGTCCGGTGACTGAACCCCGAGCAACCACTCGAGCTGGGGGTCGCACACGTCCTCGCAACAAGTCAGGGCCTTTGTATAATGAGAAAACCCTTGCAATTGATCGCCTCGGACGGCGAATTGAAGACAAAGAGCTCGTCAAAAGCTCGTGCTCCCAAAAGCGTAGCTCCAAGCACGTGACTCTTAAGAACGCCAATAAGACAGCAAGCTCTCAGAAGGAAACGTGTTCGTCAGACGATGGTGTTATACCAGGGGAGTCGTGTCAACACACGATAAGTTACTCCGGTCATCTGACCGATGAGTTGTACTATCGGGCTGGGGGTATGAACAAGTCTCAGAAGAGATATACCCGAGAAACAAAATCTCACTGCCCATGCGTCGAACTTATCAGGGCAGTATTATCAGCGTGTAGCTGCCCTAAGACCGCTCCGCAGAGGGCCTCGGTATTCGAGAGGATCTCTAACGGAATGGCCAAGTCCAGACCAAAACGTCTCCATAAAAAGCGATCGGCTGTTCAAGGTGACGAATTCCCGGAAGTCATAATAAATATGGCTGATAAGGGAAAGTCAATTCGACCTTCTAGCTCTGGCCCGCTTATATCGTATCGTCTAACCCGGTTGCGATCGGGAATTATTAGACAAAGGAATTATCTAAGAATGCAGAGAAGATTATCCTCCAATGATGAAGCATCAGATGCCAACTCTGCAGTCGCTTTTGACCAAACGGTGTCTACCCCAGGACAATCGCACGAGGCATTCATGGTCAACACCGAGCAAATCGCCAAAATTCTCGAGGATGCTCTAACCAAACAGAAAGAGACATTCAAGATCGAAATGGAAATGACTATGCTACGAATGAGGGAAGAGTATGACCAACAAATTTGGGCTCTGTCCACTTAGTTTGGTGAATCCAGTCATCGTAACCTTGCTCACCAAGTAGATAGTGATTCAGATGTGGATGAACATCTCGATACTGAGAACTCTCCCCTTGACCAAAACGCTGGGGGTGGTCCTACTAATAATGACAATACTGGGGGTGGCCCCGTTATTCCTCTTAAGAATCATCCAAGCCCCGATATGAGCGAGGATGAGAAAATGAAAGATCTCGAGAGCAAAATCAACGCTCTGATGTCTACTTGAGAGGTAAAAAGGACCGGTATTCCGTGTCCATATTCGAGAGAGTGGGATTCGATCCCGTATCCGACGAAGTTTAACCTGATCAACTTCACACCGTTTGATGGGAAGGATTCGCCTACTCAGCATTTGATCTACTTTAAGTCCCACTTAGGCATGATCTTCGGCAATAAAGCTTTGATGGTTCGGTCATTCGTTGGTACCCTTCGGGGGTCGGCCTTTGATTGGTACCGCCATCTCAAGCCCGGAAGTATTAACAACTGGGACGATATGGAGGGCCCATTCCTCCGCAATTTCTTTGATGATGATGACGAGGTATCCATCAGGACACTTTTTGATGAGAAGCAATAAGACGACGAGATGGTCGACGACTTCGTCAAGTGCTTCTGGAATAAAGCAATGAACTGTCGAGATCTAATCACGAATGACTTCATCCTCTAGACATGTCATAACAACCTATCTATTGAGATATTAAAAGTTATGGGAGTAGCACCGTCCAACACTTGGAAAGACTTGAAGGTGTGTAATGACCGTAAATTTCTAATACGGGTTTAAATAATTTTTCTGATATTTAAATATAAAAATTTATTTTTAAAAGAGTATTCGTATTTTCCCTGATTTTTTTTAAAATTTTTTATGATTTAAAAACCCGATTTTATATTTATTTTAAAGGTTTTGCTAATTATAAATTTAATTATTTCGGTAAAACTTTTTAAACTAATTAATATTTAATGATTCATTATTGTTATTGTTATTATTTAACCATAAATTTTCAATATTGATTTGAATAAATTTTCTAATATTTCAAATATTAAATTATTTTTTAAAGGTGTATTTTTCCTGTGTTTTCCCTCTCACCGGTATTTCAATCTGTTCCTCTCTCTCCTCTATTATTTCCTCACACTCTCTCCTACCCCACCTCCCCAAATCACTCCGTAAGTCCCGCACTCCCACCTACCTCGTGTTACCCCCACTCTCTTTTTCCTCGTCAAAAATCCCCCATGTAACTCTCTCTCTCACTCTCACTCAGTCTCTCTCTCTCTCTCTCTCAACTCGCCGTCGCTGCTCCTCCTCGACCACAGCCCCACCCAAGCTCCTCCTTGAACTCCGACCACGCCTCCACCGTCGAACCCGAACTCCACCTCATTCCCGCCAACCTCGCCGTGCCCAGACCACCGCCCCTCTCCCTGAACCCGCACCGCCGCTCACCGCCCTGAGAACCACCGTGCTCGCCCCCACTGCACCGCCAGACCCCCTCCTGCTGCCCTTGGCCGCCGCCCGAGCTCTAGCTCTCTCCCCCTCCGAGCTCTACTCCAGCGTCCCCTACAACTGCGCCCTCCTCCAAGTCCGACCTGAGCTCATCGCCGTCGACCGTCGCTGCCTCCTCTCTTCCTCCTGCAGCAGCGCCTCCCTCAGCAACCTGACCACGACCCCATCTCCTCCATCACCCCCTGAACCAGCCTCGACGACAGCTTCCAAACTCTCCCGATCACTCCCGATCTCGTCGCCAACCAACGCCTTCGTCGCACGCCACATGTTCGACGATATGTCAACAGTCCCGTCGCACCCCGTTGAGCCCCTCAGTGATGACAACCGCCGTCGTTGTAGCCATCCCAAACATCACCGCTCGTCGTCAGGCCCTCGGCCTCGTAGGCAAGATCCCACTTGCTCAGAACTAAATTTTTATATTTATTATGATTTATCTGTAATTTTAGATATGTTAATAATTATCTGCGTGTGATTGTTTGATGAATAATATTAGATAAATCATCATAATATGATAAATAGTATTTTCAGAATAATTATGATAAATTAAAAGAATTTATTTTGACAGTGGAATTATTTTTTGGACAATTATATTAATTAAAAAGATTTTATTTGAGAATGAAATCATTTTAGGAAAATTATAATAATTTAAAAGGAAGTATCGGGGGAAAATAATCATTTTAGAATAATTATAATAATTTTTAGAAATTATCTTGTGGAAGAAATCATTTTAGAATGATAAATATTTTTAAAAAGAAATTATTTGGGAAAATAGAATATTGTGAATTAATGAGAATTTATCTTATAAAAAGATTCTTTTTGAATTTATGAATTTTATTATTTAAAAGATTATTTTTAGAATTATTATAACGAGAAAAGAATTTATTTTAGAAAAAAAGAATTATTTTGAAGTAAATAAATTATTATTTCAGAAGATTATTTTAGAACAATTTTATGATTCAAATTCTTAATCTTGATTATCTGATATGATATGATATGATTGTACATGATTAGTTGCATTGATTGTCCATGTTGTGTCGAGAACCCTTAGTAGTTCATGACTTAGTTGCCTCGTGCGTCATGAACAGACCTAGTGACATGTGTGGGTGTGTTGACTGAGTTTAGGTGGTGAACCCGAGTTTCAATGTGGATTATGTTTGACTTAGAAAATACAAGAGAGTTGGGATGGGGAAGTCCATGTTCATGTGATCGGATAAGACTGTTGATGTATCTTCCAGGCTCGCGCCAGTGAATTCGTGTAGTCACTGGGGTTGGTTTGTTGGGCTAAAGTGAATTCGTGTAGTCACTTTAGTCAGTGAATTTGTGTAGTCACCCGAGTTCTGCTTGAGTTCGGACCAGGCCGAAATCAGATTGCGTGTAGTCCTCTGACCGATTCGTGTAGCGGTATTGGATGCGCGTAGAGGATTTGTGAACAGCCAGTTATCCGGTGATAGGAGCGTTGACTCTGTGTGAGATGTGGACCACTGAGTTTTAGGTTGGTTAGTATTCGACCCAGTCACTGTATTCACATAGTTGTATGTTACCATTAGATTTCAGTTGCATGTATCATTATCTTTTTGTTATTATTATTATTATCATAGCATGGGTCATTAGACCGTTTTATTTGTTCATGTGAGATATTGCCGTGCGCCATGCACCTGACGTACACCTGTTTTCTCTGGTATATTTTATGTCTGGGATGATCTGTTGATGATATGTTTATTTCTTATTCTGAGTTGTCTATTATATTCTTGCTGATTGTGATCGGGGACCTGTGCCTTCGCATTGTACTTATTTCCAGACGCTTAGCGTATTGGATTGAGAAGAAAAGGAAAAAAAATAGCAGTGTATATTTCTTCTCAATCTAATATGTCGCGGGCTTGTTCACGTTCCGATTCCCGGGTATTTTGGGAAGCGGGACGTGACAGGTTTTAGTGGTAGCCCATGCAGGTCATGGTCCCGGTCACGGTCTCGGTCACGATCCCGAGTCTTCACTAGTGAGAATATAGTGGACAATTTAGATACATATCATATTTCATCCGTAAGACTAATCTTGAGCCCTTATCCTATTTTCTTGATAGATTTCGTTTCATCCCTATCTTATCACTCTTTGACTCCGGAGTTCCCTCGGTTCTTGTCCCATCGCTTCGCGATTACACGCTCTCTTCCTATAATTCATCTTCCTTGTATCGGTCATTATTTTATATGTTATTATTTTTACAACTATTTTTCTTTGATTTGACTTATATATCATTGATTGTATTGATTTTTGTATTATTTATTATATTATTTTATATATCATACACATTGTTATATTGTGTGTTTTTCATTAAAAATATATATCATTACTTATACATTTTCAATATATAGTTTTCTATCAGTCAGTTTTGCCTTGTTAGATTATTTTAGTATGTTCACAATTGGTTTCGTTATTTCTAAGAGTAATGTTTTTTTGTTTTGATATTCAAACATTTATTCATATTGTTAGGTTGGAGTTGAGTTATTAATTATCTATGTCGTTACATTATCTCGTATCATTAATTATTATCCTTTTATAATTAAAATAAGAGGTAATTTTAATATGCGTATGTGGGTATGTATAGTTTTTATTCATGGTTTGTTTATAGTATATTTGCATATTTGTTGTTGTTTGCTTTGTTTTCGATATATGTTATTTTGTCATTGTGACAATATACATTGTATACGCGTGTTATTTTCAGTATTTATTTTATGATATTTTTAGATATTTATATCTTTTATTATGACATTGTTGTTGTTCATTCTCTATTCATCGATTTTGTTACTTGTGTTGTGTTTTACTTTTTATAATAACTATTATTTTTTCATTATAGTGTATTTAGGTAGATTATTATATTTACGATATTATATTTATTGATTTATAGTCATTCATTATTTCTCGTATCAACTATGTAGCCATGTTTATCTAAAATATATCGGTGTTTTTATTATACCGAATTATGCCCTTCTTATGTTTTCATTTGTTTATATACCTATTTTACCTTTCATAGTATTTGTTTTATATATTATACTTCTTTATCTAGTAGTATGTTTGTGAGTGTCAGTATTGTTAGTAAGTATTTATGTTTCAGTGTATTCTATGATTTTTGTACGTGTTAAATTATTTTGAGTTTTTTGCTATCAAATTGTTCATTACTTGTTTGAATACATTGAGTCCTTCAATTATGTTTTTCTTGTCAGATTGTTATTTCATTATTTTGACTTGTGTTATTTTACATCGTGTTACTCTTCTGTTTCGTTTCTCTTATTTTTGTGTTTTTCGTAGATCATATTATATCAATATCGTTTTATTCTTATATTTTCTTTGAATAGGAGTTGTTATTTTTCGGTGTGAGTATGTGGTGTTACGACCTTATAGTTTGTGTATAGAGTTATTAAAGGTTGTTACAATGTGTGTTGTTTAGCTTTGATTTTTATGTTTTTACATATTGTATTATGGTTATGTATTTAGTCGAAATATTTTTGTAGTTAGTGAGTTTTATATCTTATGCAGTGTATTCTTGCTCATATTCTTTTTTTTTCAATTTGTGTATTGCTATACTTATTATGATTTAATATTTATTATGTTTTTGCTACAATTTTTGTTAGTAGCCACGTTATGGTGTAGTTATTTTTATTTTGTTTTGCATTTATTTTATTAATTCTATGTATTGTACATGTATTTATACATGTTTTCTGTGTATGTTACCACATAATTTTGGTCACATTTTACTTTTCATGTACGTGTTTTATTACCATTATTATTTGGATACTTATCAAGTTATATGTTTTCTTGTATGTCGTTTTATGTTATCTTTAATTTTATTAATTTATTAGTTTATTTGTGTTATTTGGGTTATATTATTTATTAGTTAACATAGTTATTTATTTTATATATCTCATTTCATTCTTTACTTCCAATTACATCTATCATCATTGTTTGATTTAATTTATCAATCATTTCATCTTTCTTAGTTTTGTTTGTGTTTTGCTTACTTATTTTCTATATACAGTTTCTTATTCATTCTAATACTTACTTTTTTTGTGTTCTTTGTCCATGTTAGTCTGCTTCATTTATTTAGTCATAATACTTATATAAAGTGTGTGTTTTCGATAATTATTGCTGTGATATACGTCTATAATTATTTGTTTTGTTTTTGATGTGATATACTACATATAATTCATTTTTATATGTTGTTGTGTCATATCACCTTGACCTTCCATGATTATCTGCCTTGTATTGTTTTGTATATCATATCTTTTTAGTTTATGTTCAATTACCTTCTAATATTCCACTTGCATTGTGCTGCTTATTTTTACATAATTATAATATTTGTCACATTCTAATTTTTGTGTATACAATTTGTAAATTCGTAATATTTGTGTGATGAATTATTTATCTGCTAAATTTTGCATACTGCTTTACATGATTATTTGATTGTATAATTAATAATTGTGTTTAGCTACTTATACTTGACTATCTTTGTATCTTTTCTATGTTTCAGACTACTTTTTATCATTCCATCAATTAAATATGTTTTCTTTTATTTGTGTTTATTTTGTATGTATTATTATTATTCCAATTGCTTTATGATTGTTTTCCTATTATATTTGATTTATACTTATTATATATTATTTAATTTTGTTATATGATCCCGTTGATGTTTGTTTTCGTTCGTTTACTCGTTTTTATTGATTTTGTATCTTACATTGTGTTTTTTATATCTTTAGTTTGAACCTGTATTGATTGTATTTTTCATAATTAAATTTCTTTTGTTTTGATTAATCATTGTTATACCATGTTATTATGTTTTGTTTAAACTGTTATGTATTTTAGATTTTTGACTTTTCTTATTATGATGTTTATGTGTATGTCTGTTCTATTGTATTTGACTTATTTTTGTGTTTGCCTTAGATTTATTGTTCTTACTTGATTTTATTCTTACTTAATATGTTTCTGCTTTGTTTCTATGAATGCTCGTATATTATTTGTATAATTCACTCTATATGATTGTTTATTTATATTGTACCTATTGTTTT
Organism: Asparagus officinalis; assembly: GCF_001876935.1. Classification (NCBI taxonomy): domain Eukaryota; kingdom Viridiplantae; phylum Streptophyta; class Magnoliopsida; order Asparagales; family Asparagaceae; genus Asparagus; species Asparagus officinalis. The sequence continues at coordinate 143,267,229 of NC_033797.1, read as the reverse complement.
GATTCTATATTATTGTTTATCTTATACTTTATATTGATTAGATTGCTTATATATTTATAAGTACGGTATAACAAGTTCACACAATTAAATATGTTTGTATCATAGTATTTATTGAGACTTTGTTACTAGTCTGAAATGCGATAGCGATATTTTAGCTGTCACATCTTGTATCTTACATTGTGTTGCTTTTATTTTACATTCTCCTCTGTTTATGGATATCGTTCCATATCTCTGTCCTTAGATTCTTTCTGCATTACTTTTATTTTAATTCCGAGGATGGATTTTGTTTTAAAGGGGGTAGGATGTAATGACCGTAAATTTCTAATACGGATTTAAATAATTTTTTTGGTATTTAAATATTAAAATTTATTTTTAAAAGAGTATTCTTATTTTCCCCGATTTTTTTTAAAATTGTCTATGATTTAAAAACCCGATTTTATATTTATTTTAAAGGTTTTGCTAATTATAAATTTAATTGTTTCAGTAAAACTTTTTAAACTAATTAATATTTAATGATTCATTATTGTTATTGTTATTATTTAACCATAAATTTTCAATATTGATTTGAATAAATTTTCTAGTATTTCAAATATTAAATTATTTTTTAAAGGGGTATTTTTCCTATGTTTTCCCTCTCACCGGTATTTCAATCTGTTCCTCTCTCTCCTCTATTATTTCCTCACACTCTCTCCTACCCCACCTCCCCAAATCACTCCGTAAGTCCCGCACTCCCACCTACCTCGTGTTTCCCCCACTCTCTTTTTCCTCCTCAAAAATCCCCCATGTAACTCTCTCTCTCTCTCTCACTATCACTCAGTCTCTCTCTCTCTCTCACACACATCCCTCTCTCTCTCCATCATCATCACCTCCAGTCCTTCAGGCCGTCGTCGGTGCGCTCTCCCTTCCGGCAACCTACCGGGCCCGAACTCACCATCCCCGTCGTCGTCGTCCTCCGACACCACTCCAGCCCCGCGCCACCACCTCCAGCTCCGACCTGCGTCTTGCCGCACCAAGCTTCGTCGGTCGCCTTCCCGAGCTCCGCCAGCTCCTTGCCGCCCCAAGTCACCCAAACCGCGAGCCTCCTCCACCGACGCCCTCTTGTAGCACCACCCTCGGCCCCTGTCGTCGCTGCTCCTCCTCGACCACAGCCCCACCCAAGCTCCTCCTTGAACTCCGACCACGCCTCCACCGTCGAACCCGAACTCCACCTCATTCCCGCCAACCTCGCCGTGCCCAGACCACCGCCCCTCTCCCTGAACCCGCACCGCCGCTCACCGCCCTGAGAACCACCGTGCTCGCCCCCACTGCACCGCCAGACCCCCTCCTGCTGCCCTTGGCCGCCGCCCGAGCTCTAGCTCTCTCCCCCTCCGAGCTCGGCAGCTGCTAACTCCAGCGTCTCCCCTAACAACTGCGCCCTCCATCCAGTCCGACGCTGAGCTCATCCGTCGACCGTCGCTGCCAGTCCTCTCTTGCTCCTGGTAGGCAGCGCCTCCCTCAGCAACCTGACCATGGACCCCATCTCCTCCATCACCCCCTGAACCAAGGGCCCGAAGACCAGCTTCCAAAACGTCTTTTTTTCCCGATCACTCCCGATTCTCGTCCCAGACCAACGCCTCCGTCGCACGCCACATGTTCGATGATATGTAACAGCCCGTCGCCCCGTTGGAGCGCCCCTCAGTGGATGACAACCTGCCGTGCGTTTGTTGTTTGACCCTAGAGGGGGGGGAGGTGATTTAGGGTCTTATGCTAATTTATCTGATTAAATGCCAATTAAAAAGCTAATTAATACGTTATCCTAGCAAGATAAATACAACAAGAGTATGTGAGCTTAGGATAACAAATGAAGAAGCAAGGAATATCCTAAGGCAAATGATATTACTATGGGGGAGTTATATGCAAGGATATGAAAACGTAAGAGGGTGATATAAACATAAATAAGATAAACAAGGATGGTGGGGAAATATGAAGCTAAGAATAAATGACAATCGCAGAGTATAAGATATGGAGCATAAAATATGATAATGAACGCCAAAGCACAGCATGCAACAAGCAACTATGATCGACGGGGAGTTCGGACCTTGCCGTCCTACGTCTCCCGCTCCCACTCCCGGGGAAGAATCCACTAACACAATCCGTTTGGAAGCCGGAACTTCTTCTACACACTCGGTTTCTAAGCTAACGGAAAACTCTAAGCAATCTCACCTCTTACAATCTACACTCTACAGCCCACTAAGTGTTGCGACGCTAGGCCGTGTTCCCTCAAGTGTGATCGTTACAACCTCTCCCTAGGCACGGTCAACGCGATGGCACTGCCTCTTGGGAGCATCCCCGGCGACTCTCACCACACACACCTGCAGCTTGGTGTACAAGTGATTACAAGTGATTCAGCAATTAAGCACAATATAGCAAATGATTGTTCTCAGGGAACAAGGGGTGAGAACTCAATTAGGCTCAAGCTCAAGTGTCACACTATCCCACAACCCAATTATATAATTGATGGCAAATACAATAAAAGCTCAATGGCTGTGTGTGTGTAAACAAAGAGTAAATCAAATCAAACGTAAACTCAATATAGTAAAACTAGGCTTTAATAGAAATAATAATCATAAATAATTATTAAATACAAAATGGCTAGACTTGGGAGTTTAGGAAACTTCTCTAGATCAAGATGGAGAGATGGAGATATGAAGGCCCCAACAAGAGAGATGATGCTCCTCCACTGTGAGAATAATCTTCAAACCAAACAAACACTAAAACTCACTTAACAGCCTTGGTTTAAAACTCTTAAACTTGTTTTAAAATATTTCTTTGGAGTTTTCCTATTAGAGGGTTATGAGGCATGGGTATAGTATAGGGCTTCATGAAAACAAACCCCAAAAACCAATTAAAAACACGCCCCAAACCATTAAATAAACAAAAAACAGAACTAGCCGTTACTGGTAGCAACGGTCGGGATGCCTACAGTACTTCGGTCGACGCGGTACGGTCGACCGAGAGCTATCTGCAAGCTGAGAACGTCCAAAGACATTTTCCGGTCGACCGCTTCCGGTGACCGGAGTTCAACTGTAGGCAGTGCGCAGATGTTTTTCTAAAATCAATTTAAGAATAGTAAATGCAACTCGCAAAATATGAATTTTGTGAGATGTTCTAGAACATGTAAAATAATATGTCAGAGAAAGAATTCTGAAAAATATTCTTCGCCGTTGGAGCGAGAAATAAATATTTGAACACACAATTTTACAGTTTCTCTGAAAACTGTTAACATATACGATGTTTGTAAAATCAATTAGGCACAGTAAATCAACTTTTCCAAATGTAAAATTTTTGTGAGGGAAGTTTCTAACATGTAGATAAACATGTCAGAGAAAGAATTTTCAAATATCACTGTCCATTTGCGAAAATCAATCTGTTTTGTAAAACAGGCACGAAACATGTGCGCACGAACGAAAACATGATTTTGTAAATTCCATTAGAACATAACAAATCGAATCTAAAGCTTGATGAAACTTGCGAGAATGTTGTAAACATGAAAGAACATGTTGTAGAAAAAGAATTTCTCAAATTGAAATTTCTTTTGTGAAAACTCAGTGTATTTTGGGCAATGTGTGTCCAAAGCGATGGAAACTAAAACCAAGGCATGTATATATATAACTAGTATATATACACAGAAAGCCAAATACGTGTGTGTATGGATGATATTGAGGGCTAAAGAGTACTTAACACAACATAATATAAATTAAAAAGACTAAGAATACCAAGCTTGACCTGATCCTTCATTGTAGCTCAACTCTGGTCCACCATGCGGATGAAGCTTGACAATCTTGATCTTAACTTTGACGATTGCAAGGCTTAACCGACATCCGCAACCCCATTTGATATCGTCGTTGAAGCGCCATTTCCACTCCATCCTGCAAAAATCTTTTTTAATGAACACAGAATGACTCAACAGTTGAAATTAGTGATCAAATATTGCCTGTGTGGGTAAACTCATCAAAACAAGAAGGCCAACAGTGTGGGGACCTCCGCAACATCGGGCCTTGTCGTTAGCCTCACGCTCGTAGGCAGATCCCACTTGGCTCAAATAATTTTTTATATTTATATGATTTATCTGTATTTTAGGTATATTAATAATTATCTGCGGGAGATGTTGATATGATGAGCTAAACTCCGGGATTTCGATTGATCAAGACTAAGTGTTGTAATTAGTATAAAAAATTTTAGTTAAAAGCATAATAATTAAATTGCAGATGAACTCGTAAAATAGTGATTATTCGATGGATAGTTGTTATTGAATTATATGACTTAAATTAAAAGAATACTCCCCCCGTGTATATATATCTGTGTCCCTTGTTTACTTTATTTATATACGGTATGTGTTTTGTTTATGTGTCGGTGACTCTAATCCTCTTTTCAGGGTTCTATATTTCTGATGTATAAATAATATTCTCTTTCTCTCTTCTCCACCCCCCGTTTCTTTAGGGGTAAAAAATACGCCAACATTGGGAGGTTTATCTGGCAAAAAAAAAACTATTTTGAATCAACTGGAAATTAGACTACAATCCTCTTTACAACGTTGGTGAGCGGCATCAGATTTACGACAAAGACTGTGATGTTTCTTAAGTTGCTTCTAGCTAATATGAGCAGAAAAGTCAAATTTACTGTAATTGTTAAATGCAATTATTTGATCCTTTGGGGCACTCAGGAGAGCTTTCAGCCGGTCTCACAAGCAATCAACAACACTACTGTTAAATATTAGAAATGTCAATTTTCTTATATTAGAGCTGTCTGCCGCCAAAAGCGCTGTGAATGCTTTGAACTCATAATCCATTCGATGTGATTGTGGGAGTTAGGCATGCTCTCTAGAGAGCTTTATAACATAAAAAGAAAAAAGATAAATGAACTGAAAAATTTCTTAGTTTTATCTATCTATTTGTATAGACTCAGAGAACAAACTCCCAGTCAGCAGATTCACTCTATACCTTGTACGTTCATAAATAGCTTCTCCCGACATTTTAAAGGCTGGCAGGAGTTTGAATTGAGCATATATGGAGAGACTTGCTACCATGCGATGTGTATCAGGGAGAAAAAAATTCTTTTTTTTTCTTTGATTAAGTGGTACTTTGATAGGCCTGAGTAATTTAATTTTGTTAATAACAAACATAAGACCCTGCTCGAATGTACGACGTGAAGCAACTAATTAACAATCTTAAAGCGTAACTTAATTAATCATCCCTGTCTCTGAATGGAAGCGCACACACGCAGCAGAAGGCGCAATTATGGGCAGGGCGGCATAAACTACGTGAGGTGAAATTAAGTTCTTGGTGGATGGTTGTATCAGCTCTAAATTCCATCTTCATACAATGTTGGATGAGCCACATGATATATTAATTATAAAGGTATTAATTTTTTTTTTATGGTACTGGGTTCTCCAAGAAAAGATAGCTAGTTTGGAACAAATGATCCCCGATGACGTTATGTTTGAAAACCTGATATCCTTCCACAATACACTAAAATAGGACCGTTTGTTTGTTGTGTTTTTTTATATAATCTTAACTCGAATCAGATTAATTATTTTAATTAAAATTAAATCTTTTTGGGTTTGAAAGCATCCCTCTCCCTCCACCTCGAGATTCTCGTGCAACTGGCCGACGGTGGGCAATTAGGGGCAATAGCCGGAATAAAAGATGTTTGCTTGATTAGTTATCAGGTTTAAATGAGAAATAGACTTCCTAAGTAGAGGAACTTAATTTAATGCAAACTTAAAAGGAATTGAGGGCTCTTTCAAAAAAAAACGTATATTTTGAAGGGACCTATTTTAAATTATCCAACTTTGTAATACATTTTGAAAAACAATCATTTTTAAATATTATTAATGTAAATTATAAAAAACGAGGGGAAGTTTAATGTTTATGTAAAAAGCTTCACGAGACTTGAAAGTCCCATGTGATAGTTTAGTATTTTTTTCAACAAAAAGACAAACCAGTTTCACAAACTGGGGTCGTTTTTGGGCAAAATAAGTTTCAAATAGATCGTTTTTTATAAATAATAGTTTGGAAATGGTTTGTTTCTAATTATATTTCCTTGTAGGAAAACTGATACTAAAACCCCAAAATACAAAAATAAAGAAATTTTTTTGGCAACCAAGTTATGATTAGCATGAGCTCATGCTCTTACTATATATAATAGGTGACTGAACCTGTGAGTAACCTGGCGCACTTGCCTCAAAAGGAGCAGAATTGGGCTTCAATTTAAAGGTACTAGAGCGTAGTCCTTTATTACTGGATTCATGCATCTCTCTTCTGCCTCCTCGGCGGTAGGTATTTGCGTAAAATTACTTATACCCCAGCTCATGTTGTGAACCCTGACCTAAACAATGTTGATTAGTGGTGACAGGAAAATTGTGATTTGATTCAGCTGAAACGTACTTTATAAAGACAACAGTATGTACTTAAGTACTGAATGTATTAAATTATTGTTGTAAAATTATGTGAAGGCAGTATATGAACATAAATTCTTAAGTGACAGAAGAAGCACGGATACACGATAACTGCTAGTTTAGTGGGTAGGAATGATAAATACTCTTTATCTATGATTTGTAAAAAAGAATGACTCTTAAGGTTGATATACCCAACGCACATGATAAAACCTTACACCATATATATATGTAGTAGGAACAGATTGCATAGCTCGGAAAATTGTCACCCTCTGCAAGCCTGTATGCCATCGCTCTCGAGACATCTGAGTAGCACATCTCTGAGCAAACGTCCCTAAGAGCTTCCAGAGAACACTCAGATACTCACACCATGCAAGGATGCCCTCGAAGAAGTGCCCCGTCACAGTTTCCTGTGCTATCCTGTCTCTTCTTAAGAGAGCTGTTCTGGTACTGTGTGAGTTTATATTATAGATAACATGTAGTACCTGTAATCAATATATGAACACTTCAATTTCTGAAATAAGATACCCCCCCCCTTTCTTTGCAACTCCTTAAAAGACAGGCCAACTCCAGTTCCCAGTTTCAAAATATAAAATAGTATTTAAACCAAGTCAGTCCGTTTCCACCCAAACAATGGCTAAACTAGTTCTTTTTGGACGAAAAGTTGTCTATTTAATATATCATCTTTGACAAAATTATGACAAAATTGCAGGTGATCCCAGCCCAGTTTTGTAAAGTTGCCTAAACAAACAGGATGTGTTCATTGTTCAGCGTTCCCTAGCCAATCAAACTGTGCC
>NC_033797.1:143254390-143259974 GCF_001876935.1 Asparagus officinalis | reverse complement strand
GCCGACAGCCGCAACAACCCCGCTGCTCCGTTCACGCCCACGAACCCTAGGCAAGATCACTCTTGCTCATTAACTTGTCATTTCAATATTCATATCTATTATTAATTGATTACATAGATTAGTTTGTGATATAATTATCTGTGTGGGATTGTTTGGTGAATAATATTAAGTAAATCATAATATTATGATAAATAGCATTTTCAGAATAATTATAATAAATTAAAAGAATTTATTTCGGCAGCAGGATTATTTTTGGATAATTATATCAATTAAAAAGAATTTATTTGACAACGAAATTATTTTAGGAAAAGTATAATAGTTTAAAAGGAATTATCTTGGAAAAAGAATTATTTTAATAATTATAATAATTTTTAGAAATTATCTTGTGGAAGAAATCATTTTAGAATGATAAATATTTTAAAAAAAAGAAATTATTTGGGAAAATAGACTATTTTGAATTAATGAGGATTTATCTTATAAAACGATTATTTTGAATTTATGAATTTTATTATTTAAAAGATTATTTTTAGAATTATTATAATGAGAAAAGATGTTGATTGAGTTTAGGTGGTGAACCCGAGTTAATAGAGATTATGGTTGATTTAGAAAATACAAGAGAGTTGGGATGGGAAAGTCCATGCTCATGTGATCGGATAAGGCTGTTGATGTATCTTCCAGGCTCGCGCCAGTGAATTCGTGTAGTCACTGGGGTTGGTTTGTTGGGCTAAAATGAATTTGTGTAGTCACTTTAGTCAGTGAATTTGTGTAGTCACCCGAGTTCTGCTTGAGTTCGGACCAGGCCGAAATCGGATTGCGTGTAGTCCTCTGACCGATTCGTGTAGCGGTATTGGATGCGCGTAGAGGATTTGTGAACAGCCAGTTATCCGGTGATAAGAATGTTGACTTTATGTGAGATGTGGACCGGTGAGTTTTAGGGTGGCTAGTTACATGACCTCGTTGCTTGGCTAGGTATGGATTACTGTGAGACGTAGGACAGTTGTGTTTCTTTCATACATAGATCGAGGTTAATATTTAATTATCTACAATTTGAGACATATGGTATATATATGAGGGTTTCCTTGTTTGGATTATTTCGCTCGACGTACTACGTCTCGAGTTGTAGATTTTTAAGTATTAATTCCATCTAGTGTATGACTCTGTACTTGGATGATTATTCTGATCGTTAGCTGCATGATCTCGTTACCCGTTTGATTTACGGATTCTTATGATTATCATGTTTTGGTAGTGGATTGCATGTGATTTTGTTGGATTACCAGTTGCACGTTCTTTTGTCGTTTCGGTTATCGTATCATTTTCCGCTTGGGTTTTCATTCGTTCTTTTCTTTTGTTGGGTCTTGCCGTGTGCCATGCACCCTGACGTACACCTATTTTCTCTGGTGTACGTCAGACTTAGATGAAGAACAGGTTCAGCTAGGAGTTCATCAGGAGCCAGAGGATTCTCAGCAAGAGTGCCCTGCAGACGGAGTAGAAGAAGCTGAAGCTTAGTTATTGGTCATCCGTTTTCTTTTCTACTACCTTCCATCTCTAATTGATCAGTGTATTTTGTATCTCTTCAGTATTCATTTGTTCAGATTTGTATAAGGGCATGTTTGACCCGTATTTTTATGTCTTGGATGATATCCCATTGTGATATGATATTTCTTTATTCTGAGTTTGTCTATTATATTCTTACTGATTGTGATCGGGGACCTGTGCCTTCGCATTGTACTTATTTCCAGACGCTTAGCGTATTGGATTGAGAAGAAAAGGAAAAAAAATAGCAGAGTATATTTCTTCTTAATCTAATACGTCGCGGGCTTGTTCACGTTCCGATTCCCAGGTATTTTGAAAAGCGGGGCGTGACAAGGTGCGCAGTGAACAAGCTGAACGCTTCCTCTTAAGGAAGAAGACCGAGAGGAGCCAATCGACGGATAATCCTTCAAACTCGAACTTCACTTCTCGTGGTAAGGGAAAGACACCTGCAGCAGATGTTGATGCTAGTCAAACATCACAACAACAATCCCGGAGACAGCAAAAGACTTCGGATTCGAGACTCTAAAAAGAGTACTCTTTCAAGGATGAAGACGTTCCAGCTATTTTCGAATCTCTCATTGAAAACAACAAGATCAAGCTTCCACCTATCACAAATCAGGAGGAAGCTGATAATATTTCGGACCCAAAGTATTGTGCATACCACAGGAGGATCCTTCATCCCACCAAGGCTTGCTTCACTCTCAAGAATAGCATCCAAACATTGGTTAAAACCAGCGTTATAACGCTAAATTGAGCTGAATGAAGACTCCGACAAGTATAAGAGTATAAACTGCTCCTTCTGATACTCCAAAGAGTATACGACGAATGAAGACTCCGACAAGTATAAGAGTATAAACTGCTCCTTCTGATACTCCAAAGAGTATACGAGTATAAACTGCTTCTCGTATAAGAGTATAAACTGCTCCTTCTGATACTCCAAAGAGTATACGAGTATAAACTGCTTCTCGGTCATCCCACTAACTACAATGTTAAACCCGGTTTCGCAAAGGAAGCTTGGGGTGGATGATTTATGTAACGGAAAGTTCTTGTAACGGGAAGTTTCTAGAGAATCTTATATTCTTAAGGATAACCCGAACATGCAGCTGAGGATAACGTACTCCTCGTTACACCCAGTTTTGCAAAGAAAGCTGGGGATGGATAATTCATGTAACGGGAAGTTCCCGGAAGAATGTTAAATGTAATATTCTTAGGGATAACCCGATAAACACTAAACTCCTATTATAATTTCCGAACACTCTTTTGTTGAGATGAGATTCGATCACTTCATTGGATCAATTTTCTCTCACAAAACTCTCATTGGTGTTTGATGACTCACGGTCTCCCACCACAGAATCCCCCACCAATCAGACTAATTGACGGTGGGACCACCAAAATTCTTTCCTTTTTAATTCATTCAAACTTCCGCTATGTTAGTGCACTCAATACTTTCAAGGTTAGAGTCCGGATATAATGCTTAGAATTTTGATCTGTCAATCCTTGACGAATTATCAAACCCTTTCGTGTTAAGTCCTTATCACTTAACACCAAAAAACCCTTTGAGTGATTTGTATGAATCAACACTCCCACTGTAATTTGTACTCCCACTCTCACTGTTCACTTGGTCAAACCTTCCTACATTTAGAACCACAACCAAAATCCCCTCTCGATTCCTCTAATGAACGAGGGTCCTACAAATCGAGCGATCAAACCTTCCTACAGTTAGGATCACCTCAAACCTCCTACCTGGTCAAACCTTCCTACAGTTAGGACCACAACCAAATCTCCTCTCGATTCCTTCAATGAATGAGAGGTTCGTTTTCAGATCGAGTGATCAAACCTTCCTACAGTTAGGATCACCTCAAACTCCCGCTTGGTCAAACCTTCCTACAGTAAGGACCAAAACCACAATTCACTCTCGATAAATGAGAAATCCATCTTTAGTTCGGTAAGGACCAAAACCACAATTCACTCTCGATAAATGAGAAATCCATCTTTAGTTCGGTAATCAAACCTTCCGACTATTAGGGTTATCCGAATCTTTTTGATTCTCAGAGTGGAGATCCCACTCTTAGCTTCACCTTCCTGGATTCTTAAAGTAGAGATCCCACTTTGAGTTTCCTTTTGTGACTGGAGATAGAATATAAAATTCTTCCTCTTTAGTTTTGGGAGATAGAATATAAAATTCTTCATCTCCCGTATCGGGTTCGTCTTTGCCCCAGGAGAAGACACCACTTTTTCAAACTCCTAAAATCAGTGCCTCACACGCACGGGGAATTTTATCCCGAATCCTGAGTAGGGATAAGTCAACGCCTAACACGCGTTGCCGGTTTAGTCTTTCACCGATTGAAAAAGACACCAGAATCCAGTCTGGAGCATTTTATCCCGAAGCCTAAGTAGGGATACGTCAGTGCTTAACCCGCATTGCTGGTTGGTTCGTATTCACTAACGTAGCAACAAAAATCCATGCCTTTTATGCATGGGGAATTTTATCCCGAATCCTAAGTAGGGATAAGTCAACGCCTAACACGTATTGCCGATCAGTCTTTTATCGTAAAAAAGAAAAAAGCCCACATATTCGATATTGTGGCAAATTGTTATTAACAACATAAAAAATCCGTGCCTCACACGCTCGGGGAATTTTATCCCGAATCCTAAGAAGGGATAAGTCAACATCTAACACGTGTTGCCGATTTAGTCTTTCACCGTTTGAAGAAGACACCAAAATCCGAGTCTGGGAACTTTTATCCCGAAGCCTAAGTAGGGATAAGTCAGCGCCTAACACGCGTTGCCGGGTAGTCTATTCCCATGAGAAAGACGAAGTCTACGTATTCAATATCGTAGCACTAAAAGAGTTAACTCTTTTAGCATAACGTTACATGTAGAACGGACTTAAACAATCCGCATGCAAGCCCGATTCAAATGATAATCGGTAAAGGCATGTCAAATCCGTTGAAGGCTGAAGATTTGCCAAAAAATTCTAAGTCAGCGTCTAACACGCGTTGCCGGGTAGTCTATTTCCGTGAGAAAGAAGAAGTCTACGTATTCAATATCATAGCACTAAAAGAGTTAACTCTTTTAGCACAACGTTACGTGCAGAATGGGTCTAGACAACCTGCATACTAGCCCGACTCAAACGATAGTCGGTAAAGGCTAATCAAACCCGTTGATGGCTGAGAATTTGCCAAAAATTCTATGAATGTGAGTCATTGACGTATCAGTTTCATTAGTTGGTCTCGTGACTTGAGCATCCAACGACTTCGGGATAAAATCCACACGTGCAGATGAATCAGCTTTAATAGTTGGTCGTGCAGCCCACTATTTAGAACTGTCACGCTCTAATGCCTTAAGAGCTTAAACTGTGTATACTCCAGCAAACGTACGAGTATAAACTGTGTTAACGCCAGTCAACGTGTTGCGATGAAAGTCAACGCCGATCGATACAAAACCCTATGGCCAACGCCGAGCAACGCGTAGCCCTAGATCAACGTCGGTCAACGTGTTACGACATAGATAATCAGTTCAAGGTCAACTCAATGACACGAGCCAAAACTAACTCACCAATTCTGATTCGAGACTTCGACAACGGTCAGACGATAAATGCAGCGCCGAAAGAACTTCATCTATTCGACAAAGCACTGGATAGACTGAAGACTGAGGAAGTCAAGAATTAAAACAGTTCACGGGTCCTTTAACACCGACTGAAGGTGGGGGCCTATCATATCCAAAGCATTCTAGACTCCTCTATAAAAGAATGAGTCTGAAATACTTTGGAGGGGGTATTTGTAGGCGTTTAAAAATGCCTATAGGTATCCACACACAGCTCAAGACAGAGAGAAGGTGATGAACGCCACTATCTAAGTCTAAGAGGATTATCCGATGCCGATAAACACATGAAGCGAAACGGCCACGAAATACACGTAACGACGGAACGAGCCGAACTCTAGAAAACCATGAAAGCCTCTGGCAACCGGGACGCGTCGAAACGATCCGGTCAGACCAGTGGCTCCGCCACGGGCCAAACCACCGTTTGGTGGCTCGGCCAAGGCCGAGC
>NC_033797.1:143252514-143254366 GCF_001876935.1 Asparagus officinalis | reverse complement strand
GGCCGAGCCACCATTTGGTGGCTCGGCTTGGCCGAGCCACTTTGGTGAATCGGCCAGAATCAGCTTTTTTGATTTTTTTTATGGATTCTTTCGGGATTTGGGAGTTCTAACTGCTCTGATACAGTGGTTATGTAGTTGCTAACTGAAGATAGAAGGGATCTCTCATTTTGATCTGAAGAAACCATCAACCAAGCCTATAAATAAGAGCTCTAGTATTCATTTTCGAGATCGGGAAGATCAAGAGGGCGAGGTGTTGCCGGTTTCTTGAGTGCATAGCTATGAATTTAAGAGAGGGTTAGCTAGATCTCGGCGATCTCCTATGCATGAATAGTAGAGTTCGAGAGATCTGAGACCTGTCCCCCATTCCTCCGGATTTAAGCTTGGTCTTAAATCTCGAGAAGAGCCGTGATCTCGCTTGGTCGAGATCACCACTGCAGCGATTACTTCCTTCGTGAAGTAAGAGCTTTGATCACCAATCTGTCAACCAGATCTGATCCGCAACGGTCCACAGATATTAACGTTTCCAGCATAGGCAAAGTTCCCACGCAAGCAGCGGGTGATAAACGTTCGTTACACTGTTTAACAAGAGTTGTAATCTTTATTTTCATTGTGTAAAGGAGATCTTATAAAAAGATCGACTTTCTTTCTTTTTGAACTTATTGTAATGGCTGAAATTGTAATGAGCTCGTCACTAATGAAAATATCAACTTTTAACCCAAACACTTGGCAGTCAGCTACAAGAACTTGTCACCCAAAGCAATGACTTTAGGTCAGTGAACTGGGAACACCTTTGGAGCTAGTGCCTCGCTGTCCTAGCTAGATGCAGCCTCAATCTGCTTAGGTGTAGGCTATGTAGTCTGAGTTGTTTCATCTCCAAGAGCAAAGAGCTCCTACATACCACCCTCCATTCGACGATGACCCTTGGAGACTGTCTTCTTCCTCTTCTTCTTAGACCTCTTAGTTTGAATAGTAGATTTGGTAGACCCTAGATCGTGCTTAGTCGTAATCTTAGCTGGGGCTTTCAGGCATATGGCTTGGAGCTCTCTCACCTCCAACTAGGTACTTAGACGTTTTCGAGGTACATTAGAAGAGTTGCCCTGGGGGTCCTCTCCCAGCCGCTCTTCAGTTGCTAAGAGCTTAGCTTGAGCCTGATCTGTTTCAGTAGTGGGTGTAGGGGATATTTCAGTGGCTCAAAGCACAGAGTTGTTAAATAGATTTTCCCAACATTGGGATCCCTTATATGCTAGGATCTTCTCCAAGCCCTGCTTCTCCACAATCATGAGATGCACAGCCCTCAAACCCTCTTTCTTGATCTCTAGCCATAGAGGATGTGCCAAAATTAGGTCGGCTTGCTGGCCTTGGCACACAGCAGATGATCTAGCATGCCTAACGTTAGCTTGACGTTCACCTAATGACAGATCACAAGAAAGGCCACTAAAAAGGTGATGGAGTTCGACTTCAACTACACCAGCGAGATCTCTAGGACCCTGAAAACCTTCTAAAGAAATGAGTGCAGTGGCGGACGAAGGCCATAATCAAGATGGTGCCAGTATATCAATGCCAAATCACCACTATGAAGATAAACAAGATGTTCCCTCTCCAGAGTTAACATTGTAAAGGATCTAAGAATGTCATGGTCTTAGGCATACCTCTCCAAATAGGCCGGTAGCACCATCGACTTGTACTCACGCGATAGAGCAATTCTAGCATCGTCTCGAACAACAGCAGGTTGAGCACTGGAAGTCATCGGAGCGATTGAAGAAAATAATTGTAGAATGGCAAATTTTCTACAGAAAAAGAAGCTGGAAACTCTTGCTGGCTACACACAAAGTTTCTAGGGTTTTGGAAAATG
>NC_033797.1:143250532-143251514 GCF_001876935.1 Asparagus officinalis | reverse complement strand
TGGATTCTCTCATTTTCTTATTCATGTTCATTATAGTATTACTTTGTTCTACCTGCTTTGTACCTACACATATTTATTGATTCCACTAGAGAGATATTTATGTGATGGTGAAACGTATTGTTATACTGTATGAGTGCATGACAGGTTTGACATCCTTGGATTCACCTTGGATTGTAGCCTTGTGTGCAACTAGGGGCATCACAATATGAAAATGGAAAATTTTGTTGGATATGGCACATGAAAATTGCCAATCTTAAACAATGCTACTTAGTGAACATTTGATTAAAATGGATGAAAATGGACAAAAGTTTAAAAATTGTAATTCTTAATGCATATCAATTAGTTCTCGTTTGGCTTGTCGTGCGTGGCGGAAGCTTCGAGGCGACACGAACAATAACTCGAGATAAATCACAATCAATAAACAAATCACAATCATAGCAAGAACACCTAGTTTATTTAACATGGTTCGGCAAGTTGCCTACGTCCACGGGACAAGGAGGAGGGAGTTCTCACTATTAGAAATCAAGAAAATACAAATAGAGTTATAAATCTCACCGATCAAACCCTAAAACAAAGCTCTAGATCTCTCATAAATCTCCCACAATTGGATGCAGCAATTCTCTCCAAAAGACTGCTCAAAATTGTCCTAGCTTAACCCTAATTAATCAGGTTTAAGGTTATATATCAACTCAGAAGTGAACCGGGTTAAAATCAAAAGTCTGGCCCAAAAACAGTCTGCGATCGACCGCGATGGTCGACCAAGCAGGTATCGCGATCGACCGCGACGGTCGACCGAACCAAAACCCGAGAGAAGAATTGGTTATAGTCATGGTGCGATCGACCGCAGTGGTCGACCGAATCTCATCCTGAGACCAAAAATCACCTACAGGGTCCTCGCGGTCGACCGTCACGGTGGACCGCCTTCAACTCCGATTCCTAGTGGCCTTTGTGCATGTTCGCGGTCGACCATGGCGGGCGGCCG
>NC_033797.1:143209460-143250367 GCF_001876935.1 Asparagus officinalis | reverse complement strand
CACCCCCCCCCCCCCCCATCTGAATCAACAAATCAACCCGGCTGCATCTGAAAGACTGCATACGTATCCTTTTATCCAAGGAATCAAGCCGAACGTATTTTATCCAAATGGCCTCCAAAGGCCTCAACACTGAAGAATGTTCAAAAGCTTTAAACAATGACCAAATTCTACTTCTAAAACAACTTTGGTCAGCATATCTGTAGGGTTATCATTCGTGTGGACCTTCTCCAATATGACGTCTCCATCATCCAAAGCATCACGAACAAAGTGGAATCTGACATCGATGTGCTTCGTGCGCGCATGATAAACCTGGTTCTTCGCCAAATAGATAGCTAACATGCTATCATAATATACCTGAATGGTCTCCTGTGCAATCCCCAAGTCCTCCAATAATCCACGCAACCATAAAGCCTCCTTCACAGCTTTAGTCACCGCTATATACTCCACCTCTATAGTAGAGAGAGCCACTATGGACTGAAGTGTACATCGCCAACATACAGGTGCACCTGCCAATGTAAAAGCCTAACATGAAGTAGACCGGCGCTTGTCAAGATCTCCAGCATAATCTGAATCTATGTAACCAATACAATCCTGCCCATTCTTCTCATCCTTCTGTAATACTAAACCAACATCAACGATGCCTTAAACATACAGTAGAATCCACTTCACGGTCTCCCAATGACCCTTCCCAGGGTCATGCATGTATCTCGATATCATGCTTACAGCCTGTGATAAATCTAGCCTCGTACACACAATCGCATACATCAAGCAACCTACTACACTGGCATATGAGACCTTTAACATATAATCTATGTCCTCAACTGAAACAGGTGACATCAACGCTAAAAGCTTGAAGTGGGGAGCCAATGGTGTACTAACTGGTTTTGCATTACCATCAAAGCTAAATTTCTTCAACATCTTCTTCAAATAGCTCTTCTGTGTAAGCTTTAAACTCCCTTTCACCCTATCTCTCTCGATCTTCATACCCAAAATCTTCTTTGCCTTTCCAAGATCCTTCATCTTGAACTCGGATGACAATAAGCATATCGTCAACATATAAAAGAAAATATATGTGCTCACTATCTTGTAGCTTGTGCATATAAACACATAGGTCATATGGGCTCCTCGTGTACCCATAGTCAATCATAAAGCTGTTGAATCTCTTATACCACTATCTCGGCGATTGCTTCAAACCATAAAGAGACTTCTTTAGCTTACAAACCAAGTCTTCATTTCCTGCAGCATTGAATCCCAATGGTTGTGTTATATAGATCTCCTCATCTAAATCACTATGCAGAAAGGCTGTCTTTACATCCATCTGGGCCAAATCTAAATCCAACTGTGCCACTAACGCTAATAAAATCCATATCGACAAATGCTTCACAACGGGTGAAAATATCTCGTTGTAGTCAATGCCCTCAAGCTGTGCATATCCCTTGGTAATCAATCTGGCTTTGAAACAAATGTCTCCAATAGAAGATCCCTCCTTCTTCTCATATACCCACTTGCAACCTATAGCTTTTTTACCCTTAGGTAGATGTACAAGTGTCCAAGTGTCGTTCTTCTGAAGAGACCACATCTCCTCCTCCATAGCTTCACTCCACCTGATCGAATCGGGGCTAAGATCTGTCTCCCTGAATGTGGAAAGAACCATATCATCAACGATCTCCACTGATAATGCATATGCGACCATAACATCATTATACCTAGCTGGGCGACGAATTACTCTCATTGGTCTATCTGCTGCAATGGACCCCTGAATATGACCATGTTCTTGAGTCTCATAATCCATTGTATTCTCTATCTACTTGGCTAGAGATGGCTCGCATAAACCAACACCTCGGCCCAAAAAGATCTAGGCAATCCACCCTGCATCATCATACATCATACATTCTCCAGCAATGTACGGTTCAATCTCTCAATCATCACATTCTGTTACGGTGTCTCTCGAACTGTGAAGTGTCTTCTAATACCGTGATCCCAGTAAAACTACAGGAACGGATCACTCTTGTACTCTCCACCGTTATCTGAACGTAGAGTCTTCACCTTTTTACCTGTCTGCAGCTCCACTTTCTTTTTTCACTACACAAAAATATCCAGGACCTGATGTTTATGCTTCATAGGATAAACCCAATTCCTCCTGGAATAGTCATCAATGAAAGTGACAAAATAGTTGGCCACACTAAGACATGTGTTTTTGGAAAGACCCCAAACATCTATGTGAATATAATCCAATGTACCTCGGGTATTGTGAACAGCGGTGCCAAACTTCACTCTAGTCTTCTTTTTAAGTACACAATGCTCACACAGCTCCATCTTGCAGGTCTTAGCACCTTTCAACAGCCCCTGTTTCTCCAATGACTGTAAGGACTTATCACATGTGTGTTCAAGTCTCATGTGCCATAAAGTGGTAGTATCCTCCTCTGTAGTGATAGAACTGTCAGACCTCCTGTAACTATCTTACCTTCAAGTAGTATAGATTGTTTTCTCTGACACCTTGCATCACCATCATATAGCCCTTCGTGATCATCACTATAGCATCCTCTAAGATCACTCGATATCCTGCTGCCTCCAAAGTCCCAAGAGAAATTATGTTCTTCGTCAACTGCGGCACGAACCTCACTTCCTTCAACTCCCTCATTACACCGTCATGCATCCTAATCCGGACTGCACCAATACCACCAATAAGGTATATGTGATTATTACCCTTAAGCACGGCATCCCCTCTTTTTAGCTCCTCAAATCTAGAGAACCACTCCCTCTTAGGACAGATGTGATATGTAGCTTCCGAATCCATCATCCACTCCGTGGAATCCGTATAGCAAACCGACGGTAGTGCAGGGCACGAATAGACCGAAGAATCTGAATCTGAATGCTCACCAATAGCTTTTGCAACATTTACTTCTGAAGCCTGTGCAGCTTTCCCTTTGTTCTTCCCGGGTTTTTCTTTCCACTTTGCACAGTCAATCTTCCAATATCCTTCTTCTTTATAATACCGACATTGATTTCTACCAACACTCTTATAGGCACTCCTATTCTTTGACTTAGAGCGGTTGAACTGGCGGCGGTTTGGATCACAGCCTCGACCAGCTAATGCATCTTCCGATGCCTTCTCGAAGGTTTCACCATCACTCTTCCTCAACTCATAATTTACCAAAGCTGAGGTCACCTCCTTAAAGCTAACTGTAGTTCTTCCATTAATCATAGTTAGAACAAATGTACTATAATCATCCTCGGGCAACGAACACAAAAGTAACATTGCCTTGTCTTCATCCTCAACTATGATGTCCACATTGGCCATATCTGAAAGTATGATGGAAACTCCCTTCTTTATTTTGAACTGGTAAAACCTCTTCTTCAAGTGAAGCCGATTCTCAATATTCTTCGTAAGATACTTCTCATTGAGTGTTTCTCACATCTTCTTCGCCAACGTCTCGTTCATTACATCATAAATAAGATCCGGCGTCAAGCATGACCTAATAACACCACAAGCTCTACTGTTCATCTTTCTCCAAACCTTATCCTCCAACTCAGCGGGTTTCTCTTTTAACTCAAGAGTCTCCTCCAAATTCTGTGCATCCAAAGCATCCATCACCTGACACCTCCACAATCCAAAATTGATCTTGCCATCGAACTTCGGAACATCAATCTTCGTGTTATTGATGCTCAGACTCTGTATCGCCTTTGTTAGAGACGAACCTGACGTGCTTGCATCTCCCATGTTGTCGATCTAGCTCTGATACCAATTGTTGTGCGCGGCGGAAGCTTTCTAGGGCAACACGAACAATAACTAGAACTAAACCACAAACAATATGCAAACCACAATCACAGCAAGAACACACAATTTACGTGGTTCGGCAAGTTGCCTACGTCCACGGGGCAAGGAGGGGGGAGTTCTTTCTACTAGAAATCAAGAGAATACAAATAGGGTTACAAATCTCTCAGACCAAACCCTAAAACAAAACTCTAAATCTCTCAAAGCTCTCTCCCAATTGGATGCAATGATTCTCTCTCTCTGGCTGCTCAAATTCGTCCAACCTCTATCCTAAACAAACAGTTTTAGGTATATATAGAACTTACAAAACGAACCGGGTCGAAAACCTGAAAAACTGATATCCGCTTCGTCGGTCGACCGGCCCGGCCGACCGCGATCAATTCCGGTCGACCGGCCCGGTCGACCGATCACCATCCAGCAGAAACTTTTCAGATAGGAATCTTCACTGAATTCTCCAAACAAGCCTGAGGCTCTAATACCAATTGTTGTGCGTGGCGGAAGCTTCGAGGTGACACGAACAATAACTCGAGATAAATCACAACCAATAAGCAAATCATAATCACAGCAAGAACTCCGAGTTTAACGTGGTTCGGTAAGTTGCCTACGTCCACGGGGCAAGGAGGGGGGAGTTCTCACTATTAGAAATCAAGAGAATACAAATAGAGTTACAAATCTCACCGATCAAACCTTAAAACAAAGCTCTATATCTCTTACAAATCTCCCACAATTGGATGCAGCAATCATCTCTAAAAGACTGCTCAAAATCGTCCTTGCTTAACCCTAATTAATCAGGTTTAGGGTTATATATCAACTCAGAAGCGAACCGGGTTAAAATCCAAAGCCTAGCCCAAAAACAGTCTGCGATCGACCGCGACGGTCGACCGCGCAGGTATCGCCGTCGACCGTGGCGGTCAACCGAACCAAAACCCGAGAGAAGAATTGATTACAATCATGGCGCGGTCGACCAAATCTCATCCCGAGACCAAAAATCACCTACAAGGTCCTTGCGGTCGACCGCCTTCAGCTCCGATTCCTAGTGGCCTTTGTGCACGTTCGCGGCCGACCGTGACAGTCGACCGCCAGTCTGTCTGGCTGATTCTTCAGCTGTTTTCCTGCACTCTCTCGCCATTTCTTCATCGCTAAAATAGATAAAAATGGAAAAAAATCATTGGTCAAGCCCATAAAAAATGTGAATATTGAAATACACGAAATAATTGCCACTGAGTCGAAACAAATAAAAATGCACAAAATTTTGGGTTATAACACATGAAAATAGTGAATTTTCAAAATTAAAATTTTTATTTACCATTGTGTCCAAAAGACCAAAATGCACAAAAAATATGTGTTATTATATCCCATAATAAGTGCAAACTTTTAACATGCTAATTAATTATTGATGGGTCGAATTAGATGAAAATGGGAAAAACATTTGCTTATAACATATAAAAATGGTGAAGTTTGAGGAAAGTGAGGCTAGTTAGCGTTGGCCAAACCGACCAAAACACACAAAATCCATGGGATATAGCCCATAAAATAGTACATTTGGAATATGTCAATTAATTATTGTTGGGTCGAAACATATGAAAATGAAAGAAATTGTGGGTTACAATTCATGAAAACAGTGAATTATTTGACATGAGCTCAAAACATATGAATAATAACATAGCTGTCAATTATAGTCCATGAAAATGATGAAGTTTAGGAAAGAAAACATAATCGCAATTGATTTGAAACAAATTAAAATGGAAATTTTTTTGAATTATAGCCCATAAAAATTACAAATTTTAAAGTACACTAGTTAACTGTCATTTGCTCGAAATAAATAAAATTGGTCAAAAATCTTGAGTTCAAAAAAATTACAGATTTTGAAGTAACATTAATATATTGCCATCTGACTGAAACAGATAAACACGATTTACATTACAATATAGATCGACAAATGTGTATTTCTACAGGTGTGTGTAACTAAGTTATATATGATGATCGGCGTCATCCATCGTAATTTGCACACCACCTAATCTATATGCAAAAAATTATATCATTTAGAAATTTTTAATTATTATTTTCAGCTATATTTAAAAGGGATGGCTCGTAAGATAACTACCTTAAAAAATCAAAATTTTAATTTTATTTTCAGCTATATTAAAAAGGGATGCCTCGTATGATAACTACATTTCTTTCACGCGATAAGTCCATGACTTAGAAAAATATTACTTCCCATCCAAAAACAATAGAAACAAAAGGGGGGGGGGATTCAAAATTATAGGGAAAAAGAACAGATCTTTTTATTAGGGGGGGTGGGATTCAAAATTATAGGGAAAAAGAACAGATCTTTTTATTAAAAATACGTATAGATGAAGATCTCCATAACGTTATTCATTCAACAATGATTTTACCACCAAACAATTTCAGGGCTAATCAATAATGCAACAACATATGGAACCCGCAACCGGGTCGGGTACGCACAACCCGCCAAACCGAAAATAACCCGCATTTGCGCATGCATCTTGGCACACGGTCTTATTATTCACGGTGCAACGTTGGTCAATGTAATGACAATGACCATCATCACGACGCCCATATGCAACCAACCCTACAGACACAAAAGGTACACAAAATGAGAAACGTATTCAATGCAAAAATGAAATTTGGATTTTCTCATAGAGTGCTGCTACGGGGACCCAAAATATGAAACCAATGGAGGGGACAGGTGAGGTGTCCCCTCCCTATTGCATAATAAGTTGGTCATGTCAACTCATTATGTAATGAGTTGGTCATGCCAACTCATTATGCAATAAGGAGATGACACATGACTTGTCCCCTCCCTTGGTCCCATATTTTGGGTCCTTAATTCATTTTCCTTTCTCATAGTATACCCTAAAATTATGTCCTATTTTATATTAGGAGCTCAAATCTTCATAAAAGTTATGAGCATTGCAATTAATTCGCCTCATCTAAGTCTGCACTCGCATTTATCATGCCTTAGTTATTTTACCGGTAGCTAACACCTCTAGATTAACGAGGAATAAGGGTTTATATGCATCCTTCTCAAAAATGTGAATCAAGTGTATTAAGTGCTATAAAAGTAGTTGA
This sequence comes from Asparagus officinalis, assembly GCF_001876935.1. Classification (NCBI taxonomy): domain Eukaryota; kingdom Viridiplantae; phylum Streptophyta; class Magnoliopsida; order Asparagales; family Asparagaceae; genus Asparagus; species Asparagus officinalis. The sequence continues at coordinate 143,243,499 of NC_033797.1, read as the reverse complement.
GGATTATAATCACGTGTACTTAACATCCTAGAGGGGGTTGTTTATATTTTATCCTTTTTTTTAAATGGCATCCCCAAATCTTCGTAGTTGTTCAAAATGGGGTGATATTTGAAACAACTTAATGGATTTTGGGGTGTAAATTACAAATATGGGGCTGTTATTTTAAACATCTTTGGTTAATGGATTTAAAGGTGTAACATACAAATATTAAGATTTGCAGGTAATATAAAAAAATAGATTAGAGATTTAGAGTCCTATATGAGAACGGATTTGGATCCTCTCCACCATCTAAAAAGTAGTGGAGGGACCACTACGTAGTCATAATCATTGATTATCTAGTTGGTGGTTGTGATTTTTTCTTTGAGTGCAAATTAGGAAATGGTGCAATACATGGGGATATGGTGAGTGTTAGATTTAGATTGATATATTTAGTAGTAGGAAAAATAATTAAATTGGTGTTAATTTTGATATTAATTCCATAATATCGCAAGTGAAAGAAAAATGTCATTGGAAAAAAAGTTCTACTAAAAATGCCAATTTGGCAACGTAGCCTTTAATGACCAGATGCTTACCGGACATTGATAAAGTGAGGGAGAAGGAAATTAGGATAACTGCGAGAACTAAGCGTTTGGGAGCCATTAGCTTTAGAATGTTGCTTGGGGAATTAAATTTTCTCTATGAGAGAATGTAAATATATAGCTCACTTCTTAAAATAGAAACCTAGTTTATGAGGAAACAAATATGTAGAGGATCTAAATGAATGAATTTGGAGGTGATGGGTTCTAATTGAAAGGAAAGAAAAATATGTGAAATATAAAGCTAAATATTAAGAGATTTTATCTTTCACATGTTCTTGGTACTTATTTATGCATATATGTACTTTCTAAAAAAAGATTTTTGCGTATTTTTCTATCATAAAATAAAATGTACATCCTCAACAACATTAATCATGCTTTTTTTTTTGTTTTTTGTTAAACAATATTGCCTTTGGTTTATAGTTAAATGATATACAAAAGTTGTTACCTAACTCTTGAATTATTCAAGTATTTAGAATAGTAGGAGTTTGTATGCATCATCACAATTTCTAAATCTCCCCCATTTCGAATTACATTGTCTTTTAACACACTCTTTTCGTATTGAGTGTTCCTTATCTAGGACATATGTTTATCAAAATCACAAATTTTGCTTTCATCATTTATATGATAATTTCAAGAAATATTATCCTCATTTAACTTAAAGGTGAACAAGTACGATCATGAATATTGTTACAACTTGAATACTTTTTGGAGGTATAAAAATGATTTTAGTTTCTTTCGATGCGCATATGAGCAATTAGGGAAGTTTGAATGGTAAGTAAATACAATTCTAATTTTTGAGATTATAATATAAAAATTCCTTCTTGTGAAGAACAGTGAAGACCACACTACTATTACTACACTACGAGAGAGAAAAGTGTCGGATCCGTTCTCATCAATTTTAAAAATTGTGAAAGACATGAACACAAGGTAAGAAAGAGGTTGAGCACAATCTTGGTATCTAGCAATTTCCTTGGAACTCTAATCTTTCATGATATCTTCACTAGCTAAGTTGCATAAGATTATCGCGATTTTCTCCATTTCCTCGCATTAAGTTGCAGAAACTATGAGACTATATTAAATTGGAATGACTTTTGTAACTCCTAGAATACTCCCTCACAATATTAACACACTGGTTTATATTTTACTTTTCTTTCTAAAAGTTAAAATGTAGTAACACATGTAAAAAAAACACATTAAAGAAGATTCTATCTAAAAATTAACATGTAGTCAATTGGTATGCCAACCCACAAAAAAAGAAGTCTATTGATATGTTCATTAAGGACCAAGCTAACGAAGATAATGACGTTTTTGTAAAGTTCTGGTGATTTTCATTAATTTAAAGAGTACATGATATTTTTCAGTAGGAAAACTGAGAACAAGTTAACGATAACTATTTCTGCAATTTATATTTATAGACAAAAAAATAGAAAAAATATTAACAATAAAATTAGCCTAAAGCAACGAGCATACTCCACTTATTATCAATTGTTTTTGCATTCATCTTGCAAATTCATCTGCTAGTGTGGCTTGATGCACTCTCATCTCTTACAAAACAGAGAATAAACATCGAGGTTGGTATCAACACCGGCTGAAGCCAGACTTATTGGTACCAATGAAAGATTGGGATTGAATTGTAAAAGATCCCAAATGCAGCAAAGAAGTGGGAAAAGAATGTGGCGTAGGTTGGGTCCACTGAGTACGTGTTTCGTAGGTTGAATTTTGCAATTCAGAAAGGATTAGCGACGCAGCTTGTTACCAGCTTGTCATCATCACATGTGTAATATTTTACTATTTTGCTAAAAAAATAAAAAAAAGAAAGTGGGAAAAGAAAAAAGAAAAAAAAAAGAAAAAAAAAGATCATTATCATTTCTATATAGTTAGTCAACGTTATATGACAAACCCTTGAAGCAAAAAAAAATTTGCCTCTCCCCACCTATGTTCACTAGTTACCTCTGCCTAATAACAGGAACAAACAATTCAGAAATTTTTATTGCATAAAAAGAAGTGACTTGTGTAATTGAACCAAAGAAGAAAAACAACAAGTATTCAGAAAAGGTTTGGAAAATTAGGATCCACCAAAGCTATCCTGCTTGAATGGGAAACGGTGATAAAATGCTGATTTTTTTTTTTCATATGCATTCTTCCGCAATAAAATGTTTACGGAAATTATACTTGGGGCTAGTTGCAGATAACCCCCCTTACTATTGCCCAGTTGCGAATAAACGCCTTATACTTCGATGGACATGTAAGTGAACTTTATTTTTTTACTCTCTAAGAAAAGAGAATATTTTTTTTGACGAATAGACCTCCTTAGGGTAAAAGAGTTATTTAAAAAAAATAACTCAGAGGTCTATCCGCAGTAGGCGATAATACATGAGGTCTAGCAGCAACAGTAGAAATACAGGGGTTCTATCTGCATCCAGGCGATAGCACAGGGGGTCTATCTGCAATTAACATATTAACTTTCTAGTGCATTTGCTCAAAGATTAATGGTAACTCCACACCCCATAAATCAATTAAGAAGCAAGCATTAGCCTCCAGTAAGCAAGTGACAGAAGTCAGGAGCAAACAGTCATCATAAGAGAATGCTAAGGAATAAGATTAAGTTCCTGATGGACCCACCAATACACCAAAAATCTTAGCTAAAAACATAAGCCAACATTGACAAAAACCAGTTGACCACAAGTTGGTAGCCAAAACATGAAATGTTCTTTAACACAAACCCTATGCCCTGGCTCCCAATAACATCAAACTCATTTAAGACATCCCAACAGAGTTATTCACTTAGTTTTTTGCACTTGACATCCATCAGTTTACTCTGTTTGACTTCATTTGTCCCCAGTTTAGCATCTCGGCATTATATCTTTTATATACAATGGACTCTAATCTTATCGCTTTTTCTAATCGGTGCATGTTGTACATGACCAGATCATCATTTAATCCTAAATAGGTTGCTACGATGCGTGAAAAATATTAAAAACTATAAACTCAAATACATGAATACTTTGTCGCAATATAGAATATGAAAATACATTTTTATCACTAGCAAAATTATAAGATATGCTTGTACAATGAGGAATAACAAAAAATTATGTCGATCAAATTTATAAAAGCTTACACCTGTTTGGATTGTAGGATTCCGTATGTGCAGGGACCACAGTAGCGAATGAAACATCTTCATGATTCTCCTTCATGGATTGTTAAACCAGTAAGTGAATCCCAGGAAAAATACAAAATTCCACTCAAGTGATGAGAGGTCGACATCTTTACCCTTAAACTAAGGGGCATAAAGGGATTATGAATAATGAGTGCATCAAAAATTGAAGAAAATACAAAGGAATGAAGACTTCACCCCCATGAAGCAGTACTCTTTGAGATATTATCAAGAAATAAAGCCTTTGATCCACGGTCACTTGCAAACTCTCCCATAACAGCAATTGTCGCTGTACTACTCCCAATCTTCTCGATCCCTCTCGAAATCATACAGATATGATTAGCTTCCACAACTACAATCACTCCTCTACCAACAACAGAATATATAGTTTCAGCAATTTGCTTCGTGAGTCTCTCTTGAACTTGAAGCTTGCATCCATAGAAATGAACAATAGAATGTATATAAGATCTCTCAATCACTTCCTCCTCTTTCTCACAATAGTAACCAACATGCACCACACCATAAAATGGAAGGAGATGATGCTCACATTGAGAACAAAAGGGCAAGTTTAACTCTGAATGAATCCCACCTATCCTCTTAGGTGAATTAATACTACGAAGACTCAAACCATTCAATTTAGGCTCCAATATTGACTTCTTAAAATTCATTAGCCAATGCACATAACGGTAGGGGGTACCCAAGAGCTCTTGCCTCATCGGATCTTCACCAAGAGATTGAAGAATAGAGGCAACTGCCGAAATCATAGCAGATTGGGTAACACCTGACTTGGACATTTTCAAGGACCTCGATGGACACCAGTACTCAAGAGAAGAACCTGAATCAACATTTATACCTCTAAATTTGAGGAGAGATAAGAAATCATCCCGAAAGGAATTGCCTTCATTTTCAAGAACACCGGAGCTTGAACACACCGAAGATTGAACCCAACCTTGCATTTCAAACTCAGAAGGGTGCTTTGGATCAAGATTGTTCTTTTGTGTTTCGGGGAATTGAATGTGCCAACACTGAAGGACAACAGAAACACCAGCAGGTTTTATGCTGGTTTGTAGAGCTGAGCAAATTTCGTTAGCCAGTCTTTGTGGATCTTGGAGTCTCTTAGCAAAGACATCGGCTACTCTTGAGAGTTTGCTTAGTCCCACAACTCGATGTCCCGCTGGAATGTAACCGATGTGGCATTGGATGCTGAAGGGCAGCAAGCAGGATTCGCAGAAGGAGAAGAGATTGATGTCTCGAACGACCACTAACCCGCCAGTTCCTCCGGCATAGCCAGCAGTGTTTTCTAAACCTGCTTCAGGGAATAATGCACCTTCTACAATGTCTTTCACTTTCTGACCATAACCTGAAAGCACATAAAAGTCTATCAGTAATATTTTAGGGTGTTTTATATAATAGCCCCTCAATCTCCAATAATTTCATATTTGTCCCTCAAATCATTAAAATTGCTCATGCGTTCCTCAAATCGTAAAGGGTCTTGCACTTTGGTCTCAAGATTACTAAAATACACTTAGCTTATGTTCTTGTGAATACAGTCCCTACATCTACGAGTTTTGCTAGGCTAGTCCCGATCGAACACTGCAATCCCGGCATCACCTCTTGGCTTTGTACAAGACTGCTCTCGGACGAACACTGCAATGCCAGTTTCAACACCTGTGCAGCTTGCTTGCAACTGAGAATATTTGGTTGGCTCATATACCATTTGTAGGAGACCTAGGAGCACTCATCCCTAATCCAAATCTCTTCTAAACTGACAATTGATCCCATTTAGTGAAGATGTGACTAAATGGACTCAACTAGCAAGAGTGTCAAATATGCCAAATAGATATATCATTTGTTCCGGAATGTGAACTTTAATCATAGAAGACCAAGAACCGAAACACGTGATAAAAACTAAGAGACGCCCAATTTATCAAAAAAACACACTCTTCCACAATGTCAGTCATTAGATATACAACTGACATACTGAACTGAGTTTTGCTTCAACTCGGTAGCTGGACTAACATATATAAAAAAATTAGATACATTAAAATCTAAAAGCAAATCTAGAATAGTTGACTGACACGAATAACTTAGTCCGTTGAGCAGGATCTAAACTTCAAGAAGATAAATGTTGTGGTAAAAAAAATCAGTGCCAGCAATTCATTATAACCTTTGATTTAAGGTTTAAGGCTTTAACTACTAGGACCTTCTGTACCATGGCAACCCATCTCTTTCACTTCATTTCCTCCACACAGGAGAAGTTCAATGTTAAAGATTGCGGGAATAACCTTTCATTCCAAATCTCTAGGTCAGGTTCGTCGTCCGCTTCCTACATATAGCTCTTACAAGAACCATTTCTCTGTCAAGTCAACAATTATTGACCCTTTGCTGACTCAATCCATGGGATCATTTTTGCACATCAAACCATTCCAACTAACTCTCCCTCATCCTTAACTGAAGCAACTTCCAGATTCCTATGAATCTATGACATTCTAATTGTGTATTTTAGAATATTTGCAAATCATCCATCTCAACAATCTCACTTAGCTACAATCATTTTCCGGACATGTTTCTAGATTTCCATAAAGGGTTTTTTCAATATTAGTCCTTTAAATCATAAAAAAGTTGATATAAGTCCCTCAAATCTTTATATTTTGATATTAGTCCCTCAAAGAGCATTAACATGTTTGATATTAGTCTCTCTGTTAATTTCACTGTTCATAAACATGCCTAGTTAGGTTTAGGCTAATCCTAGGTGATTAATTACCTGAATATCCCCCACCCATTTAGTTAGCGCACCCAACGTTGATTTTAATGGAAAGAACCCCTGATTTTTATGGGTTCACTGCAATTTTACCTTTGGGGAGAGAAGATGGGTGAAATGGGTTTCTTAATGGGTTCGGGTTAGTAAGTTGTGGGTTTTGAGTTTTGTTAGATGAGGAGCATAACTATCCACTAATGCTCATGGGTAAAGAAAGCAAAATATTATCTTGCATTTATAACCCCAAGTAATCACATCGACTAATTAACATATTAGTACTATTTGAGAGACTAATATCAAAATATGAAGATTTGAGGGGCTAGTATTACAATATGAAGATTTGAGGGACTAATATCAAAATACATATGATTTAAAGGACTAATATCTAAAACCCCTCTTATAAAACATGTCGTGTAGTACAGTCATGTAGTATAGTCGTCTCCTATTTTTTCCATTTCAATTTCAATAGTACCCTAGAAGTACTTCTCCATTTTCTAACATGCTGCTTTGATCCTATGGACATCTTCTTTTACTTTATAAAATGCAGAAAAGCAAACATGTTCTTTGTAAACCTTATCCCACTCCTGCAGTCCTAACTCCTAAGTCCTAAGCTTATCCAATAAGAACCTCATTACATCCACAAGTGAATCCGTACTTTGATGTTAAAATGTCTTTTGAATATCAGAACCTTATACTATATGTCTATATCTTACACAAGAGTAGGATACTCATGTGCTCTGGCCAACTACTGCATGGCAATATCTTCAAAATCCTTTAATTTGGCAACTGACTACTTACACTTCCAATTTTCATTCTCTTCACTAATTCTCTCTATCTATTTAGGTGTTGATCGGATGATACCAGCAAGTTTTGGATACCACGTCAATTTTCTACAAAATCCTAACCTTTTCCAAATATTTTGAATGAAAGTTGAAGGGGGGGGAGGGGGGGCACTTCCTACTTTCTCCCCAAGATCTCCAGAAAATAGGATTTCTCACATAGGATGTTGCCAACATGACAACAAATGCCAATCTGAATCCTCTATACACAAGGCGCAAAACAAAACGAAAAAAAAAATTGGGCCAGTATTTTGAACCTAATCCTTAATGTGCAACATGTTTTTTCCATAAAATCTTGAGAATTCCACAGAAAAAACAGCCCCTTCGTGTATATCCTAATGTTATTGGGTTGTTTGTTTCCATGGAATTCTCAAGATTCCATAAAAATTGTAGGTCCTAGGATTTTGTTGGGTCCAAAATCCTCAGCTTTGTTTTGAGGGAAGTTTGTTAGGGGAAGTGATTGGGATTTGATGTCATGTCAACAAAATCCTATTAGAAATCATCTCTTCCAAATACGCACAACTCATCTCAGCCAAACACACCCCAAAACTATTGAAGATGCAGTTAATGATTTGCTACTCAAAAAGGTAAGGTGATTTTCTAATTCCTAGTACCAAGTTCTGTATCTTCTTCAAGAGTGACAGTACTGCATCTAGGCCACATCAACAGTTTTTATTTTTATTTTTTTTTCAATGTTTGCTAATTGAGTCAATTTCATAGCATTTTTACTCGTGTCATTTAGATGGTGACAGATTTACACTTCGCAAACTACAAACATTTCACGAATAACTGACATGAAACCATCAACTCTCTTCTTAACTTTAGTAACTGCTTTAAAATCTTCAATATTCCTTCTTGTTAATGATTGCTTTCCTTTTCTAATGTCACCAAGAAGTATATCCGTTCATGTGTGTGTACCACTTGCATATGCCTTGAAACTTTGGATAATTTGAGAGGGAAACAAGATCTGCTAAGTTGACAGTTAAGAAGATTAATATCATGTCTTCTTGTGATATTCTTGTTTCTTAATTCTTTAAGGGCAGAAGAGCTTTTCATAATAAAGGACTTAACTTTATTATATATGTATCGTGATTCTTAATTAGAAGACTGACATGAACATGGACAAAGGGGTCTGCATGACCAATTAATGTGACCTGGTATCGTAACTGAGAGATGCTTGATCCCCTTGAATTCAACCGTTGTCATTTCGTGGATGAACTGACGGTATGTCCTTCACATAGTACAACCTCTTTGTCAAAATCATGGAATAAGAATTTCCAGTAATTGGAAACCCACAAATTATAGATGCTATCTATCAGAACATAATGGAACAGATAATGTAAATCCAGTACCTTATGTAGAAAGAGAACGAGTTTTCAATTGCCTGATTACTCAGTTTAAAGTAAATTTTTTACTTGCAACAGTTTTTTAAATGCTCTCACGTTTGCATAATCACCTAATCGAAACATACTTGCATTAAAGGAGACAAAATACAGGTCCTCAAAGACTCAGAGAAGAATTGAATGAACTATGCAGGCCAGGATAAATGGTAAATTAGCTTGCAACTAAATGTTCAATCCTACTATATTAGCCTCTAATTTGACGAAAGGAATTTTCTGGATAAGTCGGAGCAAGGACATCAACAAAGAAATTTCTTCAAAAAATATATTCTAGATCTCTAAACATTATTTAATGGTAAGAAAATATGGCAATTAATTTCCAGGACCAATTTTCAATATGTAAAGACATAAAATTGACTCTCATTCTCATAAGAGGTATACAAAGTTGCTCAAGTTATCATGGTATAAAACTCATGAGTCATAATATAAACTTTGGGAGAGAGTAATTGAGCCAAGACTAAGAAAGAAGACAAGTGTATCAGAAAAATCAATTTAGGTTTATACTCGGAAGGTCAACTATGAAACCTATACATATTTTGAGATGGTTGATATAGACAGAAGAGAAAGGATCTACATATGATTTTCATTGATCTAAAAAAGCTTATGATAGAGTGTCTAAAGATGTAATGTGGTGAGTTTTAGAAAAGAAACATGAATCTAATATATATATATATATATATATTATATATATATATATATATTAAAGATATGTATGATAGAGTAATAACTAGAGTAAGAACTAATGAAGGAGAGACTAAAATGTTTCCTATTACAATAGATTTACACCAAGAGTCAGCCTTAAATCCTTATCTTTTTACATTAGTTATTGACCAACTTACTAGGCACATCCAGAATAAAATCCCATGGTATATGTTATTTGCGGATAATATAATGTTAGTTGACGAAACTACAAGAGGTATAATTTCTAAAGTAGAAAGGTGGAGACAAATTTTTGAATCTAAATGTTTTAGAATTAATAGAACAAAAATAGAATACATGAAGCGCATTTTTAGTAAAACTAGGAAAAAAAGAGTCTATAGTACATATTGATGATCAAGAAATATTTCAAAGTAATCATTTTCGCTATTTAGGATCAATCATTCGGCATGATTGTGAGATTGAGGATGATCTTGTCCATCAAATCAAATCGGGATGGTTCAAATAGAGGAGTGCTTCCGGAGTCTTATGTGATCGTAGAATACCAATAAAACTAAAAGGAAAACTTTATAGGACTGTTACAAGACCAACAATGCTTTACGGGTCAAAGTGTTAGCAATTAAAAAATAGCACATGCTAAAAATGAGTAGCATAAATGAGAATGTTGTGATGATCGTGTGGATATACACTAAAAGATAGTATAAAAAATGAGTGCATCCATAGTAAATTAGATGTTGCTCCTACTGAGGATAAAATGAGAGAGACTAAGATGATTTGGTCATGTACAACGGAGACGTCTTAGTGCACTGGTTAGAAAAGGTGATAGTATAATTGTTAATAGGGTTAGGAGATTTAGAGGTAGACATAAAAGAATTTGGTTGAAAGCCATTAAGAATGATATGATTATGTTTAACTTAACGGAGAAGATGTCTCATAATAAAATAGAATGGAAGAATAGGATTCATGTAGTTGACCCCAAACATTTGGGATAACGGCTTTGTTGTTGTTGTATAAGAGATATGAAAAACAGACTTCTGGACAGAGCTACTGTTGAGTTGTAATGTTATAATCTTGTATATAGTTCATAAATTCACCACATCTATCCGCTCAAATAATACAACGTTTGAATTAGGTACGTAAATGGAGAATCATTAAACCAAAAGCTAAAAAAATAGATCCAAGCTTTTAGTGATAAAGTCAGTAGTAACAGATATCTTCCGAAGAGAATGGGAGATCCATTTGAAACATGTAAAGTGCACAAGCATGTTAATCATGTGCCGATAAACATAGTAGAGAATAACCAAAATAAGTAGGTATATCTAGAATGAAGTTAATCTACAACGATAGTATTTATTCCTGGATCTACTATGAGAATATTTATTCCTGGTTCAAATACAGCTATCATAAAACTCGTAGGTTTCTATCAGGTAGCTGGAAATCTATAATTTACAGCAAGTCAAGAGGTGACCAGTCTTTTTTTAATTTGCAAACAGAATAAAACGATCCCAAAGCATCAGCCATCAGGTACCATACTAAAAACGCCAATATTGTTAAAAAAAACAAACTAATGCTTTACTTTTTTACATTCTGTGAGAATTTATTTCTCACCTACGATAATAAGAATCTATGATGTGTAGCCGCGTCATAAAAGATATACAAAGTGCTTAAAAACTTTGGTACAAGCTCAAGATACGACTATAATTGGTAAGGTTGCATGTTTACATCATGATCATGCTAAGTTGCAAACCTAACTAGCACCTAACATTACAAGACAAACCTATTTTTAAGGAAAGAAATTGTCTCTCTTAAGCAATGCTAATTTCATCAGTATTAAGTATACCCATGCGAAAGGTGAGAGTTGTGTATAAAAGGGCTTTCTTTGTGCATAAATGTTGAAAGTTGGATAATGCAGTTAGTCATGCAAGGTAATCACGGAAGGCGATTGGGCTGGGGAAAATTGTAAAGATTAATCTTGCTTAATAAATTTACGTGGTCATTGAATGATTAAAGAACAGAGATGGTCTACAATCTCATATACTTCTATGCTACAACAAACAAAAGCGAGGGATCCACCATGACTCATAATCTTTTACAGTAGTTCACTGTAAAAGACCCCGAACCTTTGCTTCTTATGTACAAAAGTAGCATGGAATTTATAGCATGGCTAACATTACCCTATGATAATACCATGTATAGCAAGCATACAGAATCTTCGAGTGTAGACCAACTATATCATATCATTATATTAAAAAAAACAAGAAAAAAAGTCATTTTATAAAAACGGAAAATCCAGAAGACAAAGAAAACGCTGTTTTGCCTAAAACCCTTTTTTTTCCCCATCAGAAGGCACATTAACAAGATATAAATATAAAGCTGGTGTAAACAAGCAAATCCAACCTGAGACAACAACTCAAGCAGAGCCCTAACGCTACAAAACAATGAGAAAGCAGTGTCAATGATTAGTTAATTGACTACAAAAAGAAACAAAATGCGATTAAAGCGAAACATCCACATCAATCAACCATTCAAAATCCAAGAAGATGAGGTTTTGAGAGATACACAGATCCTATTTCCGCAAAAAGCACCAAACTTTACCTTTGGTTCCATCTCTGAAGGCCTTGGCAACGCGAAACGGCGTCCTCTTGATCCCCTCTCTCTCGTGATCCTCCCCCAATCCCTGAAGCAAGACCTTGACTGCCTCCTCGATCTCCTTATTGGATTCGGGTTCGGGTTCGGATCCGGAACCCGCCCCGGAATCGGATCCGCAGTCAGCGGAGAGCTCGAGGGCCATCTCCTCCACGAATCTGATGTCCTCAAGAGCTCCCATTGGTTTCGAGCAAGATTTTAGAAGAGAGCAGAGAACAGTGGGTAGGGGAAGTCTGTGGTTATCGAGATCTGCAACGCGCTCGATTTCTGTGTATATGAGAGAGGATGAGATTCGAAAGAGATGGTGGGATAATTATTAGATTGGACCCGCGGTGTATTTTACCGCAAAACTGGCCTTTTGGAGGCGTTGGGCGAGGGGGCAGGAGGCGAGAACGAAGATGATGACCGGTGGGGCCCCAGAGCGGGTGGGGGTAGGCGGGCGAATGGGGTCGGCAGGTTGGACTCGGAACCGATCCATGGGCTTTTAGCTACCCACCCCTCCCAAAGAAGAATTTTTCGATGTTAGCCCCTCAAATCTTCTCTAATTTTGTGTTTGACCCTTTATGGTGAAAGTTGAGCGTTCTAATTTTGCGTTTGTATGTTCGTTACGCGACAATGAGAGAGAATTGAACGTCAATTCTAGCTTCTCATTTACCCGAGCCAAGCATGCGTCGGCCAGGAATGAGCATACCCGCTTAAGTGGATATCAAAAAGTTAAAACGACTTCCAACTATGTTCCGGTTGCTTATTACTTACCCGAATCATCTTTTATCGTTCGAGCTCCATCCTCTAATAGCATCCAAACATGCATATGAGGGTGAACAGTTCATTCTATTCTCATTTGACTCGATTCACGCGTATCAAATGAGGCGTAACAAGAATGTGTTTGCCAACTCCACACAGATCTGATTAAGACCATAACTAGATTAGGATTGAACTGGGGTGCGAGATGATCTAAACATATTGTAGCTAAGGGTCTCTTTTTGAACTGAAAAATTGATCCAATCATGGATCAATCTGTCACGCCCATTTTAAGCTCTTAACTAATTAGCACCCCTATCCTGGTTACGATCAGAGTTGCCAAACAATCTCTACTACATTCCGGCAAAATGTGAGGCTCCTTCACGGGCCAAAAAGCATCACTGGGAGTGCTGATATTTTTGTCTAAACTCGCTTTACATATATGGACGATGAGAACCTGAATTGCTCTGATAATATTATATTCCAACCTTTTAAAAAAACCCAGAAATTATTGCGAATATTGAGGATTGTAGTAGTATTATGCCTTTTTAACATCCCTCATTCCCTCTTTTATGCTCATCCTTGCTTTTGCTCAGATAGGATAGTTGACGTTGGCCGCAAGAATATAAGTGATGGAAGATCTTTTGACCCATTGACTTATCACATACGACTTGTGTGTGTGTGTGTGTGGCCATTACACAAGATCTTAATTCGAAAGGGACGGCCTTCGTTGTATCTATGGGTTACTACTTTTGACGAATAACTTCATTTGTAGGGGTTGGTAGATAATTGACAGGCAAAGGAAAGGTGTAGGAAAAATGTTGTTCGTAATTCCTTTTCGTTTGGTTGATGTTTGTTCAAGTGCGTGATTATTTGTTTTAATTAATATTTGATGTTGTTTATTTATTTATTATAATGCTCATTTGATGATAGTCATTGCTAAAGATGTTTGTTAATGTCATCACAGGTTGGAAGGTGTAGGTAGAAGATGTTAGTGCTCTCATGATTTGTCCTCAAATTCTCGTGAACAATAGATGTTAGTGCTCTCATGATTTGTCCTCAATTTCTCGTGAACAATAGAGGTTAGTGCTTTCATGATTTTGTCCTCATGGGAACGATAGATATTAATCCTTTCAAAATTTTGTCCCCACGTTCTCGTTAGCCGTCTTAGCTCAGCCGGTAGAGCGCACGGCTTTTAACCGTGTGGTCGTGGGTTCGATTCCCACAGACGGCGAATATAGTCACCTTTTTATTTTATTACTAGACTTTTCAATTTGGCATGAAATGGATTAGACTTATTAAGTTTGTTTGGCCATAATTTTTTTTGAGAGAATACATGCCCTCCAGTTACATTTAAAAAAAATTTTCTTTAGCTGCATTAGTGGAGAGAATCTATATCTTATTGCTCAAAAAAGTCAAAGCCATATATTCTTTTCCCCAGTAAAAGAGATCAGCTTTGAAAGATTATGCTACAAGTACTTTTTTAAGCACTAGTTGTGATGCACGTGCAATGCACGTGGTTAAATATCATAATTATTTAAATTAATAAAAATAGAGTAAAAAAAATTAAAGTTTTTTGTGGGATTGATTATCAACTCAATAATCTCTCTCTCAAAAAAAATTGTCATTGTTTCCTTCAACCCAGAACGTGGCCACGTGATCTACTATTTGTGAGTTATAAACACATTAATCTAGTACAACATCTCTATTTATTAGTAGATCTACTATTTGTGAGTTATAAACACATTAATCTAGTACAACATCTCTATTTATTAGTATCTTGAAGTATTCAAAAGATGGGTATAAACACATTAATCTAGTACAACATCTCTATTTATTAGTATCTTGAAGTATTCAAAAGATGGGTGATCATTCAATTCACAAAGGGATTTTGTATATGAATTTACTTGCAATATGTCCGTTAAAATTTGTAGTTGTGGTTTGACTCATATTCACGTTAATCTTTAGTTGTGATTTCACTCATATTTATAGTATAAAATATTCTCATTTAATTTTATAGCTCATTCTCTATACCATAGAAGTAAAACTGAAAGTATGAAGAATTATTTTCTTGCGAAATTAGAGCAGTGAGATTATGATATATTTCTCCATGAGCTCTAAATATAAAAATTTCTTTTTTCTTTAACGCAAGGTCCCTATCAAATCTTACCCCAAACGATGTGAATAAAAAATACCATTATAACTTATTTGCCTATGGCAATTATATTGTATATAAGACATATAACTCATCTGAAATATCCACAAGTGCTAAGTGGATTTTGCTGTTGTGAGAACAACATGTTAGAAGCTCGTATTTAAAATTTTTTGGCTCTATAAAGACCTAAGAATTTGGAGTGCATAGCTTATATATCATAAAGAACATATTGGTTCATGAAGAATTTTTCCTGATAACGATATTATTATAACGATATTATTATTCAATACTAAATCAATTTTATTATATAAGATTATATGACCCTTTTTAATAAATTATAAAGTATATATATGGAAACCTAATTTTATTATATAAGATTATATGACCCTTTTTAATAAATTATAAAGTATATATATGGAAACCTCAATGCTTATAGCCAGTAGGTAAAGTATATATATGGAAACCTCAATGCTTATAGCCAGTAGGTGGTCTCCACAAAATAGGTTAACTTTATAGTGTAGTTTGCTATTTGTACTATTGTTGGCAATGTTATTACCTTTTCTCTTTATCTTATTATTCACGTTTTTCTGATGTAAGTTATTTTTTGCTAATCACTCAATTTGCTATATTTAGTTTTTTTAATATAAAATGTTAGAATATTTTCTTCTATTTTAAAAATATTAACATTATTTTCTTAAAATATATATACATATAGTAGCAACAATATATACTTCAGTTTAACTCAAATATTGGCTTGAAACCATTTAGAGTGAGGTTCTTTTTACGCTAGAATGATGATATAGTGATTACACAGTCCAAAAGTCAAAGAAGAAATTTCTTCAAAGGAAAAGTAATTTAATATGTCAAATTAACTACTAATTTATAAAATATACATGTGCAGTTCAAATAGCTATAGAAAGTAAGGTGTATATCTTTATGAAAACTTCATAGTGAGTGACCAACTACAATCATCCTAATTTAAGCATAAATAATTATTATTTTAGTTACTAATTTGATACTCGTAACTATAGAATAAATCTCAAGCAAAAAATAAGAATTGAGTGTAGGTAAATAAATAAATGTTATTAGAACTCCTCTTTATATTAAATTTAAAATAATAATTTAAATTATTAAGCGCCAAATATTAGCTCATGTGAGAAAGTAAAGTAATTTATGATCTATATACATATATAGTCAATCAATCAAACATATTAAAATTATGATGACCACAGTCAAACTTAGGTGGGTTCACATTAAATATAATTTATAAAGATAGTACATTAAAGTCAAAATATTTTTAACCACTATATAGATTGTTTGAATTTTTTTGTATATATAAATTATATTGTCTAGAAATAGTGATGTGCACACTTAACTATGGCCTAATAATCTTAAGAATAACTTACTCTTTAATATCATTATTAATTGAAGTATCACTTAAAACCCAAAATTACCCTTAAAAACTCGCATTCAATGTACACGTCTTATTTTAATGTTTAGGTCTTATTAGGATACAACTCGCGTACCATGAACTTAAATATTTTTTAGCTTATTTTTGGTTTTTTAGTGAACCCTTTAAAGTTGGTTTTTGTTGCAATCAACCGCCGCCAATCATATTCTTCACTTAAAATAAAAAATTACTCTTAAAAAACTCGCACTCAATGTACAAGACTCATTTTAGTATTCAGGTCTTTTTAGGATACAACTTAGGTCTTATTATGATACAATTTAGGTCTTGTTAGAATACAACTCACGTACCTTGAGCTTAATTTTTTTTAAGCTTTTTTTAGTGAAAATTTGATTAGGAGGTGGTTGATTGCAACAAAAATCTAATTTAAATGTGGTTCATGTATAAATTACAAAACGAAGGGTGGTTTCCATATAATCACCCTATTGGCAAGGTGGTTTCTAAGCAAAAAAAAAACCCATAATAATGAGCATATAATTACCATGTTGGACTGGGCTATAAAATAAAAAAAAGTAGAGTTTTCTATTTTCAGCTCCATCTTCAGCCATTTATCTTGCTTCATCTCCATCAGCTCCCATCTCCACTCAACTTTTTTTGGCGTTTTTGTAGCAAACGCCTTCAAATTCTGCGGGTAGACGTCCCATTAGAAATTAATAAAAAAGTTAATTTTCTCAGAAGATCAATCGAATGCAGCTTTTAAATTCAAACTGCATTCTTGCCACTCTGACAAAACAAGGTCTCCTACAAACAAATCCCAGTTCAATTTTCTATCTGCAGGTGTCAAGGATCATATATAGATCTAAAAAAAATGAGAATCAATCAGAAATCTAAACTCAATATTATACCAAATAGACTTAACAAAAGCACAATTCACAAAAATATGATTAGTAATCACTATTATAAAGAACACATAGCCCATCATTCTGCGTCTCTTTTTTCAAAACATTATCTTTGATATTCAATTTATTATTAATTGCCAGCCATGAAAAAGTTTTGATTTTCTAGGGAAGAGGAACATCCCAAAACATCTCAAACTTCATCACTCAGAAAAATATAATAGCATTTCACTCAGAAAAAAAACTCCCTTTACTTTCTCATCTCCAACTCCCGGGGTTTATATGGCAAACTGAGTAATTCAAACTTAGTGGAGACTAAGTAAGTTTATGGGCTTAGCCCTTGTTTGCCAAATGAAAAGGAGGGGAAAAAACTAATTCTTTTGAGGTCCACTTTGCCAACCACTTGTGCAAGATAAGGGTGTGTTTGGCAAAGTGAACAAAATTGGATCGGGATCAGTCCTGACCCAGTGAACAAAACTGGGCCAAGACCAGTCCTGACCCAGTTTTATACTAAACCAGTTTTCTTTTGGACCAGACGTTCCCTGGTCCAAAAGAAAACTAGTTTATTGACACTATTTAGGCTAAAAAAACTGGGTCAGCTCTAGCCTAAAAATTAACAAACAAGAAACAAGTTAAAATTGGGTAAGGTTCAGTCCTGGCCCAATTTTAACTTGTTACCAAACACAACCTAACTAGACTAGAAATAAACCAACTCTCCTTTGATTTATATAAAAAAAACTAGTTCAAATAAAGTTTAGCTTACAAATTAGCCAAACTGAGTTTAAGTTTGAACTAGTTCAACAAAGTCTAATTTAGCAATAACTTAAATCAAGTAGAGCTAGTTCAAAACTAGTCTAAATTCTTTTCAAACTTGCCGAATACACCTTGACGTCGTCTTATAAACTTTATATCCCCCCTCCCCCAATCTCTCAACTTTTTCCTGAGAAAAGTTATAGAAACTCTAGGACTCACTATTAATTCAAACAAGTCAAGAAATAAACATGTCAGGAAAAAATGAATTGTTTCTTTGACAAAATAATACTTTAAGGCCAGTGTTACCAAAATACCGTTAAAAAATTTCACCTCCAAAAGTTTTTAAATTTTTTTTATACCTTAGGTGATGAAAAATAGGATTTAAATCCAAGTAAAAAAGTTAATTTTATTGGGATGTCCATTCCAATCCACACAGTACATACTGCAAAGACTAATTTTAAAGTAACTTATAAGAACTGGGGACTGAATGCCAATTTCAATGATTTGAATGACTAATTTAAAATGTGAAAGATTAAGTGACTGATATCTAAATAGATGCAAAGGTTATTGCTAATTAACATTTAAAGTGCCTTATAATTTCTCCTAGTTTGCATTTGTATACGGTTAAAATACCAGCTTGGCCTAAATAGTGACACACCCCTTTACCACTTTAGCCTAAAAAGTGACACTGACGATAATTTAACCTAAAAAGTGACAAATTGACGACAAATAGGCTTTTCTGAATGCCTAAGTTATTCTTTAGCAAAAAATTAAAGAAATTGTATATATAGGTCACTCAATCTCTCATTATTTTTAAATTAACTCATCTCACTTCCCTAAATTTCTGAAATTTGTGGAAAAAAAAACATCCTCTTTTTCCACTATCTTCTTCCTCCTCCTTCCCACCATCTTCTCCATACCCTTATTCTTCCTTATACCCTAACCTTCCCTCCTCCCTCACTCCCTCTCCTACCTTATTTCATGAATCATCATACTTACTTTCTAATTTCCTTCATCTCATCCAACTCTTTTACTCCAAATCCCCAACATCTCCTCCTCTCTCTCATTCTCCCTTCTTCTTTTCCTCCTTTCTCTCACTCTCTCTTCCTACTTGCTTCACCCATTCCCAACACTCAAAAATTAAACGTTCAACCATAAATTTTAACCTCATTCGTCTTTTCTTTTCTTGCACTCTCTCTTCCTCCTTGCTTCATACTCCTCTTTCATCCTCTAATCATTAAAAATCAATCTCCTTAAGAGTGAGGATATGTGAAAGAAAGTAGAGAGAATGGTGACCATTGGGAAAAGAAAAGAATGAAAGAGATGACAGGAAGGATGAGGGAAAAGATGGTGGGAATGGAGGGAGAGATGAGTTCTTTTTACAAAATTATAAAACTTGAGGGGTTAAATCAGAAAATATGAGAAATTTGAAGGGTATATATAAAATCTCTTAATTTTCTTGTTTAAAAATCGCTTCTGGTGACCAGAAAGGTTTATTTATCACTAATTTATTACTTTTTAGGTTAAATTGTCGTCGCTGTCACTTTTTAGGCCAAAATGGTAAAGAGGTGGCACTATTTAAGCCAATTAGGAATTTTAGCCATTTGTATACTATTGATGTCAGTTATCAAAGAGGGAATAATTTGCAGGTTTTTGGAGTGATTAAGATGCTCTAACTCCTTCTGATGTTTAGCTCTGGGGTTTTCTGTTCTTCCCTGCACAAGAAAGAACTCATAAGAGGCTGAAGTTGGGTTCTCCGGTTGTTCCCCCGACGATCAAGTCAGTAGATGCTCTTCAGTGGGGAAAATATACATTTAGCTATTAATTGGGTTAAAACGACTAGAGCCTTACCTCATGCAGTGCACCTCCTTTTTAAAGTGATTATAAGGGGCAAGAAGGTAACTTGGACCGAGTCCAACTAGGCAGATGAGTTGGCAGATAGCTAACATGTGTCGGCCACTTAGAAAGGAGGGGTTGTCCATGTGTTTCATGCTAAGCGACAACAAGTGCTTAGGGATAATGGGGCCTGATAAGTCATAAAGACTTTATTGACCAGAGCAATAATGACTTTGTCAAGGCAGATAATGCAAGGTCAAGCGGTTGTCGGTGCGAGGTTCGAGAAAACTACCAACTCTCTTAGTCATCCAGTTGATAGTCGACTATACATGTTGATGGTTTTGGGTTGAGTGAGGGTTATTCGTAAAGGTGATTGGCCGGGTTGGGCGACAAATACCCCATTTTGTCTCGATTATGCAAGATGTCGGCCAAACAGTTGGTCGAGTCAGATTGCTCAGGGAATTAATTGAAGGGTTGGCCGTGTAGTAGAACCTTTTGTTTCGATTACGTGAGATGTCGGCCAAACAATTGGTCAAGATGAGGCATATATTATATTGGTTTTGACTTAGTTATATAAATTGCATGACACGTGTCCACTGTTCAATGAAGATTAACAATAATATTTTTTAGGGGTATAACATATACCCTCACATGACTTCGATAGCACTTACATACCCTGTATTTCTCAAAGCTGCACTTTAATCCCTTATGTTATGCGAATAAGAAAAATTTTGTCAAACTAAATTTAGAACCCTTTAACACTTAATTTTTTTTAATTTAGTGTTATAAACCTAATAATGTGTTTAGATTGCTGGGGTAGCAAATGGCAAGGGAAGGAAAGCAGGTAGCTAACTCTGCATGTGAGTTTTTTGAGGGGTAACGCACGGTAGAGGAGGCGAGGTGAACTTTTTATAAAAATGTTGTCATTGTGTTCTCCCTTCTTTTTTCATTCTTTCCTTTTACTAGACTTCTAAACATGATGACATAAATTCCCCTCCATTTTCTTTACTAAACTTCCAAATAATATATTATACTTTCCTCTCATTCTCTATGGTTTTTTCTTTTCCTATTTTATCTTTCCTCTCTTTTTCCAAGTCCCAAAAAACCATGTAACCTAATTGTACATTAAAATTTAAACTTTGGGTAGTAATAAAATTATGATATGCTTGTAAGTGTCACAGTAGAGTATTCATACAAATTTTCAAAATAGACCCTTTGCAAACTTATTTTATCTTTCCTTTCTTTTTCCTAGTAAATCCCGTGAATTTTTTTATGTTTTTTCGCCACTTTCGACCCCGTGTCAGCCAAAATAAGTTTCTAAATGGGTCTATTTTAAAAATCTGTCCTTTATAGAAGGCACTAAAGTGCAAATAAGTGCCACATAAGAAAACGAACTGAGGGTATAAAAGTGCAAAGTAGGGGAATCTATAAGGCGCTCAAGTGCTAACTAGCCGAAGATTTTTATGCAAAACCGCCGTTCCCTTTTCCTGCTTTGGGGGGGTTAGTTTTACCTCCGCGAAGAGCGCTGATCTCCGCCGTGGGCGATGGCGGCGAACTTCTGGACATCGTCACACTACAAGCAGCTCCTCGATCCAGAGCAGGTCGACGTCGTCAATCCCATCGACAAGGAGAAGGGCCTCACCCCTGAAGAGTTCAAGCTCATCAAGATCCACATGACCAACCGTAATGCTTCCTTTCCTCGTTTCCCCCTTTCTTGAATCCTGAATCGTTAGGGTTTGCTAATTGTGTTTTTGCTTGATTTGATGGATTTTTCCAGATATTTGGAGGGTGGCTCAGCAAGTTAAAGTCAGGCAAAGGTTTGGTCCTTGTCTTTGTTCTTGAATTGGGCAAAATTTTCTTTTTTGGGAATTGGGAAATTCCAAGTTGGTTTCTTTTGATGTGTTGACTAGTATTGCGATACTGTGATTTGATAAATACCCGTACGGAATGAACACATAACCAATATTATTTTCTCATTGTAAACCAAGGAAAATATTTACAATATAAATCATCTCAATAATAAATAGGTTAGGTATGGATAACAATATGAAAGCTGGAAAGACATGGATGCAACTGTGTTCAAGAAGGATAGGTTAGGAGTGACTTACACTTGACACATATCTGCAACCAATGCCGGGTAATTTAGTATAGTAGTATTTGAATGCTATTGAGAGATTCAAAGCAATTGGTATTAGATGATTCATATACATGATTTTTATGGTCTGTAGATTGATATTGAACGTTGTCTTTTCCCCATAACTTCAACTGTTTGTACTAGTTTGGTGTTTGAATGAGATTTGTGTTGGCCTTGATTTTGTCAATAACGAAATATTTGAGGATTGGAGGGACGTAGGAGAAGGAGATGAGGGTTTAGAGGAATTTGGCCATCTTTTATACCCCTGATCATGTTGATAGTCCCTTTTCTATCTATTTAATGTCAGGGAGCACAACACCCTCTGTGCCCTCTTCAATCAGGGCGGCGGCATTGGGGCCCACTGTGTTGCCTCTCCCTCTTCCACTTTCGTTGCCCTCGCCGCCGCCGCCAGAGCCGGCGGATTGAGATCGTCAAAGATGGGATCGCGACCGTCGATGATTCCTTCGTGACGACCCAGACATCCGGCGAGATCGACGTTGAGGAGAGGCCGATGAAGGATCACATAGATCTCGAGTCACAGCGTAAGAAACCTCCGGCCAAAGATCTCACTGATAGCTTCGGGCTCGGGTATTGTTTGGGGAGAAGAGAGAGCTGGGTGGGAGAAGAGGAGCTGGCGACGAGCTGTTAGGGCTTAGGTGAAAAAAAAGAGTTGAAATATATGAAGAAACCCTAATTCATTCATTATGAGATCTCTTGGGCTTTATATAGGCCCCCTACACAACTTACAAATAAGTCCCTAACTAATACTAATATGTCAACACTCCTCCTCAAGATGGACGAAAGATATCTACTAAGCCCATCTTGTCACATCCTCTAATCATATCTACTGAGCTAAGTCCTTTAGTCAGACAATCTGCTGCCTGGTCCTTAGTCGAAACATGATTTAGCTCCAATAGTCCACTATCCAACTTCTCTTTGATGAAGAACCTATCGATCTCGATGTGTTTGGTTCTATCATGCTACACTGGGTTGTTGGCGATACTGATGGCTGACTTGTTGTCACACCACAACTTCATCTTAGCTCCTTGATCCAGCTTCAGCTCCATCAGCATACTCTTCAACCATAGCAACTCAGCAACTCCTAAGGCCATAGCTCTATACTCTGCCTCAGCTGTCGATCTCGTCACCACCGACTGCTTCTTGCTCTTCCACGAGACTAAGTTGCCTCCTATAAAGATGCAGTATCCTGAGGTGGACCTCCTGTCATCAGCACAACTAGCCCAATCAGAGTCACAATAGTCCTCAATGCTCATGTGTTCATTCTTCCTGAAGATTAGTCCTTTTCCGGGGGCATTCTTCAAATACCTTAGAATCTGATACACTGCGTTCATATGACCTTTCCTTGGATCATGCATGTAGCGACTCACCACGCTCACTGTAAAAGAGATATCAGGACGTGTGTGACACAGATAGATCAACCTGCCCACCAGCCTTTGGTATCTGTTACGATCAACTGGTTCTCCAGCTTCAGCACCCAGCTTAAACTTCTGGTCGATCGGTGTAGTTACAGGTTTGCATCCTAACATTCCTGTTTCTTTGAGAAGATTCAGTGCATACTTTCTCTGGGATAGGACGATCCCCTCCGCTCCTCGAGCTATCTCTATTCCAAGAAAGTATCGAAGCAAGCCAAGATCTTTCACCTCGAATTCCTTACCCAGTCTCACTTTGAGTTGGGCAATCTCCTTCTCATCATCCCCTGTAATAATCATATCATTCATATATACTGCAAGCAAGGTGATGTGACCTCAACTTCTTCGAAAGAACACGGTATGGTCGGCACTGATCTGTTGGTACCCTATACCAATCATAGCCTTCCTGAATCTATCAAACCAAGCACGAGGAGACTGCTTTAGCCCATAGAGAGACTTCTTCAATCTGCAGACCTTTCCCACTGTCTGATCTGTACCGAATCCTGGTGGTATCTCCATGTATACCTCCTCCACTAGATCTCCATGAAGAAATGTGTTTTTCACATCTAGTTGGTGTAGCTTTCATCCACCATTTACTGCCAGAGAGATTAAGGTCCGAACAGTGCCTAGTTGGTGTAGCTTTCATCCACCATTTACTGCCAGAGAGATTAAGGTCCGAACAGTGCTCATCTTTGTCACCGGTGCAAAAGTCTCATCGTAGTCGATTGTAGGATCGCTGCAATGGCACTCAAACACTAGAAGGGGGGTTGAATAGTGTTTATGAAATCTAATGCGGAAACTTTAAATTTCAATAAAATAATATCACAAAGAGTAAGAAAGATCAAACCAATGTGTAGACAATCACAGAAAATTGCATACGCAAACACAAGGATTTATACTGGTTCGGTCCTCAAGACCTACATCCAGTCCCCAAGCCTTGCTTGAGATTTCTCCACTATTTCCACTTGCAAAACCGCAAGCACTTGCAACCCGCAAGCAAACCGTACAACCTTGACAATCTTCAATTGCCAATGCCACAACAATCTCTTCTTTCAAGAGATTATCAAATAAAAAACAAGATGGTACAACTTTCTCTTCCTATAAGCCTTGATGTGTAGATGTGAGTGACTTACAATAGGCTATAGGGATGATTTTTGTTCTAGAGTGGTGGAACTTTTATCAAGAACAGAACTGAAATTTTCATGCAGTTTTTTTCTTCAAAATGATCTTAAGAAGTCAAGAAAAACTCAAGTTTATAGAAAGGAATTCTGATATAAAATTTCAGAACTTAACACCTATTTATAGGTATAATTTTAGTTCAAAAATATTCAAAAATAACTGCCAAAAACGTTCACAAAACGTTCATATATATTTGAAAAATATAGCTGTTAGAATGGCTGTCTGGTCGACCAGATTGAGGCCTGGTCGACCAGACAGAGAAATTTTGGAATTTTCGTCCAAATCTGGAGCCTCTGGTCGACCAGGTACATATCTGGTCGACCAGACAGAGATTTTTCAGACTCTCTGTTTCTGGTTGTTATATCTGGTTAGTATTTTGACTGTAACTTTCTCATCCGATATCGGAATGAGGTGATTTAAGATTTGTTGGAAAGCTCTTGAAGAGACCTACAACTTTAGTCTTTTGAGTTTTTCCAGATTCTAATTTCTAAGGGGTGTAAATGAAATGTTTTAAGACTCACTCAATATCTATAAACTCTAATGGCTAACATAGGGGATTTCTATTGTTAACCAACACACTAAGCATGTGTTAGTGTGTTCTAACACTATGTGTGTGCATGTGTGTGAGTGATCAAGGCTTGTACAAATTTCTAAGCAAAGAAAATATAAAATTACATTTTGACAATAAAGTATATCTTCTTCTTTGCTTCATTTTGCCTTGAACTCATCTATGTCTTGAGTATCTCTTTGAATATAATTGTCGATATAACTCTGATACTACAAAATAAATGTTAGCACATAATACACACAACATATAATATTTGTTATCATCAAAACAAACTAATCTTGGGGTCAAGATTCCTAACATTCTCCCCCTTTTTGATGATGACAAATATATGTTATTAAGATATAAAAATTTTAATCCCCCTGCATGAAATCATTAAATAAAATCTTTTACTCCCCCGGCATCAAAGCATTAGTAAAAAATTTAAAATTAAAATTTTCTATATAACTCCCCCTTTGTCATTAGCAAAAAGAAATAAACATAATTCTAATTAAAAATTTCTTTTCTTGGGTACCTTAATAAAAATATCAAGCACTTTGGTACCCTTTTATATTATATCATTAGGATTAGCCCTTAGGAATCCAAATCCACTTGGAATTTGGTTTCCATTTGTTAACATAAGTGTAATTCTTTGAATTGCAAACTTCATAAATATAAGATGAAATATAATAATTCCTATCATGAATATTCAAATTCTTAGGAATCCATATATACTTATTTTGTTTAGCATGAATATTCTTATTATTATTCTTCAAAACATAATCATTCTTTATAAAATACTTAGGAACAAATCCAATGCCAAAATGATTGTTTGAAGATTTTTGAAATGAGAGCAAATTATTCAAATTCTCTTTACTTTTATTGAATTTACTAACATTCAAACATATATCATCATATTTTAATTTAATAGAAGAAATATCTTTATCTAAAACATTAATGCGGATTTTTAAATCATTGCATTCTGATTTTAGATAAACATTCTCATTAGTCAAAATATGATTTTCTTTAAGCAAGGATTTATTTTCCTCTTTCAATTCAATTACTTGAGAATTAGAAATAGTAGAAGAATTAAAATCAGAAATTTCTTCAAGTAATCTTTTATTTTCACCTTTAAGAAAATTATGTGAAGCCTTTAATCTCAAAAATGTTTCATATAATTCATTGAAAGCATCTAATAATTCTTCATTATTGCATACCTCATCTTCTTGTGCCATGAAGCACATGTGAGTGGATTCCTCTTTTTGTTCTTTCATTTTGAATAACTCAAACCTGTGCACAAGAACAGATATTTTAGATTCTTTAACTTTATTTGTACCTTCATGAGTTACCTCAAGTGTATGCCAAATATCGTATGCAGATGTGGCCGTTGACACCCTATTGAACTCATTCTTGTCAAGTGCACAAAATAATGCATTCATTGCTTTTGAATCCAAATTTGCATTATTTCTTTGAGAAGTAGTCCATTCTGCAAAAGGAGTTGTTGGCTTCTCATATTTTGTTTCCACGACGTTCCAAAGTTCGTAGCCAATTGATTGAAGGTAAATCTTCATTCTGCACTTCCAATAGTTGTAGTTCGAACCATCGAACATTGGAGGACGATTTGTAGAGTAACCTTCCTTGAATTGTGATGTATTTGACGATGCCATCTTTCACCTTGCTCTGATACCAAATGTAGGATCTGAAATAGATACACTAGAACACTAGAAGAGGGGTGAATAGTGTTCTTTTAAAATATATGCAAAGTAGATTATAAATTGCAAAGAAAAATGGCAATCTCAGAAATTCACAATCACAAACACAAAGTTTTATACTGGTTCCACCAACCCGGTGTACATCCAGTCCCCAAGCAAATCCCGCTTGAGATTTCCACTATGATTTTGAAACCTTACAAAATCAAAAGCAAACCTGACCAATTTGCAAGACCATGCAAATTGCAACACCAATTGACAAGACCATGCCAATTGCCACCCAATCTCTAAACCAAGAGATCAACCCTCTCAAACCCGAGAGAAATCCTTTTTGAAGCAAGAACACAATTGATCCTATAAGCCTTGAATGTGTAGTGAAGTGCTGCAGTGGCTTAGGATTCTTTTAACTCTCTGAATATTGTCTATACAATCTCTAAGAATGATTGAAACCAAGGCAATATCAGAAACTCTCTTTTTCTAAACACTTAGCATGAAAATCTGGAAAATTAGAGAGTGAATATGCACAAAATGTTTGATCTTGCAAGTGTAAAACTTAGTTGTTGTTTTCTGATGTTTAAACCTATTTATAGCCTCTGAAATGACATAATTTTAAACCCAATTAACGTCCACAAAACGGCTATAAACAGTCACTTATTTTAAAACTGAAATCTGGAAAAACTGCTTCTGTAGTCGACTACAAGTCATAGTAGTCGACTACACTGAGTCTAAACAGACTCTGTGAAGTCAGAAAATTGCTCAGTAGTCGACTACAAGGCATAGTAGTCGACTACACTGTAAACTCAGATTCTGGAATTTTTCTGTTTAGTATTTTGACTATAACGTTCTCATCCGATATCGGAATGAGGTGATTTAAGATTTGTTGGAAAGCTCTTGAAGAGACCTACAACTTTGGTCTTTTGAGTTTTTCCAGATTCTAATTTATAAGGGGTGTAAATAAAATGTTTTAAGACTCACTTAATATCTATAAACTCTAATGGCTAACATAGGGGATTTCTATTGTTAACCAACACACTAAGCATGTGTTAGTGTGTTCTAACACTATGTGTGTGCATGTGTGTGAGTGATCAAGGCTTGTACAAATTTCTAAGCAAAGAAAATATAAAATTACATTTTGACAATAAAGTATATCTTCTTCTTTGCTTCATTTTGCCTTGAACTCATCTATGTCTTGAGTATCTCTTTGAATATAATTGTTGATATAGCTCTGATACTGCAAAACAAATGTTAGCACATAATACACACAACATATAATATTTGTTATCATCAAAACAAACTAATCTTGGGGTCAAGATTCCTAACATTCTCCCCCTTTTTGATGATGACAAATATATGTTATTAAGATATAAAAATTTTAATCCCCCTGCATGAAATCATTAAATAAAATCTTTTACTCCCCCTGCATCAAAGCATTAAAATTTTCTATATAACTCCCCCTTTGTCATTAGCAAAAAGAAATAAACATAATTCTAATTAAAAATTTCTTTTCTTGGGTACCTTAATAAAAATATCAAGCACTTTGGTACCCTTTTATATTATATCATTAGGATTAGCCCTTAGGAATCCAAATCCACTTGGAATTTGGTTTCCATTTGTTAACATAAGTGTAATTCTTTGAATTGCAAACTTCATAAATATAATGTTAGCACATAATACACACAACATATTATATTTGTTATCATCAAAACAAACTAATCTTGGGGTCAAGATTCCTAACAGATGTCATATGTCTGACTATATCCTTTTGCCACCAGACGAGCTTTGTAGCGCTCAACCTGTCCATCTGGATTCTGCTTCACAGCGAAGACCCACTTGTATCCAACTGCTCTCTTCCCTTTTGTTAGTTTTACTAACTCCCAAGTACGGTTCTTCTCTAGAGCTCCTAGCTCCTCGTGCATAGCCGCTTTCCACTTTGGATCCTTTTTAGCAACCTGCTAATTATTAGGTACAGTAACAGAGTCCAATGATGCAATGAATGCCCTATGTGCAGGGTGGATATTAGAATATGATACAAATTGGGCAAGATCCTAACCATATCTATCGGGAGGATTTCCCGCATTACTACGAGTAGTCCTCCGTACTGGTATTGGTGTGGGAGGAGTAGGGAGAGGAATGTTATCAGTAGGAATGTTATCACCTTGGGATAAAACTGGTGGTGGTGTAGGTGTTTCAGGAGTCGGGGTAGGCGTTGGTAAGAGACTTGGCAGCACTAGTGACACTGTAGGTTCTGTTCCTGTAATTTGCTTGCCCTTCCTACTATAAGTTAGTAGCTCCCCCTGAACAGTGGGCCTAACACCTCTTGTCTCATTTTTTTTCTTCGTCATTCTCTTGCTCCTCCTCAATCAATTCTCCCTCCCAAGGAATCGATACAGAAATGGATTTCTCCACATTGTTCACCGTTCTCTCACCATTCTCCTCCTCTCGCCTCATGCTTCTAGTATTGGGCGAGTTACCAGCGGATGAAGTTACCTTCTGGGTGTAATATGGCTCGAGTTCTCAAAAGTGCACATCCATGCTTACAAATAACCTTTTCTCCATCGGGCTCCAGCAAACATATCCCTTCTGAGTAGCAGAATATCCCACAAAAATGCACTTCACAGCTCTAGTGGCAAGCTTCCCGACAGATGGCCTGTTGTCCTTCACAAAGCACACACAGCCAAACACTTTGAGTGGAAGGATCCCACCATTATCTCCCTTCAATATCTCACACGGAGACTTCCAATCCAACACTCTCGAGGGCATTCTGTTGATCAATGCTGCTGCGGTCAATACTGCTTGCCCCCATAATGTTTCTGGGACATTCATAGAGATCATCATGCTTCTAGCAACCTCTAAAAGATGTATGTTCTTCCTTTCCGCTACCCAATTCTGAGCTGGTGTGTATGGACAGGTTATCTGGTGATGTATTCCTTGAGCTGACAAATATTCTTCAAAGGCTCTGTTGGTATACTCTGTCACATTATCTGACCTTAATACTTTCACCACTGTTCCGTATTGAGTCTGAACAGTCCTATGAAAATTTTGGAAACACCCAAACACATCACTCTTATTCTTCATCAAGTATAACCAAGTAACACGAGAGAAGCAATCAATAAATATAACAAAATACTTGTATCCATTCATAGAACTTGTGGAACAAGGCCCCCAAACATTTGAATGTACCAAGTCAAATGCATGAGAACTTCTATGATCAGAACTAACATAAGAGCTTCTAGTAAGCTTTCCAAACTCACATGCATCACACACAAGTTTCTGTTTATTTGCTTTTTCAAATAAAGAAGGATACAATCTACCTAAAACACTAAGGTACCGTTTGGCAAAGGGTTAAGTGAGGGGTTAAGGAGACTTAACCCCTTCTTAACCTACCAAACACAACAAATCCATATAAGGGTTAAAGTGAGTTAACCCTCCATAATTTGCCAAACATAAAAAATATAGCAGGGTTAAGTTAACCCCTTTAGAGGGGTTAAAATGAGTTAACCCCTCAAAATGAGGGGTTTACTAATACTCATATTTAGATAGAATAAGAGTTAACCCTTCTAATTATAAAGAAAATAGTCAAAATCATTGTTATTCCCAAACACTAAAACTGATCATAAGGGCTAAAATAAAACTTATTTAACGGGTTAATAATTTAGTCCTTCGGATTATCAAATGGGCTAAGTACATTAATCATTCTCTTTAACCCCTCTTCATTAACCCTTTGCCAAACGGGGCCTAAAGGATGAGTGTCCCAAACGCTGATGATGAAGCATTAACTCATTCTCAGCACTCATTTTATATCCTACTCCTGCTTCCTCTATGACTGACACTAATGCTGAATCCAGCCCTTCACGATCCAGATACCACAGTCCACTACGCCATGTGCCAGTCCCAAGTCTCCGCCTTGTTCCCTTCTCCCGAAAAATCACCTTGGGAATATCAAAAGAAACAATGCATTTTAGTTAGAGGATGATAGAACTAATGGACAAAAGATTGACTGGAAAGGAAGGAGCATGCAAAACATTGGACAAAGTTACAGAACCAGTACAATCGACTGTACCCTTACCAACCACCGGCTGAAATGTACCATTAGCTGTTTGAATACTATCAGGCGATGCTAAGTGAGTATATGATGAGAACTCACTAGCATTACCTGTCACATGACAAGACGCACCGGAGTCGACTATCCATGCTGATGATCTGTCAGGAGACATAGAAGCAAGAGCATGTATGTCATCAGTACCTTTGGTCGGATGAGCATAGGTAGCAGTGTTGCCTCTGACGAAGAACGAAGTAGATGCCTCCGCAGTCCCATTCCTCAAATCTCCATCCCCTGCTACTTGCTGTTTTTTCCTGAGTATCGTGAGGAGAGCACGATCCTCCTCTGTAAAGACCACCTCAGCTTCTTCTTCTTCTGCTACCGTCAGATTCGCCCGATTTCCTGCTCCTCTTCCACCTCGTCGACCCCCACGACTACGACTACGACCTCCGAACTGTCCACGTCCACCCGAATCTCCTTCCTTGGATGGCTTGGTGCAAACATACCTTAGATGACCCACCGCACCGCAGTTGTAACACTGTCGGGTCTCTCCCCTAGATCCAGTGTTGCTAGAGGCTGTCAGTGCTGACTTCACCACAGGAAGTCCACCTGTCCCCGCCTGCAGCCGAATGCGAGTCTCCTCCTGGATCATAGCAGAGACAGCCTCCTCAAGCGTGGGAATCTTCGGATGAGCTAAGAAACACCATAGTCCTCTCTTGTAGAAAGGCCTCCCGCTCTTTACATCCCGGGTCCTTGCAGCTAGCCCGAGGAGAAAAATGATCATAATCCAGCCACAGGCGCTCCAGCTCTGTAGCATATTCCTGTACAGTCCTCTCTCCCTGGACTGTGGCGTCGATCCTTCACATTCTCAATGCCATCCACCGTGGCGGCGATCGTCGGGACCAACGAGTCGAGAAGCCAGATGTATACCAACATATGAGTGGACTTCCACTCATCTCTTCCCTCCGAGTCCTCCTCCGGTTCTGTCGCCTCTCCTGTCAAGTAACCCTCCAGGTTCCTCCCTGTAAGGGTGTATCTCACCCGCCTCGACCAGCTCAGGTAAGTACTCGGTCCATCAAGCTTCAGATCGATGATCGGAAGCTCCAACTTCTTCGATGGTTTTGTCGCGCTCTCACCAGCCGACAACTTCATTAGCTTCATCAAAGTTAACACCTCCGCAGGGTTCAACTTCTTGATGATCTCCTCCATCGAATAGGCTTCAGACCCACCACCTGTTCACCTTCTCTTCCGACCCTTGTTGTGTTCAGTAAAAATTTCGGCAGCACCTCTGCTGCACAACAAGAGTAAGATCTCAAACAAATTCTTGTTTCTCAGAGGAAACAAGAACCAAAAACAGTTATATATCTCATCGCTGTGAGATATATACTCTTCCTGTCATCAGTTCGAGGACTGAGTCGAGGGAATCCATGCCAAACTCGAGGTTCGACAGGATGGCAAACAGGGGGGGGGGGTTGCGAGTGGCCCACGCGTTGGAAGGGGTCGGGGTTGTTTTAGGGTCGCGGTCAGAGTGGTTTTGGGGGTCTCGGGTCAAGGGGCTGTTTTGGGAGGTTCGGCTTTCGGGATCAGGCGGCTGTTTTGGGGGTTCGTTCGGGTCCAGGGGCTGTTATTGGAGGTTAGAGGTCAGGGGAGGTTTGAAGGGGTCAGGTGAGGGGCTGTTTTGGGATCGGGTCAGGTGTTTGGAGGGTGGTGAGGGGTTGGTGTGGGGGGTGGGGGGGTGGTCTGGTTGAGATCGGACAAGAGGGGGTCGGGGAGGGTCTGGTTGAGAAATGCGGACAGAGGAGGGTCGGGGAGGGTCTGGTTGAATCGACAGCAGGAGGGTCGGTCCTCTGGTTGAGATCGGAGCAGAGGGGAGATCGGGGTTAGGGGCGGCTAGCGATTTGATCGGAGCAGGAAAAGGGGGGTGGCGGCCGGGTGAGGGGTGAAGGTGGGGGGGGGGGCGGCGGCTAGGGTTTAGAGGAGGCTCTGATACCAAGTTGAAATATATGAAGAAACCCTAATTCATTCATTATGAGATCTCTTGGGCTTTATATAGGCCCCTACACAACTTACAAATAAGTCCCTAACTAATACTAATATGTCAACAAAAAGAACGGGAACTCAAAACACCATTTTGGTGTTTTGAGAAAAGCGTTTATTTGTGGGCTTTTTAATGGGTCATGTCAAAAAACACCCTAGTTGCCAAACGCATATCATTTTTAAAAAAAGCAGAAACGACAAAAACACCTCAGTTGCCAAACGCTCCCTAAGATATTCATACTCTTTGATAGAGGATGAAAAACCAAGGCTCTGAATCTTTTGTTACAAGTTCTAACTGTATTATAGGGCTGTTGTTTCTGATTAACATTTTTAACATTATAATTTTTTTCTTGCTATTAAAGTATTAAGCTTGTGCCTGGCCCTGCACTGATGATTCTTAGTGATTTCTTAACTGTCATCTGCCTTTCAGGGTTATTGCGACTGCAGTTACTTATTTTAGACGCGTATATACTAGGTATGATGGAAAATTTTCCTTTCTTTTTCTTTCTACTTTTTGGTTGTCTCTCTCTTTCCCCTTTTATTTGCTTGTGTTTAGTTTTCTTGTGCTTGATATGTGGGGGTTATGGACCGTTGTTGCTGTTAGCTTCTTGAATGCAGCATTTGATTGGCTTGTTGTTTTGGTCAACTCACTTTTATCCTAATAAGTATGGTATGTAAAGTTGGCAGTGTTTTTTAGCCCTTCTCAAATACAAGGGAAAACATCACCATCTTTGTTACATACATACATTACACTTATGTTAGAGGGTAAATTTTAGAAAACCCCCATGAATTTTTAGGAGTTCTTTTTTTTTGGGGTGGGGGGTGGGGTGGGGGGGGGGGGGGGGGAGAAAAAAAATTTTGAACTTTATAAATTAGAGAAAACCCCTAAATTTGTTTCACTAAAATATTATGATTGTGCTAGTTAGTTTAAGTTGTCATGTGCTTCCCATGTGACGTGCTTTGAGCAATTCTACCCTTAAATACTTTTTTCTTCAATTGGTAGAGTTTTGGTGTTAGAGTTGATATATATTAATAATGGTAGCTTAGACTTTGTACACGTCACAGTAATACCGTGTGTGCCAATTTCCAATAGTTCAGAGGGTTGTGTAGTTATGAAAGCTTGGAGTTTGTGTGTCTCTGTATGCG
>NC_033797.1:143191768-143209436 GCF_001876935.1 Asparagus officinalis | reverse complement strand
CCCAAGCTTCAGAGTTTTCATTTTTTTAAATGAGGCTTATGCTTCATGTCTAGAACCTGACATCTTGCTTTATAAAGTTGTCCGATGGTTCTTCTTGCACTTTCACCTTCTTGAACATTGGTTTGAAATATAAAAATTGATTTGATAGTGATATTGTGCAAAACTAAACAAACCATTAAATTGAAAGTAATGAGTGATTAAACAGCTTATTCCATGTATCTTGAATTCCGATGGCTCTCCTCTTACAACCTACTTAGACAACGTCGGTGAGAAAGACGGGAGCCCATTACCTTGGACTTAGTTCTTTATCCAGATATCTTCCAAGTTTACGGTTGTTTGAAGGCTAGCTCTTTGGCACACAAGGTCTAAATTGCATGCTGAAAGACTTTGCTACATGTTTGTATGCATTGTCAAGGTGGGAATGAACGCATGATCCTAGTATACGTTGCCTGTACTTCGGTATTAGCTTATAGAGTTTGATTCAGGTTAACTGTTGTAGAAAGCCGGTCAATCCTTTTCTTGACCTTTTCCATCTTTGAGATCTGCTCTTTAGCCAAAGCCATTCTCATGGAGAGGGCTCAAATAATAATATTGATGATTGATGATGAGGCCTTTTAGTTAGGAAAGACTAGTATTTCATATTTCTAAGCATTTAATAATAAGGATAATGTAGCACTAGTGTCATATTTCTTCAGATACTTATCCAAAGATTTTTTTTTTCAGATCATGGTAGTGAGATCAAGGAGGCAATTCATAGAATGCAGGATGTTTAACTTGGATAATTATTTCTGGAATCTCCTAGGACCATCGAATACCCCTACAATTGAAGGGATTCTTTAGGATGATCATAAGACAAATAATGCTTATGGGTGTAAATGTTGGGCCATTAAGGATCTAGGTGTGCAAAGGGAGTAAGTGTGATAGAATGGTGAGTTGGATGGATGGTAATATGCTAATAATTAAAATATTTGATGATGTGAAAAATATTGCTTTTTGCTGGAGTTATTAGGTAGTTTATTTTTTTCTTCGTTCCTTCATTTATAACAATATTATGTTTCTTCAATGGTTAATTTGTTGTAGAAAAATGTGCCATGTCAAACTTTGAAGAAAAAAGATCTGCAGTTTCAACTATATTATATTTTGCATGACCGAAGAACAGCAAAATGAGTGGATTATATGTAAAAGTTCTTGATCTAAATATTTTACTTTATGTAATAGGAAGAGCATGACGGAATATGATCCTCGTTTAGTTGCTCCCACTTGCTTGTACTTGGCCTCTAAAGCTGAGGAAAGCACAGTGCAGGCTAGACTTCTTGTATTCTACATCAAGAAAATGTGTAAGTGTTTATCTTTTCAGCATATTTTTAGGTTATATTCCCACATTTTATTATTTCTTTCCATGAACAATATTATAATGCATTAAATATGTTACCTATTGACTTGTATCTAAATTTACATAATAGGTCCAGACGAAAAATATCGCTTTGAAATCAAGGACATCCTAGAAATGGAAATGAAGCTCTTAGAAGCCCTTGACTATTATTTAGTAGTTTTTCATCCTTATCGCGCTTTGCTTCAGTAAGTAATATTTAATATAATGTCACTGCTTGTACATGGCTTGTAAATTTGATATCATCTAAAGTTCAATGTGGTTATTCTTAATTTCATTTATACACTGATGTTGATAATTCAGTTGGACCTTCTTTTATGCTTTACAGTCTACCCTTCCCTCTGAAACCTCAGAAGCAAATTTATAGAATTCTTATGCCCTTGATAAAAATTCGGCAACTGATTACTATACTCAAAACCTGAAGCAGTGTGAATAGCTGGAGCCTTGATGTGATCATAATAAATTTCTACTCTTTTGTTAGGTTTTCAAAATTTCATGTTGAGTGAGGGGTCATATAGGAGGTGGTGGTTGTTGGTGAGGTTGAATTGGGAGAGGTCGGTTGAGGAGACAGACTGTGATTTCATTTGGGCACTAGATGGCTGGAGGACGAGGATGATGATGATGGAGATTAGTTTTTTTGAGGAGAGAGAAGAGGTAAGAGGAGTGGCAAGAGGAGTGGCAGGAGAGGTGGTTGTAGGATGGAGGAGGGGTTGGAGGGCCATAGCAGGCTCCGTTGAGGTTTAGTTGATTTCTGTTCATTGTGATTGAGATTGAATTGAGGTTTTCCTATTGGGTTTCGAGCGGTTTATAGGGTTTGGAGACTCATACCTTCCTATAAAAAGCATAACATAAAAGTTGGTTTTGTTTTGGCTTTTCAATAACATTGGGTTGATAATTAAAAAGAGAAAATTAACAAATATTGAAACGCTGTTAATTTAACATATGTAATTTAGTTATAGAACTTTTCTATCATACATATGATGATTTAACATCTGTAATTTAATTGCAATCATTTGATGTAGAATCTTATTTTAGAATATTACTTAGTAATTTAATCAATAGACTGTTTTAATACTAAAATTTGAGGAGTTTGCTATTAAAACTTTATAATAGGAATAGGTCACTCAAAATGAAAAAAGAAAAACTAGGAGATAAGTTTATAGTGAACTCACCTTACAAAACTTTATTATTTAATGTTTTTTATCAACTTCAATTACTACTGCTATGCTTTTAGGAAATCACTAAAAGTACTGTTATACATGTAGAAGATAAATTGGCGTTTTTAAATCTTTATTTTAAAAGAATTTATTTAAAAATAAACATAAAAAGTTATTTCTTCTTAGGAGTTTTTGGTAAGATGTTTTTAGAGAAGAGGTGATCAATTGCCATGAAAGTTATTTCAGAAAAGGTGGGAAACTTTGAGCACTCCTCAAATTTTTTAATTAAATAATATATTAATTAAATTACTAAGTAATATTCTAGAATAATCTTCTACAACAGATGATTGTAACTAAATTACCTAAAATGTTAAACCATCAAATATATGATAGAAAAGTGCTACCTAAATTAATAAATATTTATTAATTTGCTCTTTTAATTATCAAACTGTTAAAATACTCTTATGTTTTTGAAAAGCAAAATGGAACAAATTTTCTGTCATGCTTTTTATGCTTATAACAGAAGGAATGATGAGTCTCTAAACCCTATACAACCCCTCAAAACCAATTTGAAATATCTCAATTCAATCTCAATCACAATGGACCCAAATCAACCAAACCTCAACGAAGCCTATTATAGCCTCCAATACCTCCTTAATCCTACAGCCATCTCTCCCACCACTCCTCTTGCCACCCTGCCTCTGCTCTCTCTTCCCCCCAGAACCCTAATCTCCAACAACATCATCATTCTCATCCTCCAGCTCATCTATCGCCCTAACGAAATCACAGTCTACGTCTTCTCTGTCTACTCTCCCAATTCAATCTCACCAAGTACAGCAACAACCTCTAATATGATTTCTCACTCAACATGGAATTTCAAAACCCTAACAAAAGAATCGGAATTTATTCCTATTGATCAAGGCTTGAGCTACTGAAATCAGTAGATGATTTTAGTACAAGTTTTTAAGTTTACTAAACTATTATAGTTGGAGCATGTGATATGAAAAAATATATATATATTTAAGAAACAAAATTTTATATTGAAACCCACAAAAATACCATTTTATCCCTCATCCATCTATATGATGTCCAGCTTACAACCTTTCTTTCCGTACCCTCACAATTTTCAGTATGCAGTAGTATAGATATATAATTAACGAATTTGGTCTTAGTCAATATTGAATATGCCTTCTTGCAATGTCATAATTTTAGGTCATGGGGTACTATCAATTGGCACGGCCGATTTGGAGTGACACGGCATCTTGTCTCAAAGTGATATTAGTCTTTTTTGTCTTCTTATCTTTCCGCTTATTTTCTCCTACTGTACTTCCTCACTCCTTCTATTTCCTCTAGTTAATTATGTGCTAATCCGATAAGTATCTAATAACCTGCAGTGTATTTGGGCACTTAGTTTCTCTTTGAAGTGTGTTAAGTTGAAATCATTAATTTGAGGAAATAGTTTATTGAATATATAGTTGTGTAAACTCAAGATTGGTTTGCCCTAATATGGAATTAAGATATCAAAAAGAAGTTATAGCTTAGTTTTTCTTTTACGTTCCCCTTCCGTTCTTTTAATACGCTGATTCTGCCTATATTTTCTATTTGGACAGATTATTGCAGGATGCTAACATGACAGATTTGACTCATATTTCTTGGTAAGCATTTCATTATTGTTGCTTTGTTGAATCATATGATGAGTTGTCCTGCTCCCATCATAGAAAATTAATCCTAAACCTGGCAAAGAAGTGTAATTATTATAACTGATTATATAACTCTAATTTACTCATAGCCTTAGCAGCTCGCCCCTGGTTGAATACTTTTTCTCAACTCATATATTGGAGTGTATCAACTCATGAAGTTGACCTTAGATTCTCAAAAGAAATAAAGGAATCTAGTTGAGAGCATAAAATATAGCCTTTATCTTGATTGGAATACCATAATCTATATTTGGGACACATTCATCTTTAGTAATGCAAACAGTAGAATATTTCTTTCAATTTGCTTGATAAATTCCCCTTATGTTTCACTAATAAATGCCTTATCTTAGTATAGATAATAGTCTACTTAGACCTCGCAAAATCTACTGTAACCTGTGAATAGTTGTGCACAGGTATATTATTTCAAGGGTTAAGTCTACATAGACCCGTGCAGTATTGCTATTTTGCACTTACCACCCCTGTTGTTACATTGTTGCAGAAAGCCCCTGGGGTAGCATTTTTGACTCTCTTACCCCTGGTGAAATTTTGAGAGATATTATTCCTCGGTAGAATGACAGAGTCTGTCCGAGGATAAAAGAGTCAAAAAAATGCCCGGGGTTCTATCTTCAACAAAAAAACTGCAGGAGTATTAAGTTCAAACTATTGACACTACAGGGGGTCTTTCTACCCTATGTTCAATCTGCAGACACTCTTATTCGTCATCATTATTTCTTATAATAAAATAATATATGCAGGGGTCTTGTGAATGACACCTACAAGACGGAT
Organism: Asparagus officinalis; assembly: GCF_001876935.1. Lineage (NCBI taxonomy): Eukaryota > Viridiplantae > Streptophyta > Magnoliopsida > Asparagales > Asparagaceae > Asparagus > Asparagus officinalis. The sequence goes on along the minus strand of NC_033797.1, from coordinate 143,204,406 downwards.
CTCATTCTCATCTATCCTCCACATATGATAGCATTAGCCTGCATATACATCGCGAGTGTGCTCAAAGATAAAGAGACGACTGCCTGGTTCGAGGAGCTTCGTGTCGACATGAATGTTGTATGTTATTCCTCTGACAATGGCTGGAACCTTTTTTTTTTCTCTTCTATGAATTCGGAATAATGAGAACACGGTAAATTTTACAGGTGAAGAATATATCCATGGAGATACTCAACTTCTATGAATCCAGAATTGAAGCTTTCAAAGGCATCCCTGAAGCCTATAAGAGCATGACAGAAGAGAAAATAAATGCAGCTCTGAACAAATTGGCGATGAAGTAACGCTTGTAGGTTATTTCTCCTGTATAAATAATTTTGACAATAGCTTGTCACGTCCTGGTGTATGTTTGTGATGCACTGAGCTTGCTGATTTCTGATACATGAGCCATAAATCTGAGCAATCTTATAGTTTCGTCTCCTTGTTTTATTGGGACCTGTCATCAAATTTGTGCTTGAGGCAGCTGATAAGAGCAAGTAGAGCTAGTTATGGTCCAGCGTACAAATGATTATGAGTAAATTTCGCAAAAGTATCCTCTTATTTGTTTAGGTACTCTGCGAAAAAGCGTCATAGACTGTTTTTATTAGAAGTTAACTAACATTTGCGGATCAATAGAAGGTTGTCACATACTATAATAAAAACGTATGGTGATTTTTTTTTTTTTTTTGAGAAAAAGGATGAATTACCAAAATAGTAATCCAGCCAGCTAAATCAGACAAAACGTATGGTGATTTAATTAATAGTAATAGTTGCAACTTGCGAGTGCCATAATGTGAAGTTCATGATAGCTTATTGTCTTCACCTGAAAATTCATAATAATTTTGTAAACCATAACTAAAGTTACACACTCTAGTAAATTTACGGAAGAGTTTCTAAACCCATGAGCTTTTACATCAACAGAAAATTGAATTTTGTTAAGAAAATTGAAGGAAAACTTATTTAATAGTTTCCCAACCTTCTTCCTTTTTCTTTGATTTGAGTAAAACAACCAAACAGGCCCTCAGGGGAGCGGAAAAAAAAATGTTGATGAAACAGGCCCTCACCAAAACATTTTTACTTTTTCTTTTCTTACCCCCTTCACGGAGGTGATCTTACTTATGGCAAAATAATCTTCTGAATGAAGTTCAGAAGACGGTTCATAATAACTATCATTTTCCAAAAAAGATCCACCATCCAAACCAAAACAAAAAAATTTCGTCGTCAAATTTGGGACTCATAACAGTATTCCGAATTCAATCCAAACGCAGGAAAAACTCGAGGGGCTGAAAAAAAATGCGAACCGAACCAGCAGCAGCACAAATCTACAACTATAACTACGTAGACCATGAGCAGGCACTACTACCATATATACTTTTAATCATCGACACAAAAAGAAGTTCACAAATCTACAGGTCGGTTAGGAACTCTACGTACACCTCTCTCTCAATGCAAGATCAGTCAGTTATTTTAGCCGCTTGGGGCGGGACCACCACAATCTGCCTCGTCGGGTTCGAGCTCTCCGGGCCCCCGGCATGCTTAACGAACCCTCGGCGAGAAGCAACCCCGTGGCAAACGCAAACTATCCTCACCTCGCCCTCGTCGTACCTGTACAGCAGCCCCCTCACCGTCCTCCGTCGGCGCCCTCGTCGCGACCGCACGGCATCGCGGTCGCCGCGGCGGGGACGGGCCACGCCTGCGCCGGGGCCTGGGGTTTGAGACGGCCTCCTGCCTCCCTCGGCTGTCAGGTGCGAGGTCGGGTCGACGAGGAGTTGCTCCTGTCGCTTGCCGCTGCTGCTCCATCCTGTAATACATAAGCCGGAGTAGTTAGGTTTGATGCATTATTTCATTTTGATTAGAGGAATCAATTGCAGGTCAATTCTCTGAGGGTAGAAGAGCCAAAAAAGATTCATCAGGACCGTCTTCATCCAACCATAGAACTAATTAATAGGGGGCTGTCCGCAGTTTGTGCCAGTACGCATGAATTTGCGGCGATTGGAGATTATTATTTTAATTGTGATAAATAAAAATCAAATTAGAAGGTCAGGCTATAGCAAATTATGATAAGTTGGTTTATTAATGCAAGGGTTTGTGTATACGTTCATTGCCTGTGGTGAGCTTAAGGAGGACATGCAGTTTGGATCAATACGTAAAGACTAGCTCTATATGGACTATTTTATGGACAGGGGGCCCTCCCATTGCCTTGACGCACTGTTCATGAACAGTGCGTCAAGCAATGGGAGGGGACACGTGTCCCCGTGTCCCATAAAAATGATCCCAAGATTTTTCATAAGTACATGATGTGACGAGTAAAGGAGGACACTCTGGATCAATGCGTTACTCACAAAAGATATCTTCATACGTACTTTGCATGGACGATTCTCTCTCGAGACACCACGTGTCTGGTGAATTGTGCTCACTAGATACTTTCTTCCTTTGACTAATTATTATTTAATTATTATTCTTGAAGCGCGAGACACAAAGATATATGTGTTGAGTGGCATCATAGTCCCACATCGACTTATAAATAGAAGGGGATTTGGAGTTTATAATGAAAGGGCAAGTCTCTATTGGTATGAGGCCTTTTGGGTGAAACCCGAAGAACAAAAACCGTGAGGGCTTGGCCGAAAGCGGACAATATCATACGCAAAATAGAGAGTAAATAGTGCCCAACGATCCTACAAGTGCTATCAGAGCCAAGGTCGCCGGAGTTTAGCCCCAAAACAAACAGTGTGAGCCCCCGATTAAGAGAAAGATCATGGTTGAGCTCTATTGGACAGGCGGTGTGCTCCCGGTGAAGAGCGATTGCCTGGATAGAGGAAAAAGGCTCACGAGGGTTGATGGACTCGATGAAGCAGGTCTTCCCGTTGTAGGAGAGGACGGATGGATGATCATTTAAGGGAGGCTCGGTGACTTTGTTTGAGGGAGGCTTGTTGAGTGGGCAATCATAGTCCCACATCGACTATAAATAAGAAGGGGATTTGGAGTTTATAATGAAAGGCAAGTCTCTATTGGTATGAGGCCTTTTGGGTGAAACCCAAGAACAAAACCGTGAGGGCTTGGCCCGAAGCGGACAATATCATACCAAAATAGAGAGTAAATAGTGCCCAACGATCCTACAATATGCGTATATATGGGCTTTCAAGATCGTTTAATATGTATTAGCATACAGAGGGTCAACAAAGAATCAACGCTGGCAATAGAAACCATACATTTTTAACAAAACATACCTGATATTTTAATGTCTATTCCTTAAACAGGATAAAATTGGAGGTTGATTATAATTTGGGGTGAAAAGTACACCCTATATTTCAGGAAACCCCCTCAACTTTGGACGATTTCTGATATAACCCCAACAACTTCCAAAATCTTTAACGTTGAGGGGGTTTCCCAATATTTTGAAAAGTTATGGAGGGTCGTCGTAAACGTACAGGTTTTTTCTAAAATTTAAACAAAAATAGGTTTTTCTAAAATTTTAAACAAAAATAGATTATGCACACGCGAATTTCGAGAGGGTAATTATATTTAAGTTAACGTGGTAATTAATTAAGTTATGGTTTTCTAATAGGGTAGTACTACAGCAACTTAAAAATAGGGATACGGCACATGTGAGGTGTTAACTCACTGTGTCGTGAACAGTACATCATAGGACAGTGAGCCGACACTCATATGCAATGTCTCATGTAGGGTCCGATGTTTTTGGATCCCTAAGGCGCCACCGGCATTTTTCTTTCTAATAAGACTCACTCGAGCTAGGACGCTCTGTGAGCTTCTCCAAGCAACCCCCCTCATTCTCGTGCACCCGTTCCCGCCGAATCCCCCGTAGTTAGGTTGATCAGGGTTAGGCTAAAAAGCCGGAGACCAAGCTGCTACCGGGTGCGAGAGGCTCCGCGCCGAGCCCGGCGCTGGCACCAAACACGTTCATCACCATCGGACGCCCGCGGGCGCTAACGGGTCTCGGTTCGGACGTCTCCCCGGCGACCGTCAGCGCCGGCCCCCTGGCGGTTGCCGCCGCCGCAACGGAGAGGCCGAGGCTGAGCTCCACCTCCTCGTCGTCTAACGGGTAGCTCTCTTCAAACCTTCACATTCCTCTCTCTCTCTCTGCCTCCCTCTCTGCTATCGGATCCGCTTGTAGACCGCCTTTATTCTCTTCAGAAGCAACCCGGTGACTGACACGTGGAGGACAACCTCGGACAGGAACGCGTAGGTGGTCGCGACAGCTTGTGCTGCGTTCCGAAGCTGACGCGTGTTTTTTTTGGGTGGGGGGGGGGGGGCGGGGTTGTTGTTGACGGGGATTAATTAATGCATGGTCGCGTTGCCAGGTTACATGGGCTTGAGACGTGTGACACGTGGCTACTGTAGGATCCACGTGGTATCAAAGTTTTTATATTGGGTTTTTTTAGGACAACGTGGTGGCCCTGGTGAATGCTAAAACGGGTCGGGTTGATAGAAGATCGCTCCCGAGATTAGTAAATGACCTTCAGCTTCAACGTTTTGGGTATCCGCAATTTTAGTATAGGAAAATGTACGTATTACAATCTCAGTGCATGAGTAGTTAGGTTTGATGCATTATTTCATTTTGATTAGAGTGATCAATTGCAGGTCAATTCTCTGAGGGTAGAAGAGCCAAAAAGATTCATTCAGGGACCGTCTTCATCAACCATAGAACTAATTAAGGGGGGCCTGTCCGCAGTTGTGCCAGTACGCATGAATTTGCGCCGATTGGAGATTATTCATTTTAATTGTGATAAATAAAATATCAAATTAGAAGGTCAGGTATAGCAATTATGATAAGTTGGTTTATTAATGCAAGGGGTTTGTGTAATACGTTCATTGCTGTGGTGAGCTTAAGGAGGACATGCAGTTTGATCAATACGTAAAGACTAGCTCTATATGGACTATTTTTATGGGACAGGGGGCCCTCCCCATTGCTTGACGCACTGTTCATGAACAGTGCGTCAAGCAATGGGGAGGGGACACGTGTCCCCGTGTCCCATAAAAATGATCCCAAGGCATTTTTCATAAGTACATGATGTGACGAGCTAAAGGAGGACACTTGGATCAATGCGTTACTCACAAAAGATATCTTCATACGTACTTTGCATGGACGATTCTCTCTCGAGACACCACGTGTCTGGTGAATTGTGCTCACTAGATACTTTCTTCCTTTGACTAATTATTATATTAATTATTATATCTTGAAGCGGAGACACAAAAGATATATGTGTTGAGTGGGCAATCATAGTCCCACATCGACTATAAATAAGAAGGGGATTTGGAGTTTATAATGAAAGGGCAAGTCTCTATTGGTATGAGGCCTTTTGGGTGAAACCCAAGAACAAAACCGTGAGGGCTTGGCCCGAAGCGGACAATATCATACCAAAATAGAGAGTAAATAGTGCCCAACGATCCTACAAGTGGTATCAGAGCCAAGGTCCCGGAGTTTAGCCCCAAAACAAAAGTGGTGAGCCCCCGATTAAAGAAAGATCATGGTTGAGCTCTATTGGACAGGCGGTGTGCTCCCGGTGAAGAGGAGATGCCTGGATAGAGGAAAAAGGCTCACGAGGTTGATGGACTCGATGAAGCAGGTCTTCCCGGTGTAGGAGAGGACGGATGGATGATCATTTAAGGGGAGGCTCGGTGGGACTTTGTTTGAGGGGAGGATTGTTGAGTGGGCAATCATAGTCCCACATCGACTATAAATAAGAAGGGGATTTGGAGTTTATAATGAAAGGGCAAGTCTCTATTGGTATGAGGCCTTTTGGGTGAAACCCAAGAACAAAACCGTGAGGGCTTGGCCCGAAGCGGACAATATCATACCAAAATAGAGAGTAAATAGTGCCCAACGATCCTACAATATGGTATATATGGGCTTTCAAGATCGTTTATATGTATTAGCATACAGAGGGTCAACAAAGAATCAACGTGCAATAGAAACCACTACATTTTTAACAAAACATACCTGGATATTTTAATTCTATTCCTTAAACAGGGATAAAATTGGAGGTTGATTATAATTTTGGGGTGAAAAAGTACACCCTATATTTCAGGAAACCCCCTCAACTTTGGACGATTTCTGATATAACCCCCAACAACTTCCAAAATCTTTAACGTTGAAGGGGGTTTCCCAATATTTTGAAAGTTATGGAGGGTCGTCGTAAACGTACAGGTTTTTCTAAAATTTAAACAAAAATAGGTTTTTCTAAAATTTAAACAAAAATAGATTATGCACACGCGAATTCGAGAGGTAATTAATTAAGTTACGGTGGTAATTAATTAAGTTATGGTTTTCTAATAGGGTAGTACTACAGCAACTTAAAAATAGGGATACGGCACATGTGAGGTGTTAACTCACTGTGTCGTGAACAGTACATCATAGGACAGTGAGCCGACACCTCATATGCATGTCTCATGTAGGGTCCGATGTTTTTGGATCCCTAAGGCGCCACCGGCATTTTTCTTTCTAATAAGACTCACCTCGAGCTAGGACGCTCTGTGAGCTTCTCCAAGCAAACCCCCCCATTCTCGTGCACCCGTTCCCGCCGAATCCCCCGTAGTTAGGTTGATCAGGGTTAGCTAAAAAGCCCCGGAGACCAAGCTGCTAGCGGTGCGAGAGGCTCCGGCCCGAGCCGGCTGCTGGCCACCAAACACGTTCATCACCATCGGACGCCCGCGGGCGGCTAACGGGTCTCGGGTTCGGACGTCTCCCCCGGCCGACCCGTCAGCGCCGGCCCCTGCGGTTGCCGCCGCCCCAACGGAGAGGCCGAGGCTGAGCTCCACCTCCTCGTCGTCTAACGGGTACGCTCTCTTCAAACCCTTCCCATTCCCTCTCTCTCTCTCTCTCCCTCTCTCGCTATCGGATCCGCTTGTAGACCCCCTTTATTCTCTTCAGAAGCAACCCGGGTGACTGACACGTGGAGGAACAACCTCGGACAGGAACGCGTAGGCTGGTCGGCGACAGCTTGTGCTGCGTTCCGAAGCTGACGCGTGTTTTTTTTGGGGTGGGGGGGGGGGGGGGCGGGGTTGTTGTTGACGGGGATTAATTAATGCATGGTCGCGTTGCCAGGTTACATGGGCTTGAGGACGTGTGACACGTGGGCTACTGTAGGATCCACGTGGTATCAAAGTTTTTATATTGCGGTTTTTTTAGGACACGTGGTGGCCCTGGTGAATGCTAAAACGGGTCGGGTTGATAGAAGATCCGCTCCCGAGATTAGTAAATGACCTTCAGCTTCAACGTTTGGGTATCCGCAATTTTAGTATAGGAAAATGTACGTATTACAATCTCAGAGTCGGTGTTCAATTGGAAAATGGTTAGTGTAAAAGCTACGTAATTAATTATTACAAAAAAGGGTGAAAAAAAGAGCTGCACAATTATGTCATAAATGAAATCATGGGCATAGATGGTTTTACCATTTGGATTTAGAAGGAATTTTTATTGACGAGGTGGAATTATATTTTTACTTTCATAGTTGGAGATGGCAACATTTTTCTGTTGTCTTTTTTATTTCTCCGCAAATTGTAAGTTCATTTCTTTTTTCTGACTAAAATGTTGTAAACCAGAAATTTGAGCGTGAATCTAATTGTTGTATTAGATCCGAAGCTCTATTTTCCCACAACCGAACAGCTCTGTGGTTTTATTTTCACAGATAATTAAACCCCTCGACTAAAAATTTGTTTCTCTCCTACCTTGAGTAAAATTTTGACAATTACACGTGTGAACTTTGGAAGTCTCTAGAAACTCACATGGAGAACTACTCGCCAGCCAAGATGCGCATGTTTATGCATGCGTTCGACAAAAAAAAAGGAGGACACTTGGATCAGTACACTAATTTTTAAAAGATAAGCCTACCAAACGGCCTCTAGATCCAAGCCCAGCCTAGATGCGGCGAAGAGGATACATTATACGGTTATACGTACAGCCATAAAACATACAGATGCACGCCTTATCCTCCATTAAACAAATATTTAGTAGTGCCATGTTCATTTTCCATCATTTGTGCCCACAACTAAACACAAATTAATACTCCCTCATAAATGCATATTTGATCTTATCACATGCATAATCGACAATTCAAACGCTATAAACATAAAATAAAATTATATTTCCTAGACGCTAATACCCTAAACTGAAGCACTGTAATAATCTTTTCATGCGCTTTCACTTTAAAACAAATTAGTTCGAGTCCAGAGTTAGCACCAAGAGATAAAACACAGGTACTATAAAAAAAAAGAAAAAGATTAAAAAACAAAAAAAGGAAGCACGTACCTCAGGTCTCAGAACTCAACGCATTCAGACATACATTCATTCAGTTACTCGAATTAAACAGTCACAACTATTCAGATCCTTGATTTTTACAAGGAACAGTCGGAAACAACAAAGACCATAGTCCGTGAAATACAGAACATGTAAAAACAAAAAAAAATCAGACAAGAAATGACCCAAAGTTGAAGAAATACATCGTCAAATGGAAGAAAAAGCGAAGAACAAAAAATGAGAAGGCCTGTTCTTTCCAACAAATTGAAAGAAATAAAGAATACAGAACTAAAAGGACAACCTACTCTACGTCAGCCCGTAAGCTACTCTAGTTATACAGCATTTCACCAGGTGCGCGAGTAAAACACGCGATGAATATGAGGACTCCTGGATGTAAAATGGCACCCAAGCACTGTATCAACCACTAACCTTTCGACATCAAAACCTGGTTACCTTACTAGCAAAGAATAAAATGTCTCCTTTTTCCTTGTTGTCAAACAGGAGCCGACGCGCGAGGGGAAGCATCCTTGTGGGGCCCACGAAGACCGACTCTCTGATACCTATCACCACCGTCTCCACGCCCTGATCCTGCCGCCAAACACCCCCTTGCTACCGAAATCCCCTCTTCCGTAGCCTCTACCGCCACCACCAAAGTTACCACGGCCTCCTGATCCTTCGCTCCGGAATCCGCCCATTCTTCCAGAGAATCTTCCTCTGCCCCTGACTGCACGATAGATCGAGGGCAAAAAAGTGATTAGCACTAAATGCTGCTAAAATATATGCATTATGCACTAAAATTGAAGGATTACAAACTATTCGTCGCCTGCTTTTCAACTAGCAAAAAGTAAATACAGTTCTTAAATTACTGACAACTATAGTGGAGCTCTAAAGTTGTAGCAAGATTAGAGGCAGATAAAGTACTTGCTACTCCTTAGCTCTAAAATTGTGCTTGGGTAAGCAGCCTGACAGTTCGCTAAGTAGAGTCACTCTACCGAGAGGCAAAAAAGGCGACCCGAGGGAGGAAACTCTTCCCACCAAGAAGAAGGCTTCTTATCCTAGGAGTTTGCAAGTATGAGAATCCTTTATCTGTCTCTCTGAGTTTCTACTACTAAGTTGAGTAGCACTTCATCCCTTCTAGAATAGATTCCCATCAAGCAAGCAGGAGAAGATGGTCCTTTCATATCTCTGCCTGCTCCATGCTGTATAGCCTAAGGATCATGAGCGCGTTTAATACTAGAAGAGATTAGATCTTCCCAGTTATTTCGGAAGGGAAAATCAGTCTACAATGGAGCGGGTTTTTCTTATAATAAAAATCTGCCTTTTAAACTCGCACCCGCAGAGATTTGAAGCTGTTAGCTCCAATACAAACTTAAAAGTATCTCCGATTACAGTAAAACTTCAAATTTGTGGTCAATTCCGAGTAGGTTATTATAAGTAGAAGAAAATGAGACGTATACATTTTGGTAATAACCATACATGCTGAAAATAATACTTCACCAAAATCAAGTGGAATCATGAAATTGTAAAACCATGAAAGTTTACATACAGCGTGCAGTGCAAAGAAAATTTAACATGTACCTCGTGAACCAGTAGGCCGCTTTTCTTCAATGATGGCTTGACGGCCACCAATCATTACAGGTGAAGCCTAAAAAATCAACAAATAGAGTACACACTTGAGTCAAAATAAGCAAATATCATGCAAGCAGCTAAACAGATAAAACAGAATGAACAAAACAACGGCAGGATATGATAAGGATACGGAAAGAGCTGCTCCTTTAGCCAGCTAAGTCTCAACCAAATCATTAGATAGGGAACAAGAGAATGTCAACATCAGCTAGTAAGTTTACCTCTATTGCACTCTGAACAGAAGTAATAGTCTCGAACTCTATGAAACCAAAACAGAACCCTTGTTGCTGCCATCCAAAAACAAGCCAAGATTACAGGAAAGAAAATACTAAACATTCTGGAGCGGATTTCTTGGGTATAATAAGAAGCATACTGGAAATTGGAAGTTGGAACAGTAAATAACCTTATGGCTCCTAACTTGTATGCCACTGGGCTTAATTGGTCCAAACCTCTTGAACTCCTCTTCAAGTTGCATGGCTGTCGCATTAAGTGGTAGTCCTTTTATGTATATTGAATGACCGTCAGCTGAAAATATGCAGATGCATGGCCGTCATCATTACTGCCAAGGTCAATAAAGCTTATAGAGTGGTGATTTATCACAAGGGAATTGCCGTCACCTTCAGATTCTTGGACACTGGTAGTTTCTGGAGCATCTGAACTGACAGGAGGAGTCTCAGGGACAGAAGCTTCAGTAGGAGCAGGGGCCGCCTGCCTTTCTGGTTCAGAAGGCACAGCCCTAGCAGGAGCAGGTACTGGAACTGATGAAGGGGCAACATTCTCTTTCATGACTTTCAACTACATCCAATAAGATAACAAAGTCCTCAATAATGACTTACTGTAACCTGAAAACATTTCTTCAACTAATGTAATTTACACAAGGGTTGAAACATGTTCACATTGGGAAATCAGTAAGTATGATATAGTAAGATCACCTCATCCAGCCAACATATAGATGTCCTATATTCAAATTTTCAAACATTAAAAAAAGCTCATCCTTCACATAGAGCTATAAAGCTACCAAGGAAGTGCATCACATGAGCCTTTAGAGATTTAGAATTATAGACCAGTTTTACGTCTCAGTGGTTGAGCACGAACTTAGACTGCTTCCAAATGAACTTTTACGAATAACAGGCTCATTCGCATCACTATGTATTGCTCTACAAATGGTTTCACAAAAGATGTACTCAATACTTGATGGATCCTGGTATATGCTAGTTTTAGCTCAAAGCTCAGAGGGGAGGGCTTCTTATATGCCTTTAGAGGTTTAAAGTTATAAACAAATGTTTTACATCTCGATATTGCGCATGAAACTTGAGTTTCTCGATAAACATGCTATGGACAACAAGCTCATTAGAATTTTTGTTGTGTGAATAGTTTGATAAGAGATAAACCCAACACTTGATGCATCCTTGTTAGATGCTAGTTTTTAACATCTGCTGACATTTGTAACATATTCTAGATGTGCCACACTGCCATGCGTACATATAAAAATAAAGAAGTTCAAAATCCTAGAAATGGTTGCTGCACCATTACATTTGACTTTTTTAGTGGATATGCTGCATTTTACTTTTTTTTTTTTAAATTATGTTCCTTCAGCGCTAATGAATATATGTAACTTGAAAATATTCTTTACTACGGTATCTAAGTTTGACCGGTTTTTCACTTATATAACCTTGTTATTTCATGCTTAAATAAACATTAATAATCCACAAAATACATATATGCATATGATGCTGTGATTGTCGTATCCAAGATTTATCCACTTCCTGATTTTTTAGAGTTGTCCTAGCAGTGTAACCTATATCATCTCATATCCATATAACATTCCCCTATTGATTCAACAAATATTAACTTATGTCTAAGTAATGAGCATTTTCCACAGGAAGTTTAAATTTATACCTTTTTAAGATTTAAGAACTTCCTTTACCCTTGACAATAGAGAAACAAATTTGGATCCTTTACTTGAAGGATAATATAAGAAGGGTTCTAATAGCTGCTCACAACAAATGAGTGCCTTCCATTATAAAATACAATTTGAGTTATGAGGTATCAGCCTATATAATTAAACCAACCATTATATAAACTTCATACTTGAAAAGCTAAGAGATTTAAATAAAGTCCTACATTTTCCACTAGCATCTTCAATGGAAAAATATATAGAATTAGATATAACAAAAGGCACATAAGTAGTACTTCTATCTATAAGACAGACCCTTCAATTGGTATTGCCATCAGCCATGTACTGGGTTGTATTCATGGATTCATGTATTTGATGGAAATAATAAAAAAAAGATACAATTAAGGAATTTGAAAGAAGGTTGAAAACCAAGAATGAAAGAACACAAACTAGATAGAGAGTATGTCTTGCATATAGTCACTTAGGCAGTTAATACTATAGGAAGCACAAACAGTTCCAATGTAAAATTATGTTTGTCTCAGACACTTCTTGTTGTCTTAGTTATATTTTCTAAGTAATATTTATAATGTGTCACATGTCATTGTGTTATGCCATGTCACCTACATTCTGGCATATCCATGTCTGAGACTCTCACACATGCTATATTGCTTACTACCACATACATGATGAAATTACATAAGTTTCAAGTACCTTTGATCTAGCATGAAAGAGAACTTGAGTAGACTACAATCTTAATATAACTACCAAGATGCAACACATGTGGTCGTACACTCATAAAGGCCATGATATATTCCATTCCAGAGTAGC
>NC_033797.1:143180188-143191758 GCF_001876935.1 Asparagus officinalis | reverse complement strand
ATCAGTAGCCCCTAAAGCAGATTATTGAAGTTTACTTTATAATCAATTAATCATTCTTTACTTTATAATTAATTAATTATTCTTTATCAAATAGCATGTCAAATAATCTAGTGGTGAGCTTGAAGATCCAAACGGAACTCCCACAATGATCAACTTGGGGGTTGATTATATAAGAAAACAATTCCAAAGACATGCATGAGAAACAAAGACTTACAATTGAAGCATATGATTTCTTTGGTGCATCTTCTTGAATGGTAGTAGCAGCGGAGTCTACAGCAGTTGCTTGGAAACTGTTCGGAATTTCATCTATGACCTCACCATCAGGTGCTTCCTCCTCCACAATAGAACCCTCATCCTCCGAAGGATTGTACACTTCTTCAATCACATTCTCTTCTTCTGGTGGTGACACAGATTGTTCCGGAACCTGTTCGTCTGATGATTGAGGAGTCTCTGCAAAGAAATCGAAGGAAGATGTAATAGAGGTTGGCAAAAAAATTATCTGAACCTAGGTACATAATTTTAGAAATTAGGTGTTCCTAAAGCATACCCTGTTCTAACGAATGAGAAGCAGTGATCCCATTTGCCAACGCTTGGTTCCCCTGTTCGTTCCCCTGTTCTTGATCAGCTTCTTCCACATATCTAAAAATGTCATTCAGAACAAAGTAGCCCTTGTCCTGGGTGGCGAGGAAAAACGACTGGGTGAAGTTCCTCCTTACGTTGTCCTTTCCGGTAAGGTAGCCAGTCACAAGGACAAGCACTCCACCATTGACCGAATCTTGTGAATCCACAGTCTTTATCTCAGCCATAAATCCGCCAAAGTCCATTGACATTATCTTGTCATTTATTGCCTTCCATCATCATTTTAAGACAAGTCAAGTAAACATCAAATTAGATTAAAGTGTGAATAGGCGTCAAACAAAACAAGAAATCCACACAAGATATGGCAGCAATATCTCACTTCTCTGACGATTCTTGAGCCTTTTCTGGAGTTATTGGTGTTGGTAGTAAGCTTCACACTGGTATGATATTATAATATGTTCTTTCTTTTTCATTGATACTCTGGTTTTGGTAATGAAATACTTCATATTTAATACTCCCACATTTTGACAGATTTAGCTTTAATTCCATCTTATCTACTCGCTAAATAAATCACACAATGTCTTGAGCCTTTTCTGGAGTTATTGGTGTTGGTAGTAAGCTTCACACTGGTATGATATTATAATATGTTCTTTCTTTTTCATTGATACTCTGGTTTTGGTAATAAAATACTTCATATTTAATACTCTCACATTTTGACAGCTTTAGCTGTAATTCCATTTTATCTATTCGCTAAATAAATCACACAATATCTTGAGCCTTTTCTAGAGTTATTGGTGTTGGTAGTAAGCTTCACACTGGTATAGTGGTATGATATTAATATATTATAATATGTTCTTTCTTTTTCATTGATACTCTGGTTTTGGCAATATCTCACTTTTTAACCCACATACTTCGAAAGTTTTACTAGGGATTCGTATCCTTAAATACAAAGTTTCAATCCAATTTATTTTAGAGCCCACCACTTCAAAGAGTGACTTGCCTATATATTTTTAAACCATCCCACTTCCAAAAAAGAGTTTTTGCCTACGAAGCTAAAGTTTTACCCCCATTTATTTTAAAACCTACTTCCAAAATCACCCTTTGGTGTAAAACACTATGTGAAATTAAGTTTAAACTTATTTTATATTTAGCAACTTGGTATGAGGTTTAAATTGCTATATTTTGTTGTAAGCTAGTATAATTTTTTCTAAGTGGTTATGATGTATTTTTGAACCAAATGTTTAAATCATTATTTATTGCGATATATTTTTAACTAATGTCACGGGCATTGCACGGATCAATTTTGCTCTTTTCTACAAAAGCACACAATCAACACGTTTCACTTCTCAATCTTAAATCTACAGTGTATATTAAGTATCTCATTATAAGGTTTATCCTGAGTAAAAACTATTTTATTCACAATTTCATACCCACACTAAACCCAAAAAGGAATTTCCAAATCAAGCAGACATCTGACCCACACCCCCCCCCCCCCCCCCCCCAAATAAATAAATAAAACAAAAAAAAAACATCAAACACGAAAAACATGAATTTTTTTATATGAATAAACATCGTTTCCTCCTAATTAACATTTTGTTCAGTCCTATTTTCAAGTAGACCGCATCCAAATCAAAACTTTTAACAGTAAAAATCAGAGAAAACAACAAAATGCTCACTTGCAGAGTGGTGACCGAGCTCATAACTCCCTGCGGCCCGGGCCGGGTGAGCTTGCTGCTCTCCTGATAGAACCTGTACACCACCGCCGGCGACTGGTGAAGGATAGTGTAATACTGCTGGACGAACGCGTTTCCCACCTAAAATTCCCAAAATCACCCAAAATTAGGGGAAAAACACCTAAAACACATTAAATTCTAAGCAAATTGTTGAAAGATCGCTTACGAGTTGAGGGGATGGGGGAGATCCGGCCGCAGCTTGCTCCTGAGACGCCATTGGAGAACAAGAAAGGTCGGTTTCAGGCGAGTAGAAGCGAGTGAGAGCTCGGAATCGTTTGAATTTCTTCGATCTGGATCGAGTTCGAGCTCGCTAGGGTTTCGAGCTTCGGATCTGAGAGAGGACGAAGCAAAGAACTAAAGAGATTTTTCTTCTCTCTCTCTCTCTCTCTCTCTCCACCCCCACTTTCTCGGGCTTCGCTGCTAATAAGTAATTAGGAAGTAGTTAGTTATTTATTTAATTTTTGACTTAATTACACTTATTTACACTTTAGAATTTAGATACTATCAATTATGCAATTCAAAAATTCTCATGCGTTTAGAATTTTTATTCTTTTAACTTCTGTTAAGAATTTACTATTAAAACTACTTTAATTTATTTTAAATCTACTCTAGTTATATTTTCAAATACTATTTTGATAGGTTTAATAATAAATTTAATACATATTAATTGTTTAAATATTCTAAAATTAGCAACGTGAGGATTATATGATAATTGTCATGGAGAAATTCTCAAATTTGCATTACTAGGGGAAATAAAGTGCAAACTTTAAAGTATGCAAGTGATGTAAAAAATAATTGAATGTATGTAAGTAAAAAATAAGAGAACAATAGGGTATGTAAGTGCGATTAAGCTTTAGAATTAGGAGAAGAAGCTTAAAAGGGGTTTTCAAATAATTATTCAATATCTGATTTTTCTTTGTCATTTAAATACAACTTGTACTTCTTTTTGAGATTTTTTTTATATTTTTTTATTTTATGTAAAATTAATTGGATATAATCATTGGCATATTCAGATTATTTTTACTTTCCAAACATTTGTTCTACATTCTTCTTTTTTCCCTCTATTTTCGACATGTAATATTGACGCAGCGCAGAAGTGATAACATCGGAATTCACCAAGGGTGTTCTCTGAATCCACAAAGAACGATCTTTGAATCCACGAAGAAATTCGAATCCACAAAGAACGATCTTTGAATCCACGAAGAACTTCAAATCCACGAAGAAAATATTAAAAAAGAGAAATTTTATTGATGAAAAGTTATTCTCCTTTGGGGTTACATGACTCTTCTTAAATAGAAAAACAAATAAGACTCCTAGTAAGACTAGAATTACAAAAATAGAAAGTATCAAATAAGACTCCTAGTAAGACTAGAATTACAAAAAAAAAGATAGTGTCAAATTCTATCCTAAAAAGACTCCTTATAATAGAGGAAACAAATCATGAATCAAAATTGATTTTGTTTCCTAATCTAATTTGACTCTAAAATTGAATTTATTTCCTAATCTAAAATGACTCCAATTCAGATTAAGCGTCCTACATCAGTCTCTCCTTGTTGAAAGAAGCTCGACCCCGAGCTTATATTTGTTAGAATAGTAGGTTCATTGATAAATATTTTTTTCCTCTTGCAAATATCAGCATCCGCTTTATACTTAGTATTGATTTTCTCCATTTGTTCTTTTACCTCCTCTGCTAAGACTTCTTTTGTATCAAACTTGTGTATGAATTTTTTCCATGACAAGTGTATGTAACTGACAGCATGTGGCTTTATAGTTGACATGAAAAACTCTTCTAAAATATATTCCCTGCTACTTCCTATATTCTAGTGTTGGCTGTATCATCTCATTATTGTTAAAATTATTGATGATCATTGCTTCCAAAAAAGAATTTTCTTCCTCATACTCCATACATAATTCTTTCATCTTCTTTGCCTCGAGCCCTCCATCAAGCAATTCACACATACCATCAATTGTCTCACTCTCTATTTTATCCTTCTCTTCTATCGGGACAACACCAATATGTTGAATATCACTTTCAACCACTTTAAGAATATCATGTATATCATCCATCTTCACTATCATATCACTATCATGCATTTCATGCATATCGAGTGTTTGCACCTTAGGAGGAATTTCGGTAGAGGCAGGTTCTTCTTTTTCAGTTACAACCAAGACACAGACCTCTTCAAATTGCATCAAGTTTTCTGTTAAAGTATCGTTGTTTGTCACCAAGAGTTCCTTCTTCTCAATAGTCTTTATCTTAGATGACTCCTTTTCTGTAAGAGGCTTGAGTACAATTCGTCGTCCATCTTTCTTGAAGATATAAACATTGTCTCTGCTCCTATGGGTAGCTTCATTATTGAATTTCCATGGCCTACCTAAAAGTATATGACAAGTATCCATCTCGACAACATCACACAAAACCTCATCAACATAAGTTCGACCGATAGAAAAAGAGACTCGACACACTTCATCGTTCTGCACATCATTGCCCTTGTGAATCCAGTCAATCTTAACGAGAGGTGTGTGTTTCTCTATCTTCAAGCCTAACTTATTCACCATACGCTGAGAGATAAGATTCCTTCCACTGTGACTGTCAATAATAACATTACAAATCTTCTGCATCACGGTACATCTCGTACGAAATATATTGTGCTCTGGATGTGGTTCTTCTTGCTTTATTAGTTCTTCATTGTTCTTCCCAACTCTAATGTCTTGATTAAGATCATTGTCCCTGTTGAATTTATCATATGGAGTAGGATCACGTCGTTGGCGACCATCAACGCGATTTTGAACTCCTGTCGTGTTCAGACGCTCTACCGCCATCATAAGTCGCTCTATGGCAGCCCTTATCTGATCACCCTTCGTCTTTAGCTGATCTACGTCGGACCTTAGCACGTCGAACTCAGTTTGAGGAATAAAGGCTTCATCACCTGCTATCGGATAGGAGGAATAATGCTCTAATACCAATTGACGTAGCGCGGAAGTGATAACCTCGGAATCCACCAAGGGTGTTCTCTGAATCCACAAAGAACGATCTTTGAATCCACAAAGAAAATATTGAAAAAAGGAAATTTTATTGATGAAAATTATTCTCCTTTGGGGTTACATGACTCTTCTTAAATAGAAAAACAAATAAGACTCCTAGTAAGACTAGAATTATAAAAATAGAAAGTATCAAATAAGACTCCTAGTAAGACTAGAATTACAAAAAAAAGTCAAATTATATCCTAAAAAGACTCCTTATAATAGAGGAAACAAATCATGAATCAAAATTAATTTTATTTCCTAATCTAATTTGACTCTAAAATTAAATTTATTTCCTAATCTATATTTCCTAATCTAAATAGACTCCAACTCATATTAAGCGTCCTACATTAAATATTGGTTGACATCTATACATTTTCTAGATTTTTATACGTTTATTAGAGAGTGCATTCCTAGAACTAATTACTACTCCTACTCCCCGCGATTCTGTGAATGATTCTAAAATTTAAGCTTTAATTAACTGTTGAAATCTATATATTATAACTGAAATTTGTCAAATATGAATTATAATATATATTACAATTTCTTTTTTTTGGAAAGAAGACCGTAGCCATGTTTTACTGATGGCTTATAAAGTTAGAGCTCATACAAATATTACATCATACAAATATTGTTGGGATTTTATCTTTGATTCTTTGTGTAACTTCATGAGAATTAGATAGGGTTAGAGTTCTATCATGATTAGGAGTTTGAGTTTTATCATGATTAGGAGTTTGAATCTTATTCTAATTAGGAAGTTAGGCTAAAGATATGGTTTTGGTTTCCCTATATATATATTCTTCTATTGGTGGAGGAAAAACCATGAAGAAAAAGTAGAGATGTAGTAGATGAGAGAGAGAGAGAGAGAGAGTTTCGTAGTCTTTATCCGTGCAAAAGATTATAAGGAGTGGGCTTTGGAGAGAATATGAGAGTTAATTATGTATGTGAGGTTGAGAGATTGACAGATGAGAGTTGAGTGGTTCCTCTTGTAGTTCTCCCTAATACATAGTGAATTTCTCGTATTGTTGCCCCGTGGAGAGTTGAGTGGTTCCTCTTGTAGTTCTCCCTAATACATAGTGAATTTCTCGTATTGTTGCCCCGTGGACGTAGGTCGAAGTTGGTCGACCGAACCAATTTCTCGTATTGTTGCCCCGTGGACGTAGGTCGAAGTTGGTCGACCGAACCACGTAAATCTCGGTATTTTTTTTCTTAATTGTGGTTGTTCTATCTTGTTGATTGTGGGTTGGCTTCCGAGTTGGGCATATCTTGGTAGGCTGGGAGACTGAAATTCTCTAACAAGTGGTATCAGAGCGATGGCGATGGATCCGTGAGCGAGTTCACAAGATAGAAGACGACGTCATGTAAGATTGAAAATCGGCGTTACAAGAATCAAGATTGTAGGCTGTCTAAAAATCACAATGGATAGCTAATACCCATCAAGCTTCAATGATGAAAGATATAATCAGACGACTTTCACGCCAACAAACGAAAGCTGCAAATGGAGAACTTTTCACATAGAACGAGAAGAGTTACAATTCAACGACATTTTCGACAACTGATAAAAACTCTATTCAGCAGTCTTCACAATCTACAGTGAAAGTTACAATTTGATGACTTTCACACCCCACAATAGCTAATGCGAGTATTACTGAACAATGGTCCTTGTAACGCTCTACAGAAGAAGTCACAAATCAACTAGCTCCTTCTAAAACGCGGAACTCATCTTCGCGGTACAATTTTTGAAATGCAGGCGATCCTCGCGTTTCCAAGCTGCAACAAGCAAAACGCGAGCGGCCCTCGCGTTTTTGACGTTCAGTCAACACCTAACCTCGCGTCTCAATGACAAGACGCGAAGTTAGGGTTCTGAAGGCCAAATTGGGCATTTGACTCATTTAAATATGAGTCGAACGGTTTCAGAACTATTTTTCCCACGATCTGAGGAAATCACGCCCACTTAGGAGCGGATTTAGAGGGCAGTTATAACCTATTATCCACCTATAAAAACTCAACAAACTCAACCGATTAAAGAGGTCGGTTTTTTTGGCCGATTGGTTGAAGATTTGGCAATCAAAACCACAAGAGGTGGGTGGTTGGCTGATAGGTTAGATTTTTAGCATCAAAACCGCACAAGGAGGTTCGGAGCTTGGGATTTTCTCTGGAGATAGCAGAGGCGAATTCTTCGAAACAGAAGATTTAACTCAGATTCAGAGGATCAAACCTAAAAGAATCCTTCAACAACAGAAAATCTGCTTGGCCATTAACCGAATTTTCGGTTCTAACAACTCTTTTCACAGAGTTCTAACTCGTTCTGAGTTCTAAAACTCGTTAAGAGTTATTCATCAAACTTTCCACGGAAGTTCATTGTTCCCACAAGATAAAAGACGGTCGGATCGTCAACGGAGAGCAAATTCGACGCAATCAATCGAATGAGGTACTCCATCGCTACCAAGAAGAACCCAGTTTTAAACAAAGGAGAGAATCAAATTCATTCTCCTATCTTTTGTAATCAGGAAATCCAAATTGTAATCGATTTTAAGAGAATACAAGTCAATTTTCTTTCACTGTCTTTTTACTACAAATTTTCCTCAAACAAAGATGAAGGAAAAAAAAGAAAGGTTACTGTAGCATAACACTGTAGCTCAGCGGGCACTATTCACATGGGATCTGACGGTCCAGATTGATTTGTTAGCCGATTGAGGATTTGGAGGCGGATTTTGGTGATCCAGGAGTCGTTCCTAGGGTTTTTCGACGTGCTGAATTCGTTTTTGGCATCGGTTTCATAAAATTCAAACTCTATAGTGACTGATTTAAATTTTGATTAGAGAATGATGACTTCTTCGGGTCCGAAGTTTGATATTTCGCTATTTAACGGTAAGACAAATTTGATGGCAGATAAGGATCAATAGTTGGTTGGTGTATATACTTGAGGAGGACAGTGCCAGATTAGGTGGAGCTTGCAAACGGGCACGACCGAGTGACACACATGGAGATGAAGATGGTGGCATTGGATTTGAAGATGGTGAGCGCTCATATTTGGTCCAAGCCAAATAATGGAGGAGATAGAGACATCCGGCTCATAGTGTGGAGTAGGAGAGGTGCACCGATATGATTTGACACGATTAATGCAGGTGGAGTACGAGGACAACAAGTGGGGGAAGACTACTGTGAAGTTTAGTTTGGGAGGAGAAGCATGGTTGATTTGTTTCTAATGTCAAAGGTGGCAATGATCTCTTGGCCCGCACAAGAGAGGTGGAGGTGTCACGGCAAAGTAGAAGATAGGGAAGATCATGAAGGCATCCAATTGGGAGTGCATGTGTTCTGATTTGAAGTGCGAAAGAAATAGAAGACTCTAGCAAGAGAGGCAAAGTTTCAAGACGACGATGGTATATCTTCAAGGGAGTTTGGGAATCAAATCCAATGTGGAGATTGTTGGGATTTTGTCTTTGATTCTTTGTGTAACTTCATGAGAATTAGATAGGGTTAGATTTCTATCATGATTAGGAGTTTGAGTTCGATCATGATTAAGAGTTTGGGTTTTATCATGATTAGTGGAGAAATTACAGAAACTCAGAAGAATCAGGCAAACCAGGCGGCGGTCGACCGGTCCGGTCGACCGCATTCGTGCACAAGGAGATCGGTCGACCGGCCCGGTCGACCGACGGTTCTCTGGAGTTTGGGTTTTCTACTGAGAGCTGGTCGGTCGACCGGGCCGGTCGACCGGAATTGATCGCGGTCGACCGGTCCGGTCGACCGACGCTGTTTTGGGCTGGGCTTTCAGGTTTTCGACCCGATTCGTTTTGTAAGTTCTATATATACCTAAACCTGTTTGTTTAGGGTAGAGGTTGGACGAATTTGAGCAGCCAAAGAGAGAGAATCATTGCATCCAATTGTGAGAGAGCTTTGAGAGATCTAGAGCTTTGTTTTAGGGTTTGGTCTGAGAGATTTGTAACCCTATTTGTATTCTCTTGATTTCTAGTAGAAAGAACTCCCCCCTCCTTGCCCCGTGGACGTAGGCAACTTGCCGAACCACGTAAATTGTGTGTTCTTGCTGTGATTGTGGTTTGCATATTGTTTGTGGTTTAGTTCGAGTTATTGTTCGTGTTGCCCTAGAAAGCTTCCGCCGCGCACAACAATTGGTATCAGAGCTAGATCGACAACATGGGAGATGCAAGCACGTCAGGTTCGTCTCTAACAAAGGCGATACAGAGTCTGAGCATCAATAACACGAAGATTGATGTTCCGAAGTTCGATGGCAAGATCAATTTTGGATTGTGGAGGTGTCAGGTGATGGATGCTTTGGATGCACAGAATTTGGAGGAGACTCTTGAGTTAAAAGAGAAACCCGCTGAGTTGGAGGATAAGGTTTGGAGAAAGATGAACAGTAGAGCTTGTGGTGTTATTAGGTCATGCTTGACGCCGGATCTTATTTATGATGTTATGAACGAGACGTCGGCGAAGAAGATGTGGGAAACACTCAATGAGAAATATCTTACGAAGAGCATTGAGAATCGGCTTCACTTGAAGAAGAGATTTTACCAGTTCAAGATGAAGAGAGGGGTTTCCATCAGGGAGCATGTCAACAATTTCACTAAGCTACTTTCAGATATGGCCAATGTTGATATTATAGTTGAGGATGAAGACAAGGCGATGCTACTTCTGTGTTCGTTGCCCGAAGATGATTATGGTACGTTCGTTCTCACTATGATCAATGGAAGAACTACAGTTAGCTACAAGGAGGTGACCTCAGCTTTGGTGAACTATGAGTTGAGGAAGAGTGATGGTGAACCCTCCGAGAAGGCATCGGGAGATGCGTTAGCAGTTCGAGGCCGAGATCCAAACCGTCGTCAGTTCAACCGCTCAAAGTCAAAGAATAGGAGTGCCTATAAGAGTGTTGGTAGAAATCAATGTCGGTATTGTAAAGAAGAAGGACATTGGAAGATTGACTGCCCAAAGTGGAAAGAAAAAGCCGGAAAGAATAAGGGGAAAGCTGCACAAGCTTCAGAAGTGAATGTTGCAAAAGCTATTGGTGAGCATTCAGATTCAGATTCTTCAGGCTATTCATGCCCTGCTTTACCGTCGGTTTGCTATGCGGATTCCACGGAGTGGATGATGGATTCGGGAGCTACATATCACATCTGCCCTAAGAGGGAGTGGTTTTCTAGCTTTGAGGAGCTGGAAAGAGGGGATGTCGTGCTTATGGGTAATGATCACGTATGCCCTATTGGTGGTATTGGTTCAGTCCGGATCAGGATGCATGATGGTGTAGTGAGGGAATTGAAGGAAGTGAGGTTCGTGCCGCAGTTGACGAAGAACATCATTTCTCTTGGGACTTTGGAGGCAGCAGGATATCGAGTGATCTTAGAGGATGCTACAGTGAAGGTCACGAAGGGTTCTATGGTGGTGATGCGAGGTGTCAGGGAAAACTACCTTTACTACTTGAAGGACAAGACAGTTATAGGGGGTCTGGCAGCTTCTATCACTACAGAGGAAGACACTACCACCTTATGGCACATGAGACTTGGACACACAGGTGATAAGTCCCTACAGTCATTGGCAAAACATGGGCTATTGAAAGGTGCTAAGACCTGCAAGATGGAATTGTGTGAGCATTGTGTACTTGGGAAGAAGACTAGAGTGAAGTTCGGCACCGCTGTTCATAACACCCAAGGTACATTGGATTATATTCACACGGACGTTTGGGGTCCTTTCAAGAACACATCTCTTGGTGGGGCCAACTATTTTGTCACTTTCATTGATGATTATTCCAGGAGGAATTGGGTATACCCGATGAAGCATAAACATCAGGTCCTGGATATTTTTGTGGAGTGGAAGAAGAAAGTGGAGCTGCAGACAGGTAGAAAGGTGAAGACTCTACGTTCAGATAACGGTGGAGAGTACAAGAGTGATCCGTTTCTGTAGTTTTGCCGGGATCACGGCATTAGAAGACACTTCACAGTTCGAGAGACATCGCAACAGAACGGGGTGGCTGAGAGATTGAACCGTACCTTGCTGGAGAAGGTGCGGTGTATGATGACGCAGAGTGGATTGCCTAGATCTTTTTGGGCCGAGGCGTTGGTTTATGCGAGCCATCTTGTGAACAGGTTGCCGTGCACTGCGATAGATGGGGAGACTCCTTTGGAGCGTTGGTTTGGTTCGGTGGCTAGCGACTACGAGTCGCTTCGGATATTCGGGTGTCCAGCTTATTATCATGTCAGTGATGGTAAATTAAATCCG
>NC_033797.1:143177318-143179188 GCF_001876935.1 Asparagus officinalis | reverse complement strand
CAATTTTGGGGCCTTGAAGCAATTTTTCCTTTATATAATCAAATAATTAAATAGACTATTTTCATATGAGATTTACAAAACAACTTAATACATAAAATCATAAATAAATAGAGGAACTAAGACAACAATTATGATTAGAAAAATATAAACTAATGAGTAAAAAATAATATATTTGGTCACAACTGTTGGATTTTTTGGTCAAAACCGCTTTCCAAAATGAGTTTTTAAACTATATATATATTAACTACAAGTATTTTTCATAAATGCTTAGTAGCCTAGTGGAAAGTTAATATTTTTGTGTTTCAAAAGGTCCCTTGTTCGAGGCTTGCCAACGACAAGCCGAGAAGTGTTTTATTTGAATTAATTCCTCATAAGTTCTAGCGGGCCGGGGATCGGGGCTAATCGGGCTGAGGCGCTAAGTGGCGCTTTGTTAGGTGCACGAGGTTCGTTTGTCAAACGAGGTTCGTTTGATTTGCTGAGACGTCACCCTCGTATATCGTAACAATGTGTCCATTGATTGCCTCGTACTCAGGAGTTACTGCATGCAGCAGTTACAACAGCATTTATAGTAATTTAATGCATTGATGTTACAATCTTAATTGTCATTGAGAATTGTAACAGTCACATTAATTGCGAGTGACTCTTGAGCTGGCCTTAGAGGCCTATAAATATCGTCCTTGGGCAGCTCATGAACACACTCTCGCGAGCGTGAAATACGAACGTTGGTATATACACGCGAGCTTGGAAAACGAACGTTGGATCGACGTTGTTGTTGCTATTGTGTTGTTGCTGCAGAAAATGTGCCCGCGGGAACTTGCCCTTAAACCGAAAGGTCGGTTCTGAGATCGAGGAGATCTTTACATTGACCGAAAGGTCCTATAGATCGAGGAGATCTTGACAGTACTAGGTTGGTGCACACCAGAGTATTGTACTGCTGTTCCTAGAAGCAGTTTGGCCTTGGGATCCTTATACCGGAGTAGGCCAAATATTGCTTTAAGCACAACGTTTCTCAAACACACAGCAGTTAACTTGATAAAGGTTAAAATTACAGCACATCATCCTTCACTGTTTAATTACAGATTTAACCATAATTTCCAACAATAACAAATTAAAATAAGAGACTGAAAAGCAGAAAACATTATATCTTTAGGGTTTAAAGAATACACCGCCGGTTGTCTTTAAAAGAAATGTGAACTTTCAGATTTGGGGAAATGTTAGGAGAGATTGGCTGAATTTGCATTTAATGGAGAAAAAAAATCCCAAAATGAGCGTATAAAGACAAAAGAAGTTTAGTGGTGAATGTAGGCGTCAAAAATTACCTATAGGTCCCCGAATACAGCTCGAGACAAAGAGAAGGCGATGAACGTCATTATCCAATTCGAAAAGGATTATCCGAGTCAAAGAGGATTATCCGACACCGACAAGCGCATGAAGCGAATCGGCGAACCGTTGATGACGCGGCAACGAACCACCACAATGACAAACGCCAAGTGGCCGACACGCTCGTCAGCCACCAGAATGACAAACCAAACGTCCCGTGCGCTTAAACCACCCTCATGTGGCCCGCGCGCTTGTCAGTCAACATACGCACGTCAGTCAAGCGATCCGCGCGAGGAAACGTACAAGTTAACGAAACGACGAAATACTCATAAACGACGCGTACAAGTCAACAAGACGACCAAATACGCAAAACGGTGGAAAATATAAGTCCCGAAAAAGTCAAAAAAACACCAAAAAAGTTTAGCGAAAAGCCAAACTTCCCGTGCCCGCGCGGGTCGGACGAATCCAACCCGCACCCGCGCGGGTCGGATGAATCCGACCCGCGGGGGGGGGGGGGCGGATTCAACCGACCCGCGCCCCCCGTGGGTCG
>NC_033797.1:143152743-143177308 GCF_001876935.1 Asparagus officinalis | reverse complement strand
ACGAAACCAACCCGCGTTGCATCCGACCCGCGCCCCCCGTGGGTCGGATTCACCCGTCGCGCTGTTTCGACCCCCGGACGCGTTTTTGACAGTTTTGAACGGTTTTCTCAGGATTTATCTGTTCTAGGGGTTCCCATCTGACTTGATATCATCCACAAACATGGTTAGACCATTATTGACTGAAGATATGGTCAGATCCATCATTCTTATCCATAAACCCCCAACCGAAGCCTATAAATACAGGCCTAGTGGCTCAATTCACAGGAGCAGATTATTATCAAGAGGGTGAGGTGCTGCCGGATTGAGGAGTCAAAGGAGAACGAATTTACAGCGAAGGCAAGTCAGATCCCGGCGAACTTTAGTATAAAGAGGAAGGCTTTCGAAGGATCTGAACCCATATCTCCCCCTCCCCCCGTCCGTCCGTTCCTTGAGATTAGGCTTAGTCTTAATCTGGAGAAGAGCTACTGATTTCGCTTGGTCGATTTCAGCGCTTCAAGCAAATACTTCCTTAGTGAAGTAGGAGCTCCGTTAATTTTTCGATAACCGGATCTAATCCGCGATCGTCCACGGATAAACCCCGGCACCGGCGAAGAACCCACGCAAGCAAGAGTCGATAAACGATTCTTGTGTTTATTTTCAAGAGAGTTGTAATTTTTATTTTTGTTATTTGAATTCATTTGTAAACGATTGAAGTTTTAATGGAATCAATGATGAAGGCAACTTTCAACGAAAACAGTGAACCTAAGAAAAAAATGGTCCTATTGGATGCAAGTCGGATTACATTCATACTCACCAGATTTGAACACAAATCTTTTAGACTTTGGGCTTGTAGCTTTTTTTTTTTTTTTTTTTCCCCTTCCCTCCTCGTCCCTTCTATCCTTCATCATTGCTAACAAAATTAATTTAAGTCTTGATTCAGTTCTTTGCCAAACTTATAAGATCCGCATGAATTTAAACTAATTTTGTTCCGATAGACCAGATTAAACGTGGAGTTGCCGGACACACCCTCAATATATTTGTTTATTTGATATGAATTATAATCAAACTATCGGCTCAGACCACCCTACACGCGAAGTAGGATACTCCAATAGAAATTATGCTCTGCAAGTTAGTTTCTTTTTATTTACATGGAAGTAGCTATGAAGTATGTGAAGTGAATGAAATAGGCGTCATTTTTGTTACTTTTAAAAAGAAAAGTATGTTTGTTTCTTTGAAAACGCTACTTCCAATACTTCCTTAGAAGTTGACGTGTCACCTACATGGCATCTCTACTTCTTGAATCTTTTTCCTCCCCTCAAGGCTCCGGAGTACCTCGGAAGTAGATGAAATTGAGTTAATTTAGGAATAAAATCATTTTTGTTATTATATGGATATTTTCATACTCAAAATAAAATCCCTAAAAATCATCTTTTTCTCTTTCTAACAATATTTATTATTGCTACCAAACAAAAAAAAGTTAATGAAGGGGAAGAAACATTATTTCCTCTACTTTCAAAAGTTTATGAAACAAACAAAAAAAGAAGTACTTCCGCTACTTCCTAATTCATAATTTCAGAAGTAATAGATTTAATTTACTTCTTACTTCTAATGCATCCTATCAACCAAACATGTCCGCATAAAAAACTCACCAGAATGACATCCTTTGACTAGAATCAAGAATCACAAATAAATAAAAAACCATAAAAAAAATATAAACAAAATTGTAACAAAATTGAGGAGAATATCACACGACATCCAATTCCTCCTTCAACCTCCTAACCAATTGGGTGTCATGTCTCGCTCTATAACTTTGCAAACACACTATAATTTGCAAAAAGTAAAAATAAAAATCTAAGTAAAGTTATAATAAAAAGAATTATCTCAATCAAATCCCCCCCTTCATCATCCCTCTCCCTCACTAATCTCCTCAATCCTCTCGACCAAAACACTAACGCTAGGCCTCCTTCCTGGCTCAACTGCAGCGCATTGGAGTGCAATGTCCACCAACATCAGCATATCCCCATGCCTCTCCTTCTCCGCAACAATCTCCAAATCCAAGACGTCCGTCGACCAGTCGCAACTAATCGCCGATCTAACCCACGATGGCAAATCCCCGTCGTGGTCCTCGGGGACTTGCCCCGTGATGATCTCAAGGAGTACCAGACCGAAGCAGTAGATGTCAGTTTTATGGTTGAGTTTTTTCCCTTGAGAGAACTCCGGTGAGGATCGGATGGCGAGGTCTTGGGCGAGGTGGGGGGAGGGGAAGAGTGGGAGGAGGCCGAAGTCGGTGAGTTTCGGGTGGCGGCGGTCGTGGATGAGGATGCTGGAGGTTTTGAGATTTGAATGTGGGACTCTATGAGAGGGGAGAGAGTGGTGGAGGTAGGCTAAGGCTTTTGCTATTCCTTTTGCAATTTTTAGGCGGGAAGACCAGTTTAAAGGGAGTCTTCCTACTCCTCTGTTGTCTGTCACAAAATAAAAACACGTAATGTCAATGTAGTGTTTGGAAATTACGCGTATAATGTATATGACGAGCATTAGTTAAGGAATACATACATACGTACATACATACATACGTACATACGTACATACGTACATACATACGTACGTATATTCATACATATGAGCCGCCAGTCGATAGTGGGGTTGTAAAACTCATCTACTAGTCACATCAGCGCAAGTGAGCCTCACAATTCTCATCTCTTGGCGGCTTATTTTGTAAAATGAGTTGTCAGCTCATACACATTGCCCCATTATGAAATTGCGTCATATAAATAATTGTTAAGAAATAAGTATGTGGTATGCTATGGCACTACTTTTTGTATCCTTGTAATTCTGTGTACATTGACATGTACTTGGATGTTGTGTTATGTTGTGTGCGTATTTGGTTCATTCCCTAGAAACTATTACTCCATGGTTTGCGATAACCTCCTTTAATATGGAGCAAGTGGTCATTTGTAACTCATAAACTTTTATTTACCATATGAACCTAGACAACCTTATCTTCATGAGATATGTACACGTCACGCGATTATCATATGATCTCAATGTGTTGCAGAGAGGTCCAATGATATTTCAATGTATTGCAGAGAGATCCTCTGTTCTTGTAAGGTTTTAAAACATACCCTTCTCTGCAGTGCATGTATAGATAATGGGAAAAAATAGCTTTGTTTGGACATCAGAATGTTAACACTGACAAAATTTCAGAGATGTATAGGCAATTAACCGTACTAGGGTTTATCTATGGCACAAACCAAACGTTAAGAGAAGAAGCTTACCATGTAATAGATGAGACAAGCTCCCATCACCAACATGCTCATAAACCACCAGCTTCTCATCCTTGGAGTAATAAAAAGCAATTATCTCTACAAGATTTTCATGTCTCAACGCACCAAGAATCTCCATCTGCTGAACAAAATCCTTCCTGCTCAATCCACTCACACCTCTGAGCCTCTTCACTACCACAATGTTGCCTTGCTCCAGCGTTGTTCGATACGTAGTGCCAAGTTTTGACTTCCCTATAACTTCTGCTGAAGATCTTAAGAGCTCGTCGAGATTGAAGAGCTGCCTGCTCTTGTCAAAGAACTCTAGGCTTTCGAGTTTGCTTGTTCCTTCCCCGGACAATGAACCTCCTGGTCTGCTAACAGGGAATTCTGAAGAAGTTTCCCCTGCAATCAGAGTTCACATTATTAAAATTTTGATATTGAAAAGTGACTGGAGAAAGGGGAAAGTAAAGTAATTATGTTCCTGATAGTATTTATAGCTTATATTGTATTGATCTAACCATAGACAGCTTCTGGACATGATCGCGAAGTCTAATTGGAATTAGATACATTTACTTCAGCAGTATTTCATTCTAAATCAGTTGATGCTAAAATTGCCTTTTAAATGAAGTTTCAGTATTCATAATTCGACTAGCAATCAACAAGTCTAACTGTGTAAATGCATACATTTTTAGTGCCGGATCAAAACTGAAACGACTATCAACTGGACTAAAGCAACAGATTCTGCTAAGAAAGGGAAAAAATCTGAAACGCCAAGGTTATATCTACAAATTAAAATCATCTCTACATCTATGAAATTTCTGAGGAGTAAATGTCGACATCCTCCTGACGTCCAATTAGCATTGTTCACATTATCCTTAACAATGTTCTGTTATCAACAATGCCAACTCTAGAATTATGTGCATAAATTTTCGATACCAGATTGATGTAAGACAACTATAAAAGAGAAAAGTTGAATGCTGGAATTATGTCTGGATGTTACACACCTGAAACTTCACGCTTCTTCATTGTTTCCTTTTTGCGATTTCGCTTATAATAACACAAACAACACAAAACAATCATAGCAAGAGCCATTACCCCACAAACTCCGATGACAATCAAAACCCAGTTCTCCAATTTCTTCGTTCTTGACGGCCCTGAAGTTGGTGATGGCATAATTGATGGAGGAACAATTGAAGGCGAAGGCGAAGGCGAAGGTGATAACCCTCGACATGGCTTATTCAAAGGTCTCCCGCAAAGCCTCAAATTATGATCAAATGAACTAGCCTTAAACCTCTGCAACACACTAGTCTCAGGAATTTTACCCTCTAAAAAATTATACGACACATTGAACTCCGTCAAGCTCTTCTGATCAAAAGATGGAATCTTTCCATTCAGAAGGTTATCTTGAAGCTCTAGCCTTGTTAATCTCGGCAAAGCCATAAAACCTTCCGGGATTGAGCCTGAAAATTTATTTCTCGCCAGAGAAACAATTTTCAGCTTATTCAGACCCTGCAGGGTTGGAATATCGCCATGAAGTGCATTATCGCTCAAGTTCAGGTTTTCGAGGTACGCGACGTGCTGAAGAGATTTCGGCGGGAGGGACCCTGTCAGTTGAATCCCGGTGAGGTTTATACCGACGACGTGGGAGTTGAAGCAAGTGATACCGATCCATCTGGTTTGGTTCTCAAAGCAAGGAGGGCCTGTCCACTTAGAATGGAGGTTCGCCGTCGAAGTCAAGGAGTCGCGAACATATAGAAGATCTTCGCGCTCCAAGCGATAGAAACCGGAGGCATGGATTGGTTTTGATGATGAAAAGAGGAGGAAGATGAAGAGTTTAGAGAACAGGTCCATGGTGCACGTTCAAGTTTAAGCTCCTGTGAATGGAGAAGGAAAACTCTATACGAGATTGGCGCCTGCTGTATTTAGAACGCGGTGCCTGAGTGTGCAAGGCAAGGTAAAAAAGATCAGAAGCAAACGGAGGGATGAAGGGATCATCATATTTTAATCTCTTCATCTTTTTGTTTCCTAGTTTTGAAGTTTATTTCTTTAAATGCTGCGTTGGATTTGGGATGAGATATTGTTTTTTTTTTCTTCCTTTTTTTTCTTTTTAAAAGATACTAAAGTGAAAACTTTGGAAAGCAAATAGTATAAAGCTTTGAATTAGACTGTTTTTTTTTTTTTTTTTTGCCACTTTGCTCATACTTAGCCAAATAGTATAAAGCTTTGAATTAGACTGTTTTTTTTTTTTTTTTTTGCCACTTTGCTCATACTTAGCTAGTTAGGTACGAGATGAGGTGGTTAGGATGTATGTAGTTAAGCACCAAATTAAATGATTAACCATCTCAAATAAGGTTTTATTTGGATGGAGTTATTATGGTTCTTGTTATGGTTATCTCTTTACTCAACGGGTTAACTTTTTTTTTTTAAAACTCGTATCAGCCCTTGGAATAAGTTTACGATTAGGTCCAATTTCATTTTCTCCTGATTTAGAATTAAGTTGGTTAGATTTAGCCAGGTAGCTAATGTAAAGAATATAGTTAGCATATACTTTACTTGTGTACAATTTAAGGAATGTAGTTAGCATATACTTCAGTTGCGTAGCGGCAGACCAATTTAATTAGCGCAATTCGGTTAAGTGCTGCAGTGCTTTAGGATAAATTAACTTAAAAAGAACGGCTTAATTACAGTAATTGGGAATTGGAAATTTTAAATACCGGATAGTCTCCCTAACTTTGTACTTATATACCCACACTGCTTTTAAATTTTACACTTTAATACCCTCGTTTTTGCAAACGCGCGAGTCTATCCAAAAAAAAATCGTCATTTAAAACTCACCTGCTAATTTTAGAACATTTTTCAAAAGTTAATATTTGTTAAATAGATTAAAATTGCTATAGTTTTAGCAATAAATCTAAAAAAAATTAATGGTTAAAAAGTTCTAAGATTAGCATGTGTGACATACGAATTTCCCGGGGGAAAATCCTCACATTTGCATTTCTGGTTATTAAAATGTAAAATTTAAAAACTCAAGGGTACACAGGGGGTGCCAAACACAAGTGAGAGTACGTAAGTGCCAAACACAGGAAACTATAGGGTATTTAAGTGCAACTAAGCCAATTTAAAAAAAAAAAAACACCTTATAACTGTTATCTTTACAGTTGTCCTGAGGCATTCAACATTGAAGCATTCAAGAACGCGGAGAGGGCACCAAAATGCATTGAGTTAAAAAAAAAATGCTTTCATCTCAAACAAACAATAGAATAAGAGCAGCAAAACGCGCAGTTAAACTTGATGAAAAGCAATTTGTAGGAGAGTTGCTCAGAATATTTGACAAGATCGAACAATAGCTAGTTGACTCACAAACAATATCTACCAAGCTACAGTGCTCTATAGTGACTGAAATTACCTACGTCACACCATCAAAGAATCCCTAATTACCTGAAACACACTACCAAGAAATTCTTCGCATAATGGAATTTTATCTACTTTCTTCATATCAATATGAGGATGCAAGGCATAGAACATAAATATTACCATTTACACAACCCAAAGAGGACTACAAAATCTCTTCAATCTAGAGAAGAATACCAGGGGGAAAGCAAGCTCTTCTATGTTTGGCAGGTAGTTTTTGCATGAATTGCGCCTATTCGTCTCTTTTAAGGGTATTAAACTTTCATTTGATCCGAATTCCCTTCATCGGCCTCTTCCTCATCATGATCATCGACCATTTTTTCAAGGGATTCCATATCACTGTTTTCGGATAGCGTGTGCATCCGAAGGGTGTCTGCGTCCTCACTGTGTATAAAGTTTAGGAAATTAGCACAAGAAGAAATGCAACTTACATGATTAGAAATAAGGGTTAAATACACATAGACCCCCTATAGTATCGAAGTAATAATTTACTACCCTCCAGTTTTATTTCTGCAGATGACCCATTGATTGAATTTTTTGACTCTTTTAACCCTGGTGGTCTATTTGCCAAAATGACAAATTTATCTTTCTTTGAGAGTAAAAGCATCAAAACATTTTCACTCAGGACGTCTATCAGCATAAATAAACTAGAGGAATGTTAAGTTCAAATCAGTGACACTAAAGGAGGTGTATCCGAAATTAACCCCAAAAACAATAAATGGGTAATAAGAGGTAGTGGTCATACTCTGTAACCCCGAATATTTCTTTTATAATTAGGGAGCTATCCCTTGAGCAGAACTCCGGAAGCTGAAAGAAGTATTTAAAACAAATTAGATATTCAAAAAAATTTGAGGAAAAATATCTCAAGTAGACTTAAGAGAATATCAGAACTTTGTAGACTGATTTTCTTTGGAAGTGATGATTGTACTTTATAACTTAATCATGCAAAGTCTGTTACCTATATAACTTAAAAGTGTCTTTAGAGAAGATTTGCTAAATACTGAAAATTCAAAAAAAAAAGGGATCTAATTTTGGGTTTATGTCATCTTGTTAAGCCATCAAACATGTGTCAGGATTGAAAATTCCCAATTTAGCATCTCACTTGCATTCTTCCCATCACCAGAATTGCTTAGTGTTGATTCTTCTCGGAAATATACAATGCTTTCTTCCTTTTGTCTCTCATGAATTTGTCCTTTATAAGTAGTTGATCCAACATCAACTTGCAAAGAGGGCTTTTATAGAAGTCGTTTTAGCGAGCTTTATTTGAATCATTTGCATAAATTTCCTTAACAAGCTACTGCATCTTCATGGTCACTTAAATTAGGACTAGATGCAATTTTTCAACTTTCAATCTTTAGAATTTTTTTTTCTAAAGACCTCTCAGTTACTAAGATGGTAAGATTCCTTTAGTAGGCCTTGTTCTTTCCTGTTAGTATATCTAGCAAATTGTCGGTATAAATAACTCATATTAAGACGGGTTTTCTTCTCACAATATATTATTTTATTCATTTTGGGTAATCATGTGATGTGACATGTCATCCTAGGGAGCAGCTTTAGTCCCTTTTCAAATTCAAAATTGAAGTTCTCATCCCATAATATTGTTTCTGTTATGTCAAACCAAGTTAGTTGATTTTGATATAGCACAACTCATGCGGCAATTCGCCTATGATACGCACTCATGTAAAGATTATATAGCATATGTCACAACACTTATAGGTGACTTCTATCAAAGGAAGAAATATATTCATCCAGTCGTCCTTGCGTCATTTCGAGTAAGAGCTCTTTATTGAACCATTAAAGGATTTAATGTGTTTTTCTTGTTTTGGCTATATAATTACTTTCATTCCTGTCATACCCCGGAATGTAAGTGAGATGATAATATCCATATTAGAGAACCAACTGTTACGTTCAATCATATACATGACAATTACTTTTTTGCTATGATCTAATAGTTTATAGATTAATCTCATATCTAAATGAACTCTATTTAATGGATATTATGTTCCTTAGAAAAGTGAAACAATAGAGGACAAAAAGCGACTAGAATCTGAGAAAGAATTAATTTCTAGAGTAATAACTCTAACCTTTTAACTTATAAAAAAGACTTGAATAATTATTTCTTATCTTCAATTTGAATATCTTCTAGCTTCATTTTCTGATTCTCGACAAGGAGCTATTTATAGGCTCGTGTTCTTGAATGCAACACATTCAATAACTTATTCAATTTTCCAAACATAGTTTTCTGTGATCAATAGACATAAAACCTCCATTTTGTACATCTTTTATGAGAGGGGAGAATCAAGTTTTCATTATTGTCACTCGTCATCGAGAAAAAAGTGTTGCATACGCTTGTATTAAGATATGCTCTTTGGTGGGAAGAGAACATTCTTCAATGGAGGGAGTGATGAAGTCCAATCACTTCGTCTTGGGTATCAATTGAGTTGGCAAGCACCAAGATTAGCATAACGAAGCTTGGTATGGAAATTACCAAGGCCTTAGCAAGTGGAGATAGGTAAGGTGGGCCAAACCACTATAAATCTGTGGTTCAGCTTTGGTATACCAATTAATTTCATTGGTATACCAACTCCATCATTACTTAGATATATTGATAAACCTTACACACCTCTTTAATCTTTGTGTGTTACAAACATTTTTTAATTTCAGAATATGAATATTAATTTGCATTCATATATTACTGATGTATCTAGTGCTTCTAAACTTTACTTTATATAAAGAGAAGCCTCATGTAAAGATTAAAGTAGCTTGATAGCATATTATGCATCAAGTTCACTCACTACCTAGTAGTCGAAGATCAGTTTGTTGCATTTGGCAATTAGGTTTACTCACTACCTTGTAGTCGAATATCATTCCCCTACAAAATGGAAGCATTCTCCTGTTTCTAGGATCTCTCTTACTCGATGAATTTTGAAGGTTGTTCATTAGTTGAGTGAACATGACAAATAGGCTTTTTTGATATGCATGCTTGAGAATGAGCAAAGGATGGAACCTTACTTCTATTCATCAAGTAATTGTAGTATGTTATTTTTAAACAATAAAATGAATTTGCAACACTAAATTTGTGTACCAAAACTGCAAGTCTGCATACTTAAATCACAAAACGATAAGGCATGAGCAGGCAATATGAGAAAGAACCAAAATATAAGCAAACAACTCTTGTTTGCAGTGTTCTTGAGATAAGTTCGAGACTGACTTATTTTATCCTCTAATACATTGATGCATCTTTTTCAGCAAACCAAGTGGAATCTATTCACTAAAGGAGGAGAAGAAAATTGTTAAACGATCATTCGAATCCAAGTTTACAGCTCACATGGTTAGATTGTAGAGCATGCAGCTCAATTTTAGAAGTAAGATACGTGTTATTGAATTTCTTTGTCAAAAATCTTCTGGACATGTCACTACCTTGTTATTGCAACGCTCATACAACATCAGCAACACTCCGTCTATTAGTGTGTTGTCGTGTTTGCATTAAAATGTCAGGCACAATACATTATTCAAAGAGCGCCAACGCTTGCATTAAATGATATGATATAAACGATACCAGCAATGATGCATTGATGACAATTCTAAGGTCTTACTAAGGAAAAAGGTCACTAGCTAGAAGCAAGAGTAGCAAATTAGGTCCAAGAAAAAGTTTGTGGGTTCACTGCAAGGAAAGTCACATCATGAGGACAAGATTAAATTATAGGTAATATAATGCCTTATATAGAAATTCTTGTTGCTAACATTGGCCTTTCAACTTATTAATAAAACAGCTTAAGAATTCATTCAAGCATAGGATAGATCTGCCTCTTCATCGCATAACTGTATTTGAAGAGCTACCGTAACCAAGACAAGAAATTGAAGGACAAAAAAGTAGGTTAAAAGAGTAAGAGGGGAAAACTAAAAGATAATAACGAAATGCAGAATATTATATAATACTTGAGATATTCACTTACAATTACTATATCCATTCATCACCAATAACTAATAAGCAAAGAAAGAGAAAGTATAAGTGCAAGTTACCTCGGACAAGTAGAGAATCTTCCCAAATAGGGCTTGTACAGCAAGCTTTCGCTTAAAACCCTTTTCTGTGAATCCTGATATATCCATAACAACTGGGCCTGGAACACAGATAACTTTCCAGTTAGAAGAAAATGACACACAATGTTATAACCAAAATCAACAAACTTTATCCCATCAGTTGAGCTCAGCTGCTTTTAGCTTCAGCTTTTAGTTTTACATACACAGATACACCCCTGGATTGACCAACCTACCGTTCAGTACTCTATGTTTCAGTTAAATCTGATATCAAAAGAAATAATCTAAAATGCAATTCACCTTGCATGCATCATACTCCTCCTTCATAGCAGATAAAATTTGAGAAAGACTTGCTTAATAAGAACATAAATTACAAGCGTTAATAATAGTAATGTTGTTGTGGTGTATCAAAAAATGGGTATAAGGTGGCAGCACTTTGTGCTAAATGAACTACCAAGAGATAGGCTAGTGGTGAAACCCACGCTACTGATCACATCTAGAACATTAAAGTAGGTGAACCTCACCACTCCTTGATCTTGATAGCTCATTTTGTTTAGTATTACGTCCGTGTTTGCATGTGCTTTTATGCATATTGAATTACCTGGTCTATATGGACTGGGAAATTAATACACGTACATAAAGATGCACATGCACAGACAGACAAAATGTGATACATCTACATGGCATCCCATGCTCCCTCTCTCCCTCTCCATACCTCCTCTCTTGGAAACTGACATCAAAAAAATTGTGGTACCAGAACAAGACAAAGGACTGGAGGAAATATTACTAGCAACTGTTTCGTCAAATATTCTGCAGGTCGATTATATTTGAATAGAGAGGTTTTCCAATTTAAGATTTTCATAGCTGTAGACCTATGAACTATGAACTTTATGATGGTCAGAGGCTCTAAAGGGTCTACAGAGTTTATTGCTACTTGCTTATGATTTCAATTGATTGAAGTGGTTTGAACTGAAAGCATTGGCAATGGAGTTAAGTTGAAAGCCTGAAAGGGACTTTAGTTTATTACAAAAGAAACTCCTAACTAATATTAGTTCACAAACTTCCCGGGCTTGAACTTTGGAGATTGCAGCTAATGTCATGATTGTGCTTCATGGGAGTCTGTGATTTGTTACATTAATATTATTGTTGTAACAGACTGTTAATCTAATTTTAAATAGCCAGTAAAGATCGGATTACTACATTGCATATAACTTAATAGAGGAGGGATTTGTTAGTTTCCAATAAAATTTTAGTATGTTCCACTTGGGTATCACTATAATTATCACATAAACCTTTCTCTTAAAACAAGTGGAGACAAGGATGGACCATAACTATAATCTTAGAAGGTTCGGTAAAATGATGGCCAACTTAACAAACTTCTACTAACTTGACGACGCCTCTCAGAGCTGGTAAAGAACACTTCAGCCCAGGACCTAAAAGTAAGAGAGAATCTTGCCATAATATGCAGGAGGATAATTGGTGCATGGAGAAACTACCTTTTCTGTCATGAAGTTCATAGAAAAAACCTTAAAACTTTCACAAACATAGACTCAACTCGCGGGGATAAAATGTTAAGATTTACTAAGGGAACTGCACAGATCCCAAAGACAAACAGAAGTAGCTAAAGAGAGAGACACAGAACGCGTTCCTTCCAAAACCAATGTTCAGATGGCCATTTTCATCTAATCCCTATCCTCGAAACAAACTACAATTTATTGGCACAGGCATGACTCAACAAAACTGATGTCAGCTAAGTACAATTTATAAATCCATGCATGAGAGCTTCCATCATGACAATGAAAATTTATGAATCATTATATGATACCCAAGCACACATTGGAATTAAAATATGATGTTCTGGTGAAACAGATTAATGCCTAAAGGAACATTATCAAGTGCATGACAAGGTGCATCGTCATTTTTTTTCTCTAGTTTGGAACAACCAAAGATGACCCTCCATGTTAACAGCTCTGCCTCAAACAATACATTTAGTAAGGTTTGAATATTGCATCTTTCAATTTTTTATCAAAAGATGAAGACAAGGAAACGGTATGTACGGGCTCAAAAGCAGTAATGTTTCACAGAACAAATAAAATTAAGGAATTACAGTCAATATTTATGGTGGATAAAGTTTTCCACTCCATGGAATTGCAATTGTTGTTAAGCATCAGCCAGAGAAGCCATAAGGGACAACTAAAAATACCATAAAATCAAAAGAAGATATAAAAAATCACCTTTCTCCTTAACAATCCGTCTTGAAGTCTCGTTTAAAACTTCAGCAACTTGCGGATCTTCCAACATAGATGCGTTCCTCAGATGTATGAGGTCAACAACCAGATCGGGATTGAATGGCTTTTCATTCAGTGCATACCGGATGTACTTTCTTAAAATATCATCCATGCTAAAGCCTGTCTGAATCAAAAGGAAACAACGATAACAGTTAGGGGGATAAAGTTCTAAGGTAAATATAAACATTATTCACTCAGCTGAACTAAGGCAAACATTTAGCAAGGGTTAGTGAAAGTTAAAGACCGTGAACTAAGCGAACGACGCAATGATAAGATACAGAGTTCAAAAGATTTAACCATTCTACATCTGGGGAATTCTTTTGGCTCAACTCATAAAATAAACAACGAAATGTTTAACTATTAAAAAAAAAAGTAGACACTTTCTAAGGGCGCCATAATGGTCCTAAGATAACCCTAATACCCTACTTATCATCAAAAACATCGCCTTGAGCATTTTAACAAAAAAAATTAAGAAAAAAATACCTTCTGCATAAGCCCCTTGAGCGCCAAATTGCTCACCCCACCCCTCCCCTTCTGAAACAATTCATCAATCTCCCTCAACAGAAACGCATTCTTATTCACCTGCACACGAAAAACAATCCTCACATGGAACGAACAATTCAGGGGGGGGAACCCCACATACAAAAACCCGCAGATTTCCCATCAAAATTACCAATCTCTTCTTCTTCGCCTTCGGCGAGGTCAACTTCTTGACAGTCTTGACAACAGCGACGACGAAAGAGAGGCCCACGTAAGCGAGCGGGACCGCTAGAACCCACGGCAGAGGGCTCCGGCCCACTCTGGGCCCGGGGATGGCCTGGGTGACCGTTCCAGTGAACTCGACGAGATCGAGGGCTTTCTCCTGAATCCATGGCAAGTCCTCCTCCACCTCTTCCTCCTCTTCGACAGTTCGAGCAGTTTTGCTGGATTCCTTAGGGTTTTGGGCCCCGTTGAGCTTGGATTTCGCCCTAACGAGGAGAGACGAGGAGGGGAGCCTAGGGTTCGGGGTTTTGGGGAGCGAGGGGAAGCGGGAGGGAGAGCGGGAGAAGAGGAGGGTAGGGTTATTGAGGGGCTGGGCGGGGGAGAGAGGGGGGAGGAGAGAGGAGGAGGCCATTGGAGGAGCTTGGTTCTTTCTTCGTCTTCCTCTTTCTCCCCCTAGGGTTTATCGGCGGAGACTGAGGAGGCAAAAAGATTGTTTTTTTTTTTTTAAATTTTCATCGCACACCCGATCCCAGATTTAATCCCTAAAACCGACCCACTTTTACTTTATTTATGAGAATCAACCAACTTTGAGTTAATTACGATACTAATTAGTAGGGGTTGTTAACCCCGACTAATTAGTAGCCTAATTAGTAGCCGCAAATCTTCAATGTTCCCTAACTCTGTTTGTAATTAGACTACTAATTAGTCAGGGTTGACAACCTGACTAATTAGTACAGTAATTAACTAAAAATAGGTCAATTCTCATAAATAAATTTAACATTGATCGATTTTAGGGATTAAATCTGAGATTAGGTCTACAGTGAAAATTCCTTCTTTTTTTTGTGATTGGAGAGAATGGGCTGAAGTTTTGCAGGGAACGTACCACATAACATTAAAATACCACAAACTATTTGGCGCTACGTGCAAAATTAGGCTAAGTAGCACTTAAACACCTTGTGGTTTCACTCAATTTGCACCAACATACCCTCACTTGTTCTCAATTTGCACCAACATACCCTCACTTGTTTTTCGTGGCGTTCCTATACCCTGAATTGTTTTAAATTGGCACTGTGGGGCCCTATGCTGATTTGGATATGTGAAATTTTTACGTGAACGTTCCAGTATGACAATCACGTGCGGATTGACTCTAAAGGCTTACTTGGATGACGTGGCCACTAAAAATCCTATGTGGCGAGTTCTAGTTCCCTTTATGTGGACAGTTCAATTACTACCCACGGTGCTTTTTAAGGGTTTTACACAAAATAATAAAACATGACCTAAGTGTGGTATGAAAATCTTTCGCGTGAAAATTTTTACGTTTACATAATAAAGAGTACTAATATTGAAATTTCAAATGACTTGGGGTGTATAAATGCCGTGAAAAATAAGTGAGAGCATAT
Source organism: Asparagus officinalis (assembly GCF_001876935.1). NCBI lineage: Eukaryota > Viridiplantae > Streptophyta > Magnoliopsida > Asparagales > Asparagaceae > Asparagus > Asparagus officinalis. The sequence goes on along the minus strand of NC_033797.1, from coordinate 143,162,227 downwards.
AAATGCAAACCGAGTGAAACTATAATGTATTTAAGTGCTATTTAGCCACAAATGTATAATAAACTATTTTCGTTAGGACAAAAACATCACAATATCCAAATCAGCAGAAGAAATATCGTAAGTTACGAGAAATTTATCCTTGAATTGAAAATATCATGAACTTTTTATGCATATTTTATAAAAGCTATAATCTTTGATAAAATCACTAAAGTACTGAGCAATTTACTTTTTATGTGGTAATTTTTTGTTGATTCTAAACCTTACAGTAGTTTCTTTAATGAAAATATTTTATAGTGTTTTTGTGAAAAAAATTGATAATAATTTGTGGTAAGTTTGTGAGACTCACTCAGCTTTTAACTTAAAGAAAAAGGTCAAGCAACATTTAACTTATTGATAAACCTCCTTATAACCTTCGTTTACAAAAATTTACCAAATACATAGTGCCAAATTAAATGGTAAAAAAGCTACCACAGAAACAACAGCAGCAATGTAGCAAAATGTAACTTGTTCAGACTTAATTTTTACAAAAAGTTACTATAGTTAATGCCATAACATGTCTCTGAAGGTTAATATTAGTATCTATATAACTCTCAGTAAACTGAAACAAAACAGAAAAGGAACTCCGCAAGCAAATAGGTAAAAATTAACATGATGCTAGTTTCTTTGCTACAAAGAGGAACCAAATGAATAATACCGAGCAAACAAAACACACTTTTTAGCATTTAATGTTGTACTGACGATGAGATTATCGCCAAAGAATCGTATGAGAAAAAGTTTCATTTTCGATTTTCTTTTAACAAGTCCAGGATGTTGATCTCTTGATCAGAGGCTTCATCAGCTTATCCTCTTCCAGGGAGATCATTCCAAGATGTGAGGGATCCTCTAGCATCATTTTTGCAACCAAGTAACCTGCAATGGACCAAGTCTGATACTTTCTTGCCTGTTTGCCAACGAATCGGCCTACTTTGCCATCATAGTATTCTGGCCAGCTGTCCTTCTGAAGCCGTGCCTCGGCTAGGTCAATTGCTCTTCTTGCGATTTGTGGTCGGCCAACTTTGATGCATGCTGCAGTGAGCAGCCACAGGAGGACTGGAGAAAGGGTAGAAAGGAGGAGAATGAAAAAAAGTTACTGATTAGTTTATTGAAGGGAGAGTTTTCACAGTTAGCAATGAAATCAGTTTCAGTGTACTTGTATAGAAGACTGCGTATAAAATGAAGGGAAAGTTTTCACAGTTAGCAATGAAATCAGTTTCAGTGTTTATTGAAGGGAGAGTTTTCACAGTTTGCAGATGACCTTCTTATTTATAGTACTCTCAGTAGCGCTCATCATATCTTTCAATCAACTCCTATATAAGCACATGTTACCCCCCGTGAGTGCTAGTAAATCAGTTGCAAGTGCTACTGAAGGAATTGATGAGTTCTTTTCTTTGCCCCCTTCAATTCTCTTCTCTTCTTCTATAGAAAAGGAATTGACGAGGTTGATTAGTGCTACTGAAGGAATGTAATGAGGTTGATAAATGCTACTTAAGGTTTTGATGAGGCAGGTTCTCTACTACTTACCCGTAGTGGCAGATCTTTGTTCAATTATGATGCACAATGTATTCCTAGAAATTTAACAGTAAAGGTTGGATGGGTCGACAATAATGATCAATATCAAGAAGATTTTCACCTAGGCATCAAATGAACAGTCATAAAGTGAAGGTTCTCATATCATAAATTTGATTGATTTATGATGTAAAGTTTCCTGAGTTAACTAGATATTGGCTGATAGTTATTTTCAGACAAAGGTTTAGGGTTTTCAGTTCATATGGTTTGTATCACAAATTTAGTTACCTAGTGACAAGCAGACCATTCTTTTCGGGAGTAGTCAACACATTGACACAAATATAGCTTGGAAGTTTACCTATTAAATCTTAACTTTCTCAGACACGCGGAAAATGAAATGCAGTTAACAATTAAAAGTTTAATGGTGTATGTGCACTAACCTGGCCAAGATCCTCCATTGTGGTAACTCCATCTAGTATTTTTGGGGTCACAACCCGTAACAATCCTCCATTCGTGGCTCTCGATGGCAGGATAGCTTATCTTCAGAGGCATTTCTCCAACCAACTCTTCCCATCGCGCTTCGATTAGATCCATTATAGCCATAGATTGCTCTGGTGTCGCAAGTGATGATAAAATGGCAACACAATTCCCAAGTGCAAACCATCTGAAGTCCATCATTGCAGGACTGACATTTCCAATAAAATAACCACCTTTCGTTGGCATAAAATCGAAAACCCAGTACGGGATTGAATCAGGAATGACATTAAACTTGTTCACAGCTGTATGAGAATATTCCTCTGTTTTATAGCGGTAAATATCATTGAGCTGTTGGAAGTCAAGCCAGAAATAGCTTCTCATATGAAAACTTAAGGCGTGCAACCGTTTGATAATTCGTTCCACAAACTCATTTCCTTCATTGTCATGTTTAAGCATCGCCAAAGCACACCTCAATGCCATGAAGAAAAGGGCTTGGATTTCAATTGGATAACCATAAATACCCTGAGAACACCATGATAACATAATATGTGAACAAAACAACATTTTATATATTGACAACAACAATCAAACCGCTTCCAATATAAAGGTAAAATTTATGAAGGCAGAAATCTAAATGAAAACATATAAATGAATAATTACATAAATTAATGCTTGAAAGCAAATCCAAAGCTATTCATAGAAATGCTTTCCCTAGTGAGATAGTGCTTAGTAGAGGTGCTAAATCGTATCTGAGGAAATACTATCAGATAGAGATATGGTTACTCAAATTTATAACCAACAAGATATGGTTACGAATATGATTTTGTAGTGAAATATCCGGATCCTTATCCGAAATATCCGAGTGCATATTGCTCATACTGTTACAATAGTTTTAATCCTTAGATTATGGATTTGAGGTTAATTTTGATGATCACGATGTCTAATCTTAGTTTTTCAGATATAATGAACATATTAATAAACTCTTTTGTATCGCATGAACTATATTTTTTTAATGTTATCTAGTTTTCTCATATCCGTTTTGTATCTGCATGCATATCCGCATGTATATCCGTATCCGATTTTAGCAGATATGGATATGAATTTTTCTTACCAAGATATATCATTATCCGTATCCGTGATGGGTAAAGCGTATATGGATATGGTAAGCATCATATCCGACCCATATCTGGACCAAATGCACCCCTAGTGCTTTGGCTTTCTCATGTCCATTGCCAGCAGTACATTTTAGTTCTCTTTTTAATACACTGTACACTAAATCATGTGATTTTTTTTTCTAAGCTGCGTTTACTTGATACATTACAAGCAAGGTAATGAAAGGCCAGGATACATCATTTTGCATTAGTTTCCTAAAGTCATGAGAACTACTGGAGAAGAAGTTATCCACTTGAACCATGCTTTATCCACTTGAACAGTTGAACCATGCTAATTAGCTCTAGTACTGATAACCTCTCAGATCTTAATAATTTATCCTTAGCAATAAAATATTGATTCTTAAAGATTTCTAGGCCATAAATCACTTATGTTCCTTTGTATCTTCATGTTGTCTTTCTACAGTTTCATTTCATAACCTTGACTTATATTTTGTAAGACACATCCAACCGCACTCAAATACAAGAAAAAGAAAAGGGCATGTTTAACCAGCATTTTAATGCAAGAAATCAAAAGAGACTTTCAAGGCATGTGGCTCATGACATTATGGTCACAAGTACATATTATGTCTCCAACTAAATGATAAGAGGACTTTGCTCGGTTGAATGGTTGAATGTGAGGCGGCAGATACCACCTAATGCTCTAGTTTAAAAAGCAAAAGGTGTCATGCATGCAATAGAATATGAAGTGAAACAAGATGACCTTACCATTCTTCGATCTATCATAGAGCATCCATCAGCACAAAGCAATGTCGGGAAAGTGTCAAATCCCTCTGACAAACACAAAGCTAAAATAAGCCTCATGCCCTTTTGACATTGCGGTGACTCTGAAAGAGTTAAATCCCCTGTCGACTTTGTGTAGGCACGGAGAAGAATAATCCACCAGAATCCAGAGTCAACAGGTGCAACTCGTCCAATTGCACTCTCCCCGAAGTCAGCAATTAGAGTGTCAGAGTTCCTAGCAGAATCATGAAGCACTTTAAAACTTGCAGGCATGACCCCTTCCCCAAGCTGGAAACGATCTACCCTCTTCTCCCACCCTTGAAGATACAGTGTTTTAAGGAGAAAATTTTTAACAATGTCCGGCTCTCCATTCATTAAAAAAGCAAGGGCACTTGGTACAAAATCACGAACAAAGACCTATATATAGAGGAAAAGATCAAAATCAGACAACCAATGGACGGATAAGTGGAAGGTTAATGCAAGAAATGGTTTTGCTATCACTTTTATAAAGAACAATTCCTTACAAAAATCATTTTCTAACTATATTCAGATTACAGCACTGTCAGGCTGGAAATAGATATGAATCTGGAATGATAAATAATTACTATAGAATTACTGTGCTGCCAGGCTGGAAATAGATCAAAATCTGGAATGAAAAATAATCACTATAGTACTATGAGATATACTAGATGTAGTAGACAAAGTAACATACGGAATACTGTGAAAGGGGAAACAACTGAGATGAAGCATAAATGTTCCTTGTGAGGTGAAATGTGGACCACAAAGCATGAGGTATAAGCTACATGAGTGTTTCATTATTTTTATTTTTCAAATTTAAAATATCCATTATGAAGATAAAATAAAACTTATAGCAAAAGTACAAGTGAGATTTAGCATTTGGCTCTTTACTGTAGATATCTAACCCTTTTAGACATTTATCTGCCTATATATTTTCAATCAGCCCAAGGAATTCCATTTTGGTTCTGTTCATGTGGAGAAAACCGCATCTTGTTTATGTAGGCGAAAGCCAACATGTGATAGGCACATATGAGACCTGAAGCGCATGCTTCAATTGTATCCCACGTACTAAAATATACACCTCATGAAGACTCGATGCATGGCACACCTCGTTGGACCTTTAAAATGCTGGCAAGTAAGACATAAAGACGACATCCTGGACGAGTAGATTAATGATCTGATATTGGTTTGTTTGACTGAACAAACAAATAAGAAAATTAAAGAATCATCTGTTCGACAACTCCACAGTCATCATTATGATTAGCACGATCTACAACACATTTTCTAGGATTTTGAGTGCCACCATACCACTTGTCTTAATCAAACAATCATGTTGATATTGAGACTCGGTGCATATGCAATAATCTAAGTTTTCAGCTAAGTTTTATAATAAAAGAAAAATGGCTCTGGCATTTACCCCCTAATATGTTGAATTTGTCCACTCATAGACCTTGAACTATTTTCAGTCTCATCTTACCCACTGAACTGTTAAATTTTCCACCGTTCATCCTTGAACTATTTTCAGTCTCACCTTCCCCACTGAACTGTCACTTTCTTTCCATAAATCCGACACGTAAGGTAATAAGCTTAAAGGGGTAACTAGGCACTAAAAGTGATAGGTCTGTGGATAAAGTGAGACTAAAACTAGTTCAGGGGTAAACACAGAAGAATTTAAGGCCAAACACAACACCTTTTTAAGGCTGGAATGGAATGCTCATTTCCACTTCTCCTTCACTCCCATTTTTTTATGGGAACAATCACTCCCATTGAGTTGGTAGGGAATGAGCATTCTCACTTAAATGAGAATGAAAAAAATTAAATTAAATACCAAATATGCCACGACTTCTTATTAGTTACTCATACTAAAAATAAAATGATTTTTCGTTCTCACTTCATTATTTAATCGCGCATCCAAACATGAGAATGGAAATGAGCATTCCATTCTCACACTCATTCCATTCCATTCCTTACTTCGTTGCATTCTCACTCGATCTCATTCCCGCGTGCCAAACGAATCATAAGGGGTCGATGGCACTGAAATTAGCTCAAGGGAGTATGCACGAACAAACATAATAGTTTAGGCGAAACATATGTTTTGGAGCCCAAAGTATTGTAATATTCTTCTTCAAGCAATAAAACTCCAAACCCCTCAGCAGTAAATTTCTGACATTTTTGTGCATGTGCTTTCACTTATTTGTGTATTTCTGTGTTTGCCTAACGATTAACAAGGTGAAATTCTCCAAACTAGAACAGCCAAATTCTGTCATATCTCGCGTTCAATATCACCAAGTTTTGCAAAGTATACCTGGTCATAATTCAAGACCTCCTCAGAGGCATGATCATAAGCAGCAATAGTCCCCACCGGCTGCCCTTTGAAGTTCACCATCGACCTCCGGAGAGCCTCCCAAGCCTCCCCAATCATCGGATGCGGCTCGAACGAGTTCCTCATCGACGACGACGGCGTGTCGATCCCCGACCGGTACCCGTCGAGCTCGCTGAAGGACCTCTCGTCGAAGGAACTCTTGCGCTCAAGGTTGACCTTTTTCTTCTCCAGAAGCTTCGAGATCTCCACCTCGTCCACGTCGGTGATGGAGGCGTAGGATGAGACTTTGCGGAGACCAGGGAAGCTGTCCATTGCTTTGAGATTCGCGCGCGGAGAGAAATCACGGGGATCGGGATCCTACAAAAATGAAGGGAAAAGGAGCACGTGAATCAATCCTTTGCTCGAAGCATAAGTAGCACATCAACATCATAAGATTGATTGAGATCGACGGGTTTAGAAAGAGTAAAAACTGCCAAAAAAACAAGACAAAGATTTATTAGATCTAAGGCCAAGATTCAGTGGGAAAACCGCCAAATTTACTTCAAAAGGAAAGAGCGTCTCGCATTTATCGACCAAATTTACGCTCAAATCACAGCAATGGGGTAAATTTTTTTCCGAAACAAAAATGTCAGCTGATAGAGAGCCTTTTTAATCCGAAACAAAACATGATGCGAAGCAAAAAAAAAAAAAAAGTAGCGATCTTTTGCGTGAAGCACAAGGAACATTTTCCGCATCGTTAGATCGCGATCAAAGGATCCAGAAAGACAAAAAAAAAACTTCCAAAAAAACAAAGATTTAGCATATCTAAGTGAAGATTCAGTGCAAAAACCGCCAAATTTCTTTACAAAAACAACCGAAGCTAACATTTCCCAAGCGGTCGTGTAAAATCTAACCCTCGGTTCACAAACCGGACAAAACCCACAGGAAAATACGCCGAAAATAACGGGGAAACCCCCAAAAAAAATCCAAAAAATGGAGAAAATTTTGGGATGAAGGAAAGAGAGGGCGAACCTTGGAGATCTCTTCAACAGAACAAAAGAAGCTCCTTTTTTGGGAGGGAGATCTCGGGGCACGAATTTTAAACCGCCGGGAAAAGACCGGAGCTCCGAAGAAATTGACGACGGAGAGCAGCCTTGACGAATCGGAGGCCGGGGGTTTTAATAGGGGAGGAGAGGGGGGGGGGCGTTGCCCCGTTGGCCCGAGGGGCGCTCGCTGGGGTTGGTAAGAGAGGCGACCGCTGTAGCCGGTGAGTCAGCGTTGGATGATGACGTGGATGTTGAGTAGGGAAGGGGCAGACTAGGGAGAGTAGAGCCGGCTGCAACCCCCGCCCACTACGGACGGTCAACCGGGTCTTTTTCTAGTGAAGTTGACCGTTGGGAATTCGAGACCTTTTTTAATTAATTTGTATCCTGTCTGTTACGAAAAAAAATAATGAAGAGATCATTATTTTTAATCTTAATCGTTGATTAAAAATTAATAAAATTATATACATCTTATTTTTAATCTTAATCGTTGATTAAAAATTAATAAAATTACATACATCTAATTATTTTCAATATAAATTCTAGGAAATGACCAATGCAGACAAGAAATGTGTAAATACTAGCTATTTCATTAGAATGATCTATTTGCGGTTATTTTTATTAGAATGTCTAGCTAGATATATCGCAAGAAAAATGACATAAACTTGTAATTCTTTCATCCTATTTTGAATTAAATACCTAAACTCTTTTAAAAATAAGTTCATTTTGGATAAGCTTATACATTCTGATTTCCAACATTACATTCTGTATATTGTTTTCTGTTTTCTGTCCACTCGTCAGTTGTTTCACTCGTGATAAATAAAAAAAGAACTAGGATGTCCCTCGCTCTATTTAGCTTTATTTTTCATTTTGCTAATAATTATATCATGCAGGGATTCAACCATCGTCTTATTCTCAGCACGCTAGAGAAAATGGGGAAAAGACAATTTCCCAAGTATTTATCTAAAAAATAAAAAAAATCTATTAATATGTCCAACTGGATCTTAGTTGATGTGAGCTTAATCAATTTTTTATCCTTTTTTAAAAAATAGATTTTGGTCCACAATATCCGGAATATCTTCCATTATGAGCCCGCTAAGAGTATTATATGTTTTGTTTTAATGTTGCCCTTAGAGTGAGGATGAAGTCAATGAGACAATAATACTCTGCAACAGACAACCCATGCTGAGGCACAAAGGTCAATTATGACCATTTCTAAGAAAGATAGAAAGAATATATGCTAATTAATCATAGAAACCACCTAAAATATGGTCATTTTAGGAGAATCACCTTTTAATTTTTTAATTTATTTGCAAATCACCTTTAACGTGAGTTTTTGTTCCAATCAACCATCTCTAAGTTAAATTTTTCACCAAAAATACTAAAAAAGTCCATAAAAACTCAAATTCAAAAGCCATTGACTCGCTTCATTAATGTTTAGGTCCACTTAGAATACAAGTCACATACCATAAACTTGCATTTTTTTTTTGGTTTTTTAGTTAAGATTTTGCTAGGCAATTGTTACTTAGAACAAAAATCTACTTTAAAGGTGGTTTATGTATAAATTTAAAATAAAAAGTAATCTATGTAAAATGACTCTTCTCCAAGGTGGTTTCTTGAGGGGGGAAACCCCATTTTTTATGTCTAAGAGCCTAGTTGCAGGGTTTTTTTTTCTCTATTAGCTAGTGGTTTTGTATTATTCTTTTTTTTTTCCTTACTTCACCACTTAATTAGTACAAATAGCTAAAAATGAGTATGATCGTAATATTTGTATTAAAAAATGACCATTAAAGCTTATACTCGAACATGTGCCACTTTTCTTTCTTCCATCTTCTATAGATATCACTGTTGTATAGAATATAACAAGTATTTTGTATGTGCTCGCACAAGTGAGTTTTACATGTAGAATAAATAATATAGAATGGATAGTGGAAATTTAATCTGTATCATTAGCTTAGAATGATAAGTATTTGTTTTTTAGTATATAATTTGTTTGGTCTCTTCGGATTTCCTTTTTTTACTCATGTGCATGTGCTTTAAATTGAATTGAATAGAATATTTTTTTTTTGAACTGTTGCTTCTCTAATTATATTTTTATATATACTCAAATTTGTATGGATATGAATAAAAAAATGACCCTTACCAATGACTTACAGCATGTAGATTATTGAAAGGGTAAACCTCTTAACTTTGGACAATTATCAGAT
>NC_033797.1:143124553-143152733 GCF_001876935.1 Asparagus officinalis | reverse complement strand
TTTCTTATTTTTTTCAGAAACCTTCCTTAGCTTTGAGATTTTATCATAAACCCCCTACTTCCCTAAGTAGGTGATTTCATGATAACCCCTAAACTTAAGTGGGGTTTCTGATATTTTGAAAGTCAAGTGGGGTTTTTTATAATCATCCAAACTTAAAGAGGGGTTTTATGATACTTGCTCTTATTAAAAATTAGATAATCTGAGTTATATTTTTTCCTTTAAATAGTTCAAAACTTAAAAGAAATTCAGAATAAGGGAGTGTATGACTTTTATTTTAAAAATTAAAATTCAAAATTGGATAGTTTAACTGCATGTCTCTTCCTTACAAAAGTCCTTCTACCTTGTTGCTGCTGGTGGATATGGAATTGTTGTAACTATCTTATTTTTAAAGATAAAATGCCTAACCCTGAAAAGCTTGCAGCTAATATAGCGAGATACACTCTACTATGGACATGTGCGGAGGAAGATCGGCTGGCCAGAAGAATCCACAAAGCTGCAATCAAGCTAAATTTTGAAGATATTGCTAGAAAGAGAGTGTGGAGAAGAACTTGGAAAAGGCAGATTTTTGGTCATAAGTCGACTCATGCACAGGCATAAGTCGACTTATGGTAAGTCGACTTATGTTTATGTCGTAAGTCGACTTATGATCTGCTGTGGATTGTTGATTTTGGGCTCTGGCAAGTCGACTTATCAGACCTGTTAAGTCGACTTATGAACTCTTCTCCAGTTGTCGTTTTTCGCTCTGCCAAGTCGACTTATGCAGACTGATAAGTCGACTTACGACGAGTTTTTTGGAAAGTTCAGGTTCCTATTTGCAGTCTGTTTGGGTTTTTGTTTTGGTATAAATACCAATACGATTTGAGGGTTTTGTAGGAGCATATTTGGGGATTTTGGAGCACAGAAAAGAGAGATCTTTCTGAGCTATTGGTTAGGGTTATTGGTTGAGAGGTTGAGAGATTTGTTGGTGAGATTAGTTGGTTCGTTTGAGCGATTTGTAATCTTAATTTGTACTCTCCTTCTCTATTAGTGGAAACCCACCCCCTTCTTGCCCCGTGGACGTAGGCAATTGCCGAACCACGTTAAAATTGGTGTTTGTGTTTGTGCATTGATATTTGATTGTTTTTTACCTTCTTTGATCGGTGTTTGTTTTGGTTCCTCGGCGCCGCCGTCTGTCACGACAAGTGGTATCAGAGCATATCATTGTTTTTCCGGCACAACAAGTGGTATCAGAGCTCGGGCTACGCTTGGGCTATTTGGAGGAGTAGATCGCTTTGGAAGTTCGTCTAGGGCTTCGTTTGGTGATAAAAGTGGGATCTTTTTGGTAAAATCTCGTCTTTTTCAGTTTGGATCTATTTCTCGTTTGTTTCCGCATTGGTTTGGTGGTGTTTTGAGGATTATGGCCGAGAAAGAAGGAGTTGTGGGCAGTACTTCCGGCGTGAAGACCGTCCAAAGCTTGAATATCCACTCAATGAAGATTGATGTGGAAAAGTTCAATGGCACAAACAATTTTGGACTTTGGCGATGCGAAGTCATGGATGCGCTCAACGCGCAAAATTTGGAAGATACGTTGGAGTTGGACGGGAAACCGGACAACATTGATGAGAAGGTTTGGAAAAAGATGAATCGAACGGCGTGTGGTGTGATTAGGTCTTGTCTCACTCAAGATCTAAAGTATGATGTGATCAATGAGACTTCTGCAAAGAAGATTTGGGAGATCCTTGAGAGCAATTATTTGACCAAGAGTGTGGAGAATCGCTTGCATTTGAAGAGGAGGCTTTACCGCTTCCAGTTGAAGAAAGGAACATCCATTGGTGATCACATGAACCACTACACGAAGCTTCTTGCGGATTTAGCGAATGTAGATGTGGTGATTGAAGATGAGGACAAGGCGTTGTTGTTGTTGAGTTCCTTACCCGACGAGAAATATGAGACCTTCGTTCTTACTCTTATTAATGGGAAGGCATCTCTTTCGTATAGTGAGGTCACTGCAGCACTTGTGAATTATCAGCTTCGAAAGAAGGATAAGAAGACTTCGATTGAGCCAGTAGCGGGGGCGTTGGTTGCAAGAGCAAAGGGTCCAAACCGTAGTGGGAGGTCGCAGTCTAGAGGGGCACATCTTGGAGTTCGTAAGAATCAGTGTGCCTTTTGCAAAGAGGATGGACATTGGAAAGCCGAATGCCCAAAGTTAGTTGATCGAGCCGGGAAGAATAAGGGAAAAGCTATTCAAGCTTCAGAGGCGAATGTTGTCAAGGCTAGTGGCAACGATTCAGATTCGGATTATTCGGGCTACTCATTATCTGCACTGCCGTCAGTTTGTGTTGCCTACTCTACAGAGTGGATGTTGGATTCGGGGGCTACATACCATATTTGCCCTAGGAGGGATTGGTTCTCCAGCTTTCAGGAGTTGGAAAGAGGGGATTTCGTGCTCATGGGGAATGATCACAAATGCTCTATTATTGGTATCGGTACCGTTCGGATCAGGATGAGTGACGGGGTGATTCGGGAGTTGGTTGGAGTGAGGTTCGTTCCTCAATTGAAGAAGAACATCATTTCACTTGGAGCTTTAGAGGCAGCAGGTTATAGGGTGACCTTGGCGGATGCACGCTTGAAGGTTACATTTGGGTCCATGATTGTAATGAAGGGCGTCAGAAGAAGCAACTTATACTATTTGCTTGGGAGCACGGTGATTGATAGGGAGATGACGACTTCATCAGATTCGTCTAGACTGTGGCATTGTTTGGTGCTGGGGTATATGATTGGTAATGCCGTGCATTGGTTGTTGAGGAGTGCTATGACCTGCAGATTGAAGTCCTGTGAGCATATTGGGATGAGCAAGACCGTGGTGGAGGTTGGCATTCCTATCCATCGAGCGAGGGGTCTTTTAGGAGGTGTTCAGTCAGGCATTTGGGGTCCTTCCAAAGAGGCATCATTGGGAGGTAATCGTATCTTAGTTTCCGCAGTTGATGATTATTCTAGGCATTATTGGGTCGCGACCAGTTCTCGTTGGTGTAAAGTCCTAGAAGTCAACAACAATTGGAAGAAGTGTATTGGCAGAAAGGTAACTCGTTGTTCTAGATTTGGTAGGGGTCCTTTCTTGCGTTTGTGCCGAGCTCACGGCAATAGGAGACACTTCATTGGTGTGGAGACTTTGGGGCGACGAGATGAGATGACAGTTTCGATGGGTCGTTCCTTTCTAGAGGAGGATCGCGTTGGTTGTCGAGCATTGGTTCTGGAGCTTCGACATATTTGGGGCATCTTAGTCACAGGTCGCCGGCTGCTACATTAGGAGTTATTGGATCTGGTGGAGCTGCTTCAGATTTTGGGTTGCGTCGGATATTTGGATACCCAGTATTTGGTCACATTAAGGATGTGAGATTTGATCCGATTGCGCGTTTGGGATTCGGAGGCTCAGTTGATTATCGTTTGGGAGCTTCTGATTTTGTTTTGATCAGGTCGTTTGGATATCGCAGCAGGTGGAGAGTGATGCTACTTCACGTTGGGTAGAGATTACTCCACGTACTCCAGATCATACTGCGTCATTTAGGATTCCAGCTGAGGTGACACATGTTGGGGATCATTTGATTTCGGATGCAGATGATGGATTGGTTTTGGATTCGGTTGCAGCTGGTGGACATGATTTGGATACGGCCTTTGGTTCACCTCATATGGAGGTGTTTGATTTGTATCAGTTTGGGGCTGCTATCAGTTGCAGATCCGTCGGCGATATTAGGAAAGAGTTGCATACTTTTCTATTTATTTGAGGGACTTTGGAGACCGTTTGGGTGAACTACGTGAAGGCTTGATTCCTTGGGCAAGAGGATACGTAGTCAGTCTTTATGATGCAGCCGATTTGGTGAGCGACATCGACATTTGGGGTGAGTGTTCGCACTCCCATTTGGGTCTCAACATGTGAGGCATTTGTTTGGTTGGTGTCGGCTCAGTTTTGGGAAAACTTCGCCAAGGTGGAGAATTGTGGAGAAGAACTTGGAAAAAGCAGATTTTTGGTCATAAGTCGACTCATGCACATGCATAAGTCGACTTATGGTAAGTCGACTTATGTTTGTGTCGTAAGTTGACTTATGATCTACTGTGGATTGTTGATTTTGGGCTCTGGCAAGTCGACTTATCAGACCTGTTAAGTCGACTTATGAACTCTTCTCCAGTTGTCGTTTTTCGCTCTGCTAAGTCGACTTATGCAGACTGATAAGTCGACTTACGACGGGTTTTTTGGAAAGTTTAGGTTCCTATTTGCAGTCTGTTTGGGTTTCTGTTTTGGTATAAATACCAATACGATTTGAGGGTTTTGTAGAAGCATATTTGGGGATTTTGGAGCACAGAAAAGAGAGATCTTTCTGAGCTATTGGTTAGGGTTATTGGTTGAGAGGTTGAGAGATTTGTTGGTGAGATTAGTTGGTTCGTTTGAGCGATTTGTAATCTTAATTTGTACTCTCCTTCTCTATTAGTGGAAACCCACCCCCTTCTTGCCCCGTGGACGTAGGCAATTGCCGAACCACGTTAAAATTGGTGTTTGTGTTTGTGCATTGATATTTGGTTGTTTTTGGCCTTCTTTGATCGGCGTTTGTTTTGGTTCCTCGGCGCCGCTGTCTGTCACGACAAGTGGTATCAGAGCACATCATTGTTTTTCCGGCACAACAGAAAGCAGAAGACGATGTTGGAGACAATTTTCCGCAAGAGTAAGAAGTACCAGAATCCACTTTGCTACCACCTTTTGTCCCTGGAACTCATGAACATCTTTTGTCTTAATGATACGCTCTTAATTGTTGTTTCTCTAGAAATAATGTATATACAACTAGGTCTCTGATGGGAAGTTAGGGTTGTCGTGATTTTGTGTAACTTAGGGAGTCATAGGGTTGATTGGTTACAACAAGGTCCGTTCCTAACCTCCCTATGCTCTCTCTGTTCCTGTAGCTCATGTTTAACTTCCTGTTTCATTTTGGTTTTTGTTATCTTTGGGTATAGCTTCCTATGTTCATCTTGTAATCATCTTATACTTAGTGCTAATATAATATATGAGCAGGGTTTAGTCCCTGTTTTTCAACTCAAAAAAAAAAATTCTAAGATGAAAAGAGAAAAAGAAAAAATGGCTTGCAAAATGAGTCGTGTGGATAGTTTTTATTTCAGAATTAGGCACTTTAACCATCAAATACTCCATTGTAATATCTCTCATTTTTACAATATTTAAAATAAAAAAGGATATAAAAAGTCGGAACTCCTTCTGTGATCACCAAATATAAAATATCTCTTCAATTTAGGAATCGTGAAATTTTTGCCAGTTGGCAAGGTCATTTTATGTTGAAGTTTTATTATTAAAACTTTTGACATTTCGGTGAGAACATGAAGCAATCAATTAAAAAGTTGTAGTTAGATGAGATTTAAGGTCTTCACATATTGATTTAATCTAAAATAATCACATGCTTAAATATCAATCTTGGTATAAAAATAAGTAAAGATAGGATATAAAATTGATAAATAAAAAAAATCACCAATTCATCAATAATATTTTAAGGGGCTGTTTGTTTAGCTAAAAAACATGGAAAACTATTATAGGAAACTTATTTCCTATAATAGTCTTCTTTTCTTTGTTTGGTTCCCTTTTTAAAACTAATAAAAGAGATGGGGTGAGATGATGTGTCACTATGTTATTGGATGATGTGATCCGTTTTTTAAGGAAATCTATTTCATGATTTATTTATTTATTTAGGAAATTGGCNCACTGGGCTTTAGAAAGTAGAGAAATCCCTCTCAACTATAAGGTGTCTAACCCCCTTAACGTCATTTAAAACTATAAAATAACTGTGGCACCTTTTTGAAAATCAACACATTTAGCTACAAAGAAACAACTAAGCAATAAAAAAATATATTGATCGGTTTACAATGCTTTTTCCTCTCTTTCTCTTATCCTAGGAAAACTAGAATAATTTATTTATGAGTGAGGGGTATTTTGATATTTTCTTAGTTATCCACTAGTCATGTGACATGCTAGAACTAATGGTCTTAGATTTCAAATCTTAAATCTGTGGAGGTTTCTCATATTTTTAAACTTGATGTGGATTATCTAAAATGGGCTCAATCTTGAGAAGAGATACTTCAATTAAAATAGTTGATGGGAGTTTTCTGAGACACACTCCATATTTAAGGATGATTAAGTGAGAAAAGTTTAGGGGAGTTATCTCAAAATTTCATAGTTGATGGGGGTTATCTATAATATGCTCAAACTTGAGAGTGATTTTCTCAAATTAAAATAGTTGACGGTGTTTTTTGGGACATCCCAATAGTTGACGGGAGGTTTTCTAAACCTAACCCTTGAGGCTCTCTACATTATTATTTTTATTTCTATATTTAAATATATGATTATGAGATTTTCTTATGTCTAGTTATAAGAATCATAAAATATTTTATTATAGAATTTTCAAATTATGGTAAAGTTATAATTTGATGAGGATTCTTGGGTTAATATAAGATTAGGTGTCTAGATGTCATCTTCTAATAAGACATAGAAACACATGAGTACTTATGGTATGACGCATATCAGCTTTTTTGTGCATTTATCATATTACACATGTCAATTTTTTTTGTGTTTAGGAGTTTCACTATTTTCTCTTTACTAGTGTGCATCATGTGCAAAGCACGACTTCCTTTTTTTATGCTACATTAATTCTTTTTGAAACTGTACATTAATTTTTTTGTGAGCGCTACAGTATTTTTTAAAATGCTACAATATCGTGTTTTTTTTACTATAGTAATATTATATTGTTACAATAATAATGCATAGTAATTCACTATAGTTTGAATAATGAATTTTTGGATCATCCTATGTCTACAGAGGAGTAGATATACAAAGAAGAAATTATTTTTCTATTCTCTCTAACCGAAATCATAAACAACCTTTTCTATTCTGATCATTTTTTTAGTGAACTCTCAAACAGAGTGCAAGCGTGAACGTTCGTGCGCTTTCTTTAAAAAAAGTATTATTTCAGAAGTGCGCGTAAATAAATATATTGAACATGATCGGTTCAATGTGAAAGTTGCCGACTAGTACTAAACCTATGCTTATATTTATTAGGTATGATGTCAACCAATTATATACCTAATGGTGTTTTAATCACAATTCAAGCAAAAACGAGGGATTTTTTTAATGAGTAAAAACCCTCTCATTGCAAATAAGATTATTTTTTTAATTAAGAAAATCTAGCTATCTTGTAATAATCAAATCTGATATAAAATTCTTCTGCGAGTCCGCACGAAATGGCGGGAAACAGGTCACCAACCAAGAATCCAACCGCGGGGAAAAATAATACTAAAAAATAAACAAAACCCTACTGTTAAGTGGGACCCATCGAAAAATTAAGAGACATTCGCATTACACGAGTGATTGTGACCTGTCATGACACGTAGATATCGCCGTGGCTACCTTATCCAAAAGAAATTTAAGAAAAAACACGCAGCTTTAAAAAAAAGAAGAAGAAATCATGTGTAGGGTGAGAAGCGTACGACATTTTATTGATGCTAGTTTTAAAATGGAGGAAAACCAACTTTCCTCAACAGGCTAAAGTGCACTTAGGGCCTGTTTGGCTATTTCCACAAAAAATTCGGAAATGGAAATATAGCTCTTGAAATGAATTCAAGACATTTCAAGACATTTCCTAGTTTTCATTTCTTTTGTTTGTTTCGCAAAGAAAAGGTTCATTTTCACTGCCAAGTCACACAAACAGACAAAACAAGCCTCCATAGTAACAGTGCTTTGATTTCTATTTCTTGTGTTTGTTTGAGAACAAGAAAAAGGAAATGAGAAATGTGGCATTTAAATATTTCATTTTATTCTTTTGAACTATTCAAACAGTGCTTTTATTAATTAACTATTCTCAGATGGGACATTTTCAAGTGTTTTCAGCCCAATTTGGGCTGAAAACACATTTCTTGAAAAATTGAGGTGGCAACACATGTGGCACTTCATTTCTTAAAAATTAAAGACGAAGCAAACACATGAAATGGAAACTTCTTGAAATCAAAAACCTATGTGGCACATGGGGGTTTTCTTGAAAGGTGAGGTGGCGGGACATTTCTCATTTAAGAAAAATGATATAGGCACACCTCCGGCCACATCCCCTTCTAGCTACAGTGTAGGAGACCTCACTTGAGATTTTAAAAAAATCTCAAGTGAGGCCCACTGCACTGTAGCTAGTGAGGTGGTCGGAGGTGTGCCCGAGGGTGTGCCTGTAACGCCTCCCGCACTTAAATGCCATGTAATTTCACCGAACTTACACTGAAGTGACTTTATTTTAATATCGGTAAATACATGTCTAAAGTATGTAAAAATTGCAGATAAGTACCCTAAAATTTCAAAATATTGCACTTTTGGCGCCCTCTTGTTTACCCAATGTTGCAAAACACCCTCGGTTTATAAATGGCTTCACTAAAACATGCAAATTTTTTCTAAAAGTTACATTTTTGTACCCTTTGTTATGTTGTGTTCTTAGATATGTAGAGAAGTTGCATTCTTTTTTACTTTGAGGCATTTATCTGTAGTATTTAAATACATTGGGGCATTTTTTTTTGCTCGGTTTTAAAATAGAGGTCACTTAAATGCGAGTTGGTGAAACTATAGGGCATTTAAGTGCAATTTAGCCAAACTTCCACCTTACCCCTCAACTCCTCAAGTATTAATTACTCCAAACAACAAAAAGAAGATTAATTATATTATTAGTTACCATATTTACCTTCTAATTGAACCTTTGTGCCTATGTTTTAATTACTTAGATGCTGGTCATGTAGTTAAATAATTAATAGATTAGTGGTCACTTATTACGTCTTCTCTTAATTTAAGCTGTACATTCTCATTCATTTTCAAAAACTGCAACTAACCCAATAAGTCCAAGTTAATCTTTTCATGAACAAACTGCCAAATGCAATATAGTTACCCAATACAAGATGCTCAACATGTACCACAAACTTTCATCTCTGTAAGCGATCAAGATATTAAGCACATGAAAAAAATCCATTGGATCAATGTTTATTCGTTATGTCAATTAAGGAAAAGTATTAAAAGTGACTAGTAATGCTATTAGTATTTAATTACATAACCGATCATCGAAACTATATATATTAACACTTCGTTAGGAGATGCATACTGTGACTACCAATCCAGTTAATCCCAAAATATGCCTTTTTGATCTAATATGGTCATTTTCTGAACCTGTAGATAAATATTTAACAGATTGATGACATAACAACTTTTTTTTTCTTCACATTTCCTGCTAAGTTTTTATCAATCCATCTTCTTTCCCTCCAAACCGAAAAATGTCCAAACCACTTTTCCTTTACTCTTTGTCCATATGGAATTACTGAAATAGAAAAAAATAAAAATATATATATCATCATATATATCATCCATCCATTAAATATCATCAATCCTTTAAATACTTAACTGTGAGCTCACAAAACACAAAGTCCATGCACAGAGTATAAGAGAGAGAACGCATAAATTACTTGTTGCGCGCAGCGGAAATTTCGGCAGCACTTCGGCAGCACAACAAGAGAGTCAGGTCACAATAAGAATTCTTGTTTCTCAAAGGGAACAAGAATCTGAAGCATAATATCTCATCAAAGTGAGATATTAGCTCTTCCTTTAGTCACCTCTAGGACTGCGCATCGAGGGAACCTAAAAAGCTATTACAAATCACCCAAATAGCAGTACAATCAATTTTACGTGGTTCGACAAATTGCCTACGTCCGCGGGACAAGGAGGGGGAGAGATATACTAATAGAGGGAGAGAATACAACTAGGGTTTACAATCACTCACAGTCTAAAACCCTATTGCCTACGTCCACGGGGCAAGGAGGGGGGAGATCTACTAATAGAGGGAGAGAATACAACTAGGGTTTACAATCACTCATAATCTAAACCCTCAAACAAACTCTCAGATCCCTCACAATATCTCTCTACAAAAGGCTACACAAAACCCTAAAAGGGACTACACAAATCTCCTCAACTGCAGCCGCCGGCCTTGCACGCACCTGCCTTGCTCTCAAAAATCGCCTGCACTCGGTTCTGTACCGCAGCCGCAAAGAAAACAAATCACAACCTCCTGCGCTAGCCATTGACCTAGGGAATCACAATAATATATATAGGTTTGTTTGAGTGGGCCGGGTAATTCGGGTTCACGGGCAACTGTTTCTTCACGCGGAATTCTTTCCGCATCCTTCATTCACGTGGTGGTCGTGGCCCCCACATCACAATTCTCCACCTCGGTGAAGTTTTCCCAAAACTGAGCCGACACCAAAGCATCCAAATGTCCCACTTGTTGTGCCCAGTACGAACTCAATCCACAACAAGTCGAGAACCCGAACGAGAGTCCAAACAATCTCACCCCCATCAACTAATCCAAACCGGCTGCATCTGAAAGACTGCCTACGTATCCTCTTGCCCAAGGAATCAAGCCGAACGTAGTTCGACCAAATGGCCGTCAACGGCCTCAACAATCACGGATGTGTAACAAGTTTCGACAATGATCAAACTTGTTGCTCGAAACCACCTTAGTGAGCATATCCGCCGGATTATCCTTCGTGTGGACTTTCACAATCTCCACATCGCCATCTTCAAGAACATCCCGAACGAAGTGATAACGAACGTCAATGTGCTTCGTCCGCGCATGAAAAACCTGATTCTTCACCAAATAGATAGCACTCATGCTATCACAATGAATAGTGACGGACCTCTGCGATATACCAAGTTCCTCCAAAAGTCCTCGAAGCCAAATAGCCTCCTTCACAGCCTCCGTAACTGCCATATACTCTGCCTCCGTCGTAGACAAAGCCACCGTCGACTGTAAGGTGCATCTCCAACACACCGGTGCACGAGTCAAAGTGAACACATACCCCGTCGTAGACCGGCGCTTATCCAAATCCCCGGCATAATCCGAATCAACATAACCAATGCATAACTACCCACCTGTAGTGTCCCGCTCATAAACTAAACCAACATTGAGTGTACCTCGAATATACCTCAAAATCCATTTCACAGCATCCCAATGACCCACTCCTGGATCGTGCATGTATCTCGATACCATGCTTACTGCCTGTGACAAATCTGGTCTCGTACATACCATTCCGTACATCAAGCTCCCAACCGCGCTCGCATATGGAGTCTTCGACATCAACTCTCGATCTTCAACTGACTTTGGTGAAAGACCAGCTGAAAGCTTCAAATGGGCTCCCAATGGTACACTAACTGGCTTCGTATCCATGCTAACATGGAATCGCTGTAGAACCTTCTTCAAATAAGCCACCTGTGTCAAACAAATTCTGCCCTTCTTCTTGTCTCTGCCGATCTCCATCCCTAGAATGCACTTCGCCTCACCCAAGTCTTTCATCTCAAACTCATTTGAAAGCTGAACTTTCAACTCATCTATAGCCGACCTGGAAATAGAGGCAACCAACATGTCATCGACATAGAGCAACAAATAAATGTACGCACCTCCTTTCAACTTTCGAAAATATACGCAAGGATCAAACTGGCTCCGAGTGTACGAATGACCAAGCATAAAACCATCAAATCGTCTATACCACTGTCGAGGAGACTGTTTCAAACCGTATAGCGATTTCTTCAATCTGCAAACTAATTTTTCCTTCCCTGCAGCTCGGAATCCCAATGGCTGAGTCATATATATTTCTTCATCAAGATCACCATGAAGAAATGCCGTTTTCACATCCAACTGATCTAATTCCAAACCATACTATGCCACCAAAGCTAGCAAAATTCGAATCGAAGAGTGCTTCACCACCGGAGAGAAAACCTCATTATAGTCAATACCTTCCTCCTGTGCATAGCCCTTCGCAACCAACCTAGCCTTGAACCTCAATGCTTCGCAACCAACCTAGCCTTGAATCTCAACGGAGTGCCTTCAATGCCCTCCTTCTTCGTGTATACCCACTTGCAACCAATTGCCTTCCGCCCCTTTGGAAGCTCAACAAGCTCCCATGTATCGTTCTTATGAAGAGATTCCATCTCCTCCTGCATAGCCACCTGCCACGAATCAGCCTCCGAACTCTGCTCGGCCTCTCTGAATGTAGTAGGCACTAACTCATCGATACTCTCCACCGGAAGTGCATACGCAACTGTGTCGGCATACCGTGCTGGCATCTGTATGTTTCTCCTCTGTCTCCTAGCCGCAATAGAATCCTGAACCTGAGCCGTCGGTTCCTGATCCTGCACATTTGTACTCGTATCCTCCGTGTCACCGTCGTGCTCGCCTGGCGTCACCTCAGTCGGCACCTGCATGGATACTGTACCATCTGGACAATGTGGAGCTGCATCGATCTCCACCACCTGCGATATCTCCTCCGTCGGGTCGCTCTCCACCTGATGAGAGCTGGGAAGCTTCAAGATAGAAGCTTCATCGAATGTGACGTCCCTACTCAGCACAATCTTCTTATCAACTGGATCCCAAAGCTTGTATCCCTTGACACCACGCTTGAATCCTACAAATATGGCCTTCCTAGCTCGAGGTTCTAATTTATCAGTTCTAACATGATAATATGCAGGGCACCCGAATACCTTGAGCTGGTCATAGTCATGTGCTGGCTTTCCCGACCACATCTCCATAGGGGTTTTCCCCTCAATCGCAGATGAAGGCAGCCTATTAATGAGGTGGCTCGCATATGTAAGTGCCTCAGCCCAAAAGATCTTCTCCAAACCACTCTGCGACAATAAGCATCAGATCTTCTCCAGTAAAGACCGATTCAACCTCTCTGCCACCCCATTTTACTGCGGTGTATGACTAACTGTGAAGTGTCTCTCTATGCCCTCGTCTCGACATAGCTGCTGAAAGGGGTCAGATGTATACTCACCACCGTTGTCGGATCGCAACGTCTTGATCTTTCTCCCCGTCTGCAGTTCCAATCTCTTCTTCCACTCCACAAACAAATCTAGGACTTCACTCTTCTTCGTCATGGTGTACACCCAACAACGCCTAGAATAGTCATCTACAAAAGTGACGAACCAATGTCTACCACCAAGTGATGCAGTCTTGGTGGGACCCCAAACGTCTGTGTGCACGTTGCACGTAGTCCAAGATGCCCCTCGTCCTATGAATGGCCGTCCCGAACTTTACCTTCGTCTTCTTGCCAAGAACACAGTGCTCACAGAACTCAATCTTCCCACTCTTGGCTCCATTCAATGGCCACTGCTTGCACAATGCCTGCAGTGAATTTTTACCTGTGTGCCCCAATCTATAGTGCCAAAGTCTGCTCATGTCTGCTTCTGAAATAGCCGAAGCAACCTGGCCAATCTCGGTGCTTCCCTTCAGATAATAGAAATTTCGATTGCAGACTCCCCTCATCACCACCAATGATCCCTTAGTAACCTTCGCTACAGCGTTTTCGAAAGTCACATTGAATCCCTTCGCCTCCAAAGCTCCAACTGAGATAAGATTTTTCTTCAGTTGAGGAACAAATCTCACCTCTTTCAACTCACGGACTACTCCATCGTGCATCCTAATCCGTACGGTACCTATCCCACAAACGCCACAGGATTGATCATTTCCCATGACAACAACGCCCCCGTCGACTTTCTCAAAAGATGCAAACCAGTCTCGCCTAGGGGTCACATGAAAGGTAGCGCCGGAATCAAGCATCCAATCTGATGCATCCACATGGTTCACCTCCGGAGTAATCAGTAGAGAAAAGCACGAATCATCGGAATCATCGCCTTTCGCAATGTTCACCTCATTGGCCTTCGGGCCCTTTTTCTTGCTATTCTCCTTCTCTTTGAGCTTCGGGCAGTCTCTCTTCCAATGTCCCTGCTCCTTGCAGAATGCACATTGGTTCTTTGTTAATTGGTGGCGGCCTCTAGACTTTGACCTCCCTCTGTTACCACCTTTCGGATATGGGCTTCTACCTCTTGTCGACAAGGCCTCTCCTGAAGTACTAGCGCGGGAAGTCTCCTTATCCTTCCTCCTCAAATCGTAGTTCGTCAAAGCGTTAGTCACTTCACTATAGCTGATAGAAGATCTCCCGTTCAACAAAGTGAGCACGAAGGTATCATACTCCTCATCCGGTAAGGAGCCCAACAAAATAATCGCCTTGTACTCATCCGATATCTTCTCATCAACATTCGCCAAGTCCGACAACAACTTCGTATAGTTGTTCACATGAGCCGCAAGCGAGGTGCCTCTGGACATCTGGAATCTGAATAACCTACGCAGCAAGTGCAATCGGTTCTCAACACTCTTCGTAAGGTACTTATTGTTGAGAATTTCCCACATCTTCATTGCAGACGTCACCCCAATCACATCATATTTTAGCTCCTGTTCCAAACAGGACCTGATCACCCCACAAGCGTTCCTATTCATTTTCTGTCATATCGCCTCATCATATTTAGGTGGCCTCTCGTGGACCATGATGGTCTCTTCCAAATTCTGAGCATTGAGCGCATCCTGTACATCGCTCATCCACAAACCAAAATTGATTTTGCCGTCATACTTTACCACACTAATTTTAGTGTTCTGAAAACCAACTTGTATTGTACTCGCCATCGATTTGCTGCTTTCACCTTCTTCTCCCATTGCGAACTAACTCCAAATTGTAGAGAAAGAACAAATTTGATAGAAATTAGGAACCACCCAACTGAACCCTAGATTGGATTCCAAATAGATTTCCTAACCACACGAGGAAAGCGAAATCTCCAACGGCAACTCCTAATGCTATCTCCACCGAAGCCGAGAACTCCAAGAACTAAGCTTCACACAAGAATCTTCCTCCACCAAAAACGCGTCGAGGGAACCTAAAAAGCTATTACAAATCACCCAAATAGCAGTACAACCAATTTTACGTGGTTCGGCAAATTGCCTACGTCCACGGGGCAAGGAGGGGGAGAGATATACTAATAGAGGGAGAGAATACAACTAGGGTTTACAATCACTCACAGTCTAAAACCCTCAAACAAACTCTCAGATCCCTCACAATATCTCTCTACAAAAGGCTACACAAAACCCTAAAAGGGACTACACAAATCTCCTCAACTGCAGCCACCGGCCTTGCACGCACCTGCCTTGCTCTCAAAAATCGCCTGCACTCGGTTCTGTACCGTAGCCGCAAAGAAAACAAATCACAACCTCCTGCGCTAGCCATTGACCTAGGGAATCACAATAATATATATAGGTTTGTTTGAGTGGGCCGGGTAATTCGGGTTCACGGGCATCTGTTTCTTCACGCGGAATTCTTTCCGCGTCCTTCATTCATGTGGTGGCCGTGGCCCCCACATCACATTAATGTTTTAAGGAAAATCTAGAAATTCAACAATACTTTAAGGGGAGTTGATACATTTTATCCTCCTAAAATTGACGAAGGTAGAGATCTCAACACATAGTGATTCACTATTCCACTTGCGGTGATTTCAAATTAATCAAGTAATTACAGATAATTCATTAGCAGCCCGAACTCGTTCTAATACTTTTAAGGGGAGAAAACGAAGCAACTTACATAGGCGTACTTCTGATCAAATTTCATGAAGCTAAGTCCATACGGCTGCACATTGACCCCCACAAAAAAAGTTAACTGCACACAGACCCACCATAGTATCCCCATTTTGCGCTTACCACCCATATTTGCTACATGGACCTAAAATATGGGATAAAATGGGGGACAGATGAGGTGCCCCCCCTCCTATTGCATAATGAGTTGGCCGTCATTAATGATGGCGAACTCATTATGCAATAGGCCTCATTATGCAATAGGAAGGGGACACCTCACCTGTCCCCCCCTGTTGGTCCCATATTTTGGGTCATTGGGGAATTTTTTAAGTTTTATTGTTGCAGATACATTGTCGACATAGTCAGCAAATGCCTTAGTGAGTGCTGAAAACTCACCTAAATTCTGCTGAAATATCCTATTTGCCCGATTTCTCTCCCTCCATTTTAGTGCTGATTTTATAGAATCCAGTTCTTGCATTGAGCCCCCTGTAGCGAAGTATAGGATGTATATTAAGCTCTCAGCATCAGACGATGGGCATAGTGTTGTGCGTAACGGAACTCGTAACACACGAAAGAGCACGAACAAGAGCGAGATATATCACCACCAATAAGTAAAACACAATCACGACAACAAGACAAATGAATTTTACGTGGTTCAGCAAGTTGCCTACGTCCATGGGGCAAGGAGGGGGGAGTTTTACTATTAGAGATAAAGAGAATACAAATAGGGTTTACAATCTCACCAAAAAACCTCAAACAAAACTCTCAAAATCTCTCACAAAATCTCCCTCAAAGGATGCACAATTCTCTCTCAAAAGCTGCTCAAAGTCATCCTTAATTAACCCTAATAATCGTAATCAGGGTCATATATCAACACAAAACAAAACAGGTCAAAAAAACATAACCCAACTCAAACCCGATAAGCGGCCAACCGCAGAACTCGTCGCGGTCGACCGACCAGGTCGACAGAAACACAAAATCGACTACAGGGTTTGGCGGTCGACCGTCACCAATTCCAAAGACCCAGAATCCTACTAGGTCCCTGGCGGTCGACCGTCTCCAGCTCCAGAATCCCCCTGCGAACTGTGCACGTTTCCGGTCGACCGGACTTGCTCCACGGTCGACCAACAAGTGTCCAAAAAGCTTGCCTGAGTCGTTTTTCCCGGTCTTCAAAAGCCGTGTTAGCCATTTCTACACATAGCTTCCTATTCTGAAGAGCATACAAACGAAGAAAAACGAATATTTAAACCCGGGCTCTCTCTTTCTTCGACAACCGCACGTCCCCAAGGCACCGACACATAAAATGGTTCGCCCCTTGGGGAATTTATTCGGATTATATTCTCAGTACAAACCTCACTACGTTGGATATTTGCCAGTGAAGCTGCGCTTTTAAAGGCCGCACTACCACATATTTGCTCTAACGCAACGGTTCAAAACCGTTGCGTTAGCCATGGAACCGTCGCCCTTGAGCAAGCGCGACGGTTCTCAAACCGCCTCATATACTGCCGTTGCCCTATCTCTACCGTAACGGTTTTGAACTCTACTGCGACGTTTTTTTGAACCGTTGCCCCTGCATCTAACGCAACGGTTTTAATTTAATAGGCTATAGCTATGGTTCTCATAGAGCTACGGCGACAGTTGGAGCTATTGCAACAGTTTTAAAAGACCTAACGCAACGGTTTTAGTAGGCTATAGCTATGGTTTTGATAGAGCTACGGCGACAGTTGGAGCTATTGCAACAGTTTTAAAAGACCTAACGCAACGGTTTTAGTAGGCTATAGCTATGGTTTTGATAGAGCTACGGCGACAGTTGGAGCTATTGCAACAGTTTTAAAAAACCTAACGCAACGGTTTTAGTAGGCTATAGCTATGGTTTTGATAGAGCTACGGCGACAGTTGGAGCTATTGCAACAGTTTTAAAAAACATAACGCAACAGTTTGGATTGAGCTATCGCAACAGTTTGGATCGAGCTATCGCAGCGGTTTTGATCGAGCTATTGCAACAATTTTAATCGAGCTATTGCAACAGCTCAATCGGACCTGTTCTTGGTTTCCTACGTCAAAATAATATAGTTTTCAATTACCTGGACAATCTTTTTAAGAACATGACCAAGTCAAATTTTAATACACAATATAAAAGTGATTATGTTGAGCATAATCAACCATAATGATAAGTGCCAACATACATCAGTATAGTATAAAAACTACAAAGTATTAAATCCACACTACCAACATTTCAACTCAGAAAATATCGTACCGAACTAACATTCAAACAATGTACATCAACATTTGATTACAAAACATGAAACTTCTCGGTCAAAGACTATATTCTCTATTTGTTTCCAAAAACTTGTTCCTCAATGTCAAATACTCACTAGGAACCTGTCAGTATCAATCTCAGTCTTGGCTTTCATCATTTCTGTACCTGTGTAAATTTCCATGAATCAGCGTAATTTTTGCAATGATGATAATAAAATTGGGGAAAAAAGATGTTTGAAAAGGAAGTTAAGAGAACATATTGATCCATGAGTACCAGAAGCGTGATGAAAGGAGCAAAAAATTCCCAAGACATAAAGCACACCGATTCCTCCTGCAAGAGTACTGAAATCTGAGAAATATAATAAAGTCGCATAGATACAAAAGAAGTTATCTTAGCAGCAATTTATACTAGGAAGTTCTTAAGTTGATGAGTATACAACAACCTCACCCCTAAAAAGTGATGGAAATATCCCCACCATCAAAGGTTGTTGGGTGAAAAAGAAAGATAAGAAAAGAAAAGAAACAAAAAGAATAATAATGATTTGAAAGAACTAAGACACCTGGAAATGTGGATTGAGAAAAACCCACCTGCATCAAAAAGAATAATATATTAATAAACTCACAAGTAACAAAAGAAGTATGCTTATTAAAATTAGCTAAACTTTCCCTTTTGGTCATGTTGCATAGTTCTCATACCAGAGAGAAAAATTGTTGTGCAACTATTTTCCAAGTCATCCCTCATCCCTATCCTGATTTCAGTTTTCCTAAGGGACTAAGCTGTAAGCATGAAATCTAGCCGTCGGACATAAGCTATTAAACAAGAAAATAATAAAGAACATAATGCAAAACTATAAGAAACCACTCGACCTTGGGATACTAAAACCTTGAGAACTCATGCCCTCTAATGAATCTGTGATGACTGGTCTGCTTCAAGTATGACACTGACTTCCTGAATTATTATATAGTCAGCATGAATTAAGAAGAATTTATTTACTTTGTCCCTAATCATAAATGTGCTTTATAAGCACAACTACTCTTTTACCAAAAAAAAATTAGGTTTATTAAACAATTCTTTTACTTACCTTGCACATTTGTATGCATCTTACTCAACAAAGATGTGGTAAGATGTCTTCTGAGGATTAGTCTCGACTCTCAAGTTTTCTACCAGATAGATGCATAAAAGGTTATGCACATAGCAGTTGAACGGGACCTCTAGCAAATTGTCTCAACTCTCATATCCATTATAGATCTTGACAACATGTATACTGCTAAAGACAGCACATAGACTGGACCAAAAATAGCTAACTGTAGAAATCCTTGGGCACGGACCAGTTTTTTATGAGAAAATTCACAGCAATATACAGCTGCAACAGAACTTTCTAAAGTATACTTCTAAAAAGCATCCAACACAAGACATTTAAAGAATAACAGTCGATTGTATAAGAAATTCCACCAGCATATAAATAGTTACAGTATCAACAAAATACTCCCTTGGAAATGCAATGTACATTCCCAAAAATATGTCTATCTTTGCAACTTTCAGTTAAAGAAGTTTGAAGTAAAACAGCCTCCATACAGTAGATATATAATTTATCCTAGATGATCATGGCACACAATTAAATTTAACAAAATCCATAGTCAGAAGACAGCAGGAGCAAAAATACATGAGAACATAGAGACTAAAACAGTACCATTGTCAGTGCCAAGCATTGGAAGGTTTCATTCCCCACCATCAAAGGTTGTTAGCATGAAATAGCATGAAATAATAAAATTGGGGAAAAAAGATATTGCAATTATTCAAAATAAATAGCTTAACATAAAGGAAATAACCCACCTGCATCAAAACCTTCCATTTGAGTAAAATAGGTGGCTACAGATTGCTAAGGGTCTCCATCAAACAAGCCCTTTTGCTTTTCATTCAAATGACAATTCCTGCATGGAAGTAAGGGACTTTCATTAACATTTTTTGAACTACAAATAACCATTTTCTGCAAAAGATTTGACAAAAAAATATCAACAAAAATAAAATGTCATTATGGTTAAACATCATATCTACATACATGTTATGATAGTAATCTAGTTCAAATATCGGGATTAAAGATAGTAATTGCATACCGTATATTAAAACCAACAAAATAGTGAGATGTCAATATCCTTGAAGCACCGAAACATATTATTGCAAACAAAAACATAAGAACTGAATGTTTAAACACAAATATCAGTTAGTACTCTTCAACATCCATTAGGGCTGAACACAAACATTCGTTAGTTCTTATTAGTTGGTAATCTTCAACATAAGAACTAAGATTTATGTAATTTGAACTTGAACCCTACAAATTACAAGTACTGAAGAGTTGCACAACATTACATTAGGATTTCTGTTATGGATTTCCCCAGTTGCATACCCTTTTCCTATATTCTACATTCACAACATTTCTTTCTAATAGATGGTGTATTCAGAACCTGTAGAAATTAAATCCAACAAAATGATGGAAATTACAATTGAACATTCCACATTTCATAAAATATCTAAGACCCTGAATCCATCAAAACTAATTAATAATACTTCAAACAGATTTGACCAATCTCATATTATTCAAACGCGTTAACATAGCCTCCGTCTAATTTGGAAACTTGCAAGAAATAACAAACTGAATTCAAAATTAAGCAACCAATAGTATTTGATCTTATGATTTTTGCTTTTTAAGCATTGTGCGCTTGGTAGCTGACCTCCTTCTCAACTACTTTAAGCTTATAAATGTTCCTTACTTACTTCATGCCCATTTCAGATTAAGAGCACATCGCAAGATTACTGTAGCAAAATCAGAATGTAGCCACGTCAGAGGCAGAAGAACACAAAGGAGAGCGAGAAGAAAGCAACGAGGAAAAAGAAGAAGTAACTGAAACGAGTCAAGAAAACACTACAGAAACCAGTTCAAGAGCTAAGAAGGCTAAGAAATGTCGAAGTGTAAAAGGTACTTGCCTCTTCATGATCTAGAACACTAGCAGCCTCTTCAGGAAGTTTAGTACGCGCTTTAAACCTGTCAACAAAGCTTGGACTAACTGGACGTCCAGTTACTTCACTCAACATATCTGCAAATGTTTGAATCATACTTGTAGCTTGAGCTTCTTGTTGTCTCTTCATCTCCTCTTGTTGAGTGGCCACCACCTTCTTTGTTATTGCTTGAACAATTGACTCAGGGACTTGATCACATGGATCAATAGCTTTCTCCTTATTGCTTTGTAGCATGCTTTGAGTGATCGCCCGTCCCCGGAGACGCACACGTCCAGGATGTTCTTTTTTATTGACAAGATGCCATGCATCTACATTTTCTCCTTCAGTTTGTTCCTGAGTTAGCTCTTGAGTTAGTTGTTCCAATGTATCAATCATTTCTAGTGTTTTTTCTGGTTGTGCTTTTTTCTTCTTTTTACGAGTCTCTAGAAACACTTCTGCATCTGTAGGAGGCCGGTTCAATTCCTTTTCCTACAATGAAACAACATATCAATCATTTAGCCATTCATTGCATGTCTAAATCATAGATAAGCATCTGGTGTTACATGTTGGTGCATTCAGCTCTACATTGTAGAAAACTGAAATGTTTATTCCTGAGCTATTATTAATGCATAATTACACTGTAAATCATAAATAAACATCATGATTACCATATCTCTGCGAATTCTTGTGAAACTTTTTGAACCTGCTGTGTGCAAGAGCGTTTGACTGTTTCGAGTTTCCTTATTCTTTTCACTTGCTTTCTACATAATCATAGAACTTCTAATAAGTAAATTGTAATAAGTAAATTGCAACAAGAGAAACTATAGTAGTAAAAAGAAAGAAAGAATACTGAGTATGTGGGAACAACAAGCAAGCAAGCGGATTGTAAATATTCATCTAAACAGAAACTTTTTTTAAATGCATGTATATATATGTTGAGGTAATTAGATGTATATTTTGTATAAAGTATTTAACAAGTTATCTATTTGAAAAAAAATTGATACATAGCACTAACGTTGGTGATCGAATGAAACACAACAATTACGACTTCTGTTAAGAAGAAAATGGATATAATAAAACCAAAATGCTACTTAAAACATTAGCTAATGCTGAAATATACTTAAAGCTTATTATGAGAAGTAGACTAATAGTGGCTATGTGAGTGCTACTGTCTCGATTGCAAATATAATTAATTAAATCTCAAGTGATGCATCATAAATCTCACACTAACACGATGGTTTCAAAACATTTCATTACAATCATACATATTAATAGAACTATGCAAGAAGTATAAGTTTGAGGGATAACCATGAAATCTATTTTGAGGGTTGTTGAGGTTGATGTCAAAACATTAAATAAATTAACTATATGGGCTTCCTTGTCTTTTTCACTACTGAATTTGGAGTGAAAAAAACAGGCTTTAATTTGTTTGAACGTGCACCAGGCAATGAAGCTTTATTGTAGCTTAGTTGAATAGAGAAACAATGAGGTAATTGGATGTTTAGGCAAGCAAACCGAATGAAGCAATTCATATTCTCCTAACCCACTAAGTGTCAATTATATAAAAGTTAATATTGCAACTCCATATATGCATTTTCCTTCCTAAATATTCAGAACAACGAACATGCTAAAGGAGAAAAAGATTACCCTTGCATTTTGAGAATGCCAAATCTTTAGTAAAGCCCTAAATTGACCTTTGGGAACAGTCTTGGGGCGCTTTTTCCATCTTTCTCCATCATTTTTTAAACCTGTAAAGTATTGACGTTTCAGCAAGCACTTCCACCGCCTCCATGCACTATTAATTGTTTGCAAGGTCCATTTTCGTCCTGAATCGGCAATTGAATACTTCTCCTACAATGACATAACAATATACAAGTTAAAATCTACCTTGTCACTACACAAAATGATTTTTTTTTGTGCTATATCATACCTTCACATATTCCCACAAACTATCTTTGTCTTCTTTCCCAATGTCGTGCCAATTCTTATCTAGTGGTGTTCGTCTTGGATTTCTTCCAAGGGTACCCAGAAAACTACTAAGTTCATTTAAGATATTATCTGTCGGTCCAATAGGTATCCCAAATTTGTCTAAAATTACAACTGGACGTGCCTCTATACCTCGTTCATGTACTTTTAAACACTTAGTTGGCCCTCTATGATTTTTGGGCTGTTGTACCTCTCTTTGTTCATCTTCCCTTATCTCTTCATCTTCGTCTTCGTCAACCTCTCTCTGTTCATCTTCTCTTATCTCCTCATCTACATTGACCTCTCTCTTCATCTTCCCTTATCACCTCATTCTCAGACTCTATAAAATCTTCCTCATAATCTCCATTTTCTGATTCAATATTCTCTAACTCTTTCTCTTTCTCCATCAATTTGTTTTTATCAAGTTTCTGAGGATCTTTCCGTCCCTTTCCTGATCGAGTCTTCACTTGCAAATGATTCTTTCCAAGATGTTTTTTCTTTTGCCTTTTCTCCTCTTGGACCTTATGTCCCTGTAATGATTTAGTCTTTGTCAATTGCACATCTACACTCTGAACTTGCTTTCGCAACTTGCTTGTAACCTGCTTTATTTTCATCCTTGGTACATTGCTTCCATCAAGTTGTTGGCTGCAGGATTTGGATTGATTCATCCTCGCAAGATTTGTCACATGTAGAGGAGGATAAAAGATCTTTTTACGCTTCGTTGCAAGAGGTTTGCTCATGACCTACAAAATAAGAAATGCAAGGACTTTAAATGGATTGTATTAAGTTGAAGGATTGTAAAAAAAGAAATCTGTTGCAACGAAGGACGAAAAAATAGATAAAAAGTAAGAAACAATGAGTATTATCCTGCAACGAATTTTGGAAGTCACATTTAACTTCAGAATCAGTGAGTATATGGGACAATATTCCAACAACTTTAAGAATTGCGGATTGTATCACAGAGACTAGCAACAAGCAACTTAGTATAGAGGGTAACAAAGTGCACGGGGCTCCTACCATCATAATATAGAATTCAGGAGGGTCAAATACCATTGGTCTTAACCGCTACATGTTGAGAGGTTGTTTACAGGAATTAAAAGCAACTCACTGATTCTAAAGGAACAGATTAAAATCATCAAGGATCATATTAAAATCATCCCCATACGATATCATACATCATAGGCAAAGTATTGCTACAAGGAATACTGATTAAGGTAAATACACATCGTTTTTCTTAAGTATCGTGATAACATAAAGAAAAGCAAAACCAAACAGGTTATAGAATAATAATATCTAGATTATACTTTCCAAACGTGATAACATAAAGAAAAGCAAAACCAAACAGGTTATAGAATAATAATATCTAGATTATACTTTCCAAACTGCTAGATTATGGGATCAGTAATGACAAACAGGTTATAGAATAATAATATCTAGATTATACTTTCCAAACTGCTAGATTATGGGATCAGTAATGACTCATACATTTTTGTGTATAATAGTGTAGAAATAGTTTAATTAAAATTATCCAGTTACAAGGGGATAGCATCACTACTTCAATATGAAAAAGCTCTCATTCGTTCCACACTCACCATAGCGTATTCAATGAGATACACACGCCCTACGCTACCTTATTAGAGTGTTAAAAGGACAAAAACACATTAATTTAAACAAGAAATAACAATAAATTAAACAAGACAAAAGATAGTTCGCTCTGTGCTCACCACGCAGCTGCGTGCCTTGATCAGATCGATGATCATGAGCTGAAAGCCCAAAGCCTTAAATATGATAAACTCAGCTAAAGGTGGATAATAGGAGACTACGTATTCAAAAAGTAAATAAAAAGTTAACTGAGAAACTCACATTTAACTTCAGAATCAGTGAGTCCACTTTTGACTCAAGCCTGAACTAGAGAAAGCAATCCAAAGGCCAGTTACCAAAAATCTCGGAAACTCAAGAGTTCAGTCACTAAGAATGCCATAATTCTTACTCTTCACAGTTGCATATATGCTTAAAACAACATATAACAGTCAAATTGGAATTTGATTTCTTTTGTAAGATTAATGTGTCTTTTACAGCAACATAGGTGCGCGCGGAACAGGAAACAGCAGTAAAAAATTGTAAGATGTAAACATATATCATGCCACTTGAATCTATACGTACATCCTTCGAACTACGGAGTTGTGTGGACCTCTTTAAACTAAGACTTCAGATGACATGACTGTAACATACAATTCAAATTGACAAAGAAATTGTTCAGGGGGGACAAGAAACCAAAAATGATGCAGATCAATATTCGATTGATATGCTGTTCGCATTCAAGAAATTAGGATTTTTTATCATCAAAAACTAATATTCTCACATAAAAGAAAAGCCTTATGTGGACTCAAAACTAAAAAATAAAAAAATAAATTTTACCAAAAACAGGTAATTGCCTAGAAACTAGAAAATATCTTTCAATAGCATTCTGGTCCTCCATATCAAATTTGACACAAAATGAATACTGTTTACCCCTTATAAATTTAAGCAAAGAATGCTTCAGAAGTTATTATGCAAGCTAGCATGTTACCAAGAAATGAATAATATGAAGAGCTGTTTTATGTCCATGATGAACTAATATAGGATTTTTAAAAGAATTTACCTCAAATGATCTCTTCTCTTTTGAACTTGATCTAGAATCACCAACTGTTTCCATCACTCAAAGAGAAGTGATTAACTAGTAATAAATGAAAAGAATGATCAAGCTAAAACCCACAAAAACTGAAACTGGCATTCTTTGTATAATGAAGTGTATTATTATACATACAAGTATATTTATGCCGTGCACGTGTCTTCGAGATCCCCAGTCTTGGCAGCACTCCAATGCAAGCCGAAACGCAGTTCCCAACCCAAGCACAATGAGAACACCTACATTCCAAGAGTTTTCATCGATGAAATCAAGTTTGTTATAAAGTTTATTGCAAACAGCCTAGGAATCATGCAATAACAAGGTGCTCAATGCCAAAAAAGGAGAGGCATAATGACCAAATGCATAGTTCAAAAATAAGCAATACATCCAATTCCAATCTTGACACAAGTACAAAGTATTGAAGACAAAAGGAGTATCCTCCATCTAATCCCAATCTGATTCATCTTGATTTCCACTTTCTGTTTCATCTTGATCTCCACCTTCTGATTCTTCTTGCATTTTCATCTATCTAGCTCCTCCATGTTTTGGCGGAATGTCAAGCAATGGATTCTTGGCAAACCATGCTCTACACGCCAACCAATAGCTGATAAACTGCTCATCATCATCAATGATAATGCTTGCAATCGAATCCATTCCGTTGTCATCACTGCTCGTCCGGGCAATATTGATGCGCTATGAGTGACGACCAAAGATCTTCGAAACCGAGTTGGCTTGGAATCTTCAAAAATAATGCCAATTCTTATAACGGCTCTTCACAGGAGTCTTTCACATAAAAAAACTTGATGCAGCTTGCATGGCCATCACAAAAGGATGCATTTTGTATGACATTTGGTTGTTAAAATTTACACGAGTAAGCCCATATTCATCCGTGTCATGCTGAAAACCAATCAGCACTTAAACAAAATAAACAACTAAAATTGCCGCGCAAGTAGTCTAGTTCAAGTGATATCTTGTAATGACTCATAGAATGACCACTTTAGCAGTTATAGAATTATGGTTCTAGAGGCTTGCATAACTATCCACTTCACTAACAAAGAAACACCCACTAATTTTGAGTTTTGGCATGTATACATCGGCGTCTTGATTGTAGAAAGTATAGCGCGCGCCCGAATTAATATAATTCGATTTAATATCTCTTGCGATATTGTTTAGACCCAGATCGAAAAAAACTTCATGTAATTTTGGGTAATTGATTGAGATTCCAGCCACGGTACATCTTTAAAACCATATAAGAAAATCCTTATACTATGTCTTTGAGCTTCACCCATTTTCTTCTTTAGCCTGCGTTATTCCATTTCCGTTGATTCTACATCAAGAGTTTGTGCGTATCTGGGCATATAATAAGAAACAAACATAATATGTTTATAATATGAAATTTAAAGAATACCAAAAAATAATATATAAAGATTTAATAAAAAAAAGTATAACCTAATTATACTCCCCCAACTTCACGCTATTACCTGCAATTGAATAAAGTAATAGTCTATGTGCATTAACCCAATCTACATCATCGCAATGCAAATGCTTATGCCTTTCTTTCCTCTTTCCCGCCAGAGGAATGACCTTATCTTGTGAAAAATAGGTGATGGTATCAATCAGTCAAATCAATGACGTTCCATGCATACTTTTGTTTGTATATCTATTAAATCTTGTCTTCACACCATCATGTAGATATAACGAGCAAAAAGTTAGCAGCTCTTCAGCCAAATACCCCTCCGCTATGGAACCTTCAGGAGCACTTTTATTGCGAACATATGACTTTAATCTACAAAGATATCTCTCTACTGGATACATCCAACAGTAGTTAACTGACCCACAATTCAAAATTTGTTGAACTAAATGAATCGGCAAATGCACCATAATATCAAAAAAGCTAGGTAAAAATATTTTCTCCAGTTGACAAAGTATCTCCACAATTTCTGACTGCAATTTATAAAGATCATTTAAATTATGAACTTTGCTACATAAGCCCTTAAAGAAAGCCCCTAATCTGATTAATGGAATAGAAACACGTCTAGGCATAGTCCTTCTCAGAGCAACTTTATTCAATACTTGATTTTTGCATGGACCAATCTCATATTTTTTTCTCATTAACATTGACACACCTCGAGATATTTGATGCACAACCATGCGGCGTTTTAGCATTTTTTAACACACCACAAAATATCTTTTTCTCCTCCATCGTCATTGAAAAGCATGCTTTAGCGAATGTAAAATGCCGACCATCAGCTGACTTGGTTGGGTGTAGATCTCTTCTTATGCCCATATGCTGCAAATCAAGACGAGCTCTGACATGATCCTTCGTCTTTTCAGGAATATCTAATAATGTCCCAATTATATTATCACACACATTCTTCTCTATGTGCATTAAATCTAGCAAGTGCCGACATGTATTCTGCTCCCAATAAGGCAAATCAAAAAATATTGACCTTTTTTCCATGGACAGCCCTTTTCTATTTTTTTCTTCTGTTTCTTCCCGAAGTCATTAACAAAGCCACGCAATTCCTCCATAATATCTATCCCAGATAATGATTCAGGTTCTTTTCCTAACTCAACATGGCCATTAAAGTTTCTTCTATTTAACCACCATGGATGATTATCACTCAAAAATCGACGATGACCCATGTAACACATTTTCCTAGTGTATTTTAAATATTGCAAACAAGTGCCATAGTTGCAGCAAGGACAAGCCAACTTCACTTTAGTACTCCATCCGGATGATGCGGTATAAACATGTACCAAAAAGGTTGCAAGTGCACAACCGTGTCAAGTTATAGTATTTAA
>NC_033797.1:143116967-143123553 GCF_001876935.1 Asparagus officinalis | reverse complement strand
GACGCCTAAGACTTACAAAAGATCGTCCAAACGAACCCATCAACATACCTGGGCGCGACTCCAGAGCACCGGCAGGCATGCCGGCGGAGAGACGGTCGGAGTAACGTCCGGGGTCTGCACCCCTCACTTTGCACCTCTTAGATTTCGGAGCCATTGTAGGATGAAGCGGGAATTCTTTTCTTGGAGGTTCCTTTCGAGATTTGAGAGCACGGTAACTCCCAATGGAGGAAAATGGCTGATTTAGAAGGACGGAGTTATCCACGTGGCCACGACTGCCCTCGAAAGGCGAAAACCCTAACGGACAGGAAACGTGGCAACGATCAAATTCGACGGCCCAGATCACCTTCGGTATATCGAAGGAACCGAGGTTGGCGGTTGCATCCGACAGTTGAGTTCGAAAACCACGGCCACGATGCGTCGCGGGGCGAAACGTACGAAAATCGTGTTGTCAAGTCACGATCGCCACGGCCTGATGAGACCGTGCCGCCTCAACTGGGAAGCCCCTATCAGCAGACACGTGGCTCATCTCCCGTCAGATCTGGGCCCGCCTAAAAAAGAGGAAGAGATCTCGCCTACGAGTACTTAACCCGACCCCACGAGTCGCGCGAAACTTGGCTCCCAAAGACTAATTTCGCCTTGACGATTCACTCGCCACTAAAGGTAAAATTACAAACGAAGCCAATAGAATGACCTCACTTAAACGGTTAAAACCCATGCCTCAGACGACTAAGGGTTAGAGCGGAAATCTTAGCATTGAGCCTAAGAGAAACCGTTCAACAACTCATCATACTGAGGGGAATAGTATGACTAGCCCGATTCAAACGGTGATTGGTAAAGGCACATCAAACCCGTTGATAGCTGAGGGTTTGCTAAAAATCTTAAAAGAAACCCAAAGGCACTTGCTCCGCCGAAGTTTTCTTCATTCAAAGTATTCCAGACCACACGCGAGCCGGTTTAGGTCTGAAAACTTTCAAGGGGGTCTTGTAGATGGTAAAAAATACCTCTATAGGCTTACAGGAAATTTGCCTACAAGAAGAGCTCGCACGCTCAACTTTCTGGCACGGGCCTAAGTCGCGTAGACGTCAGATATGCTCGATTCTAGGTTCGCCTAACGGTCAGCTCGCCAGCACGAGTTAAGACCGATCAGGATGGCGGAAGTTCGCCTTTCACTCAACTCGCTCTACTACCCCACGTGCTGAGATGGACCTTCCCATCCCTCTCGACCCGAAGGGAGAGAGCACAGTACCCCAGGACCGTCAAACGGCCGCTTGCAGTACGCACAGCGCGAAGGACTGGACAGGTGTCGAGTCAACCTGAGCATTCATAAATGCGACTCACCTCGGCTGTCTGAGTCAGGAGCTGGATCCGCCGGCACTCGGCAGGTTGGCTAGACCCACTCGAGTACTGTGCACCTACTTCGCCGCCACTCCTGACCGGAAAGGAGAAAGCACCGTGCTCAAACCACACCGGGTGGTCACGCACAGTACGAGTGATCGGACAGACACCTCATCAATCTGCGAACTCATAAATGCGGTTCATTAATGCTGGTCAAGTCCACTCGGGTAGCAGACGGCCGTTGCCTCGTATACAAAGATGGGCCTTCCCATTTTTGGTGACAGGACATAAAGCACAATCCCTCGAATGACCATTCATGGTATCGAGGAGCAGCTAGACGTCTCTGAAGAAGATGTGGTCACATCCCATAATTCAAGGATAAGTCAAGCTGTCCCTCTTTCAGTTAAAAGCCCCTTCCAGTACACTGGAGGAAGAGGTCGTTCAAGGATAAGTCAAGCTGTCCCTCTTTCAGTTAAAAGCCCCTTCCAGTACACTGGAGGAAGAGGTCGTAAACGTAGAGAAAAGAGTTGAGACCAAGCTCTCTGCATAATCTTTGCATTGCAGCATCACTGTTTAGTTCCGAGCTCCGATCGCCGAAGAACTAAGCAGACCCGAACTCCCTCGAGTTGAGCCTCTACTGCGAACTGAAGCTCTCCAGCAACCTCGATCGAACGGTCCAAGGGAAGCAGACTCGACACGGGCATCGAGCGAAGCGTCCTATAGCCACCTAAAGTCCCCACACAAAACAAAGAGGGCATTCCCTCTGCTTCTATTGTAATCATTTGATTTGTTAGTTTGTAATAAGCTTTCTTATTAATACAAACGAACACTCCCTTTTTTTTTGGGAAATCAAATATTCACCCTACAGTTAGTTAGATCCACGCAAGCATCTGACAGCCGCTGTCACGCATATGAGGAGGGGCTTTCCCACTCCTACGTGACGTGACGCAGAGCACAGCTCTTCGAATGACCACTGGTGGTACGAATGGGCAGCAGGATATCTCCGAACAATGTATGATCACATCCCATAATTCAAGGAGCAGTCAAGTTGTCCTTCTTCCATTTAAAAGCCTCTTCCAGCAAACTTTGAGAGAGGTTGAAAAACTCGGAGAAAAGCAGTTGAGACCAAGCTGTTCGCATCATCTTTGCATTACAGCATCACTGCCTAGTTCTGAGCTCCGATCGCCGGTGAACTAAGCAGACCCGAACTCCATCGACTCGAGCTTCTACTGCGTACTGAAGCTCTCCAGCAACCTCGATCGAACGGTCCAAGGGAAGCAGACTCGACACGAGCATCGAGCAAAGCGTCCTATAGCCACCTAAAGTCCCCACACTAAACAAAGAGGGCATTCCCTCTGCTTCTGTTGTAAACATTTGATCATTAGTTTGTAATAAGCTTTCTTATCAATACAAACGAAACTCCCTGTTTTTGGGAAATCAAATTTACACCCTACAGAGCATGGTGCACTTGATTCTTCGCCAAGTGAATTACACTTTGACTGTCGTACCACAAATTCACGCTCTCCTGTTTAATTCCCAAATCGTCTAGAAGACCCCACAGCCACAATGCTTCCTTCACTCCCTCCGCCATGACCATGTACTCGGCCTCTGTAGTAGAAAGTGCCACTATAGCCTACAATATCGATCGCAAACTAACTGGAGCCTCATGTATCTTGAATACATAACCAGTAGTAGATTGCCGTCAATCTAGATCGCCTGCATAATCTGAGTCCACAAACCCGTCGATCTGACATGTATCTCCATCAAAATACAAACCCATATCCGTGGTACCTTTCAAGTACCTCAGGACCCATTTCATCACTTCCCAGTGCGTCTTTCACGGATTCACCATGAACCTGCTGACCATACTAACCGCCTGTGAAATATCTGGGCGTGTACACACCATTGCGTACATTAAGATACTAACTGTACTAGCATAGGGAACATGCTCCATGTGCGTCTTATCTTCCGCTGTAGTGGGAGATTGTTTACTAGAGAGCCTAAAATGTGGAGCCAATGGAGTCACCACCGGCTAAGCCTTTGCATTTCGAACCTCGTGATCACCCGCTCTATGTAGCCTTTCTGACTCAAGTACAATCATCGATTCGCCCGCTCTCTTCTAATCTCCATACCTAGTATTTTCCTAGCAGCGCCCATGTCCTTCATCTCGAACTCTTTACCAAGTTGAGATTTTAGCCTATCTATCTCCACCTTGCTCTTAGAAGCAATAAGCATGTCATCCACATACAAAAGAAGATAGATATAATGACCTCCACGAAGCTTTAGAATGTAAACACAACAATCATAGTCGCTTCGGGAAAACTCATGCTTCAGCATGAAGGAGTCAAATCGCTTGTACCACTGCCAAGGAGATTGCTTCAGTCCATAGAGTGACTTTCCCAAGCAACATACATGATGCTCCTTATCCTCAACCTTGTAGCCCTCAGGTTGATGCATATAGATTTTCATCCAAGTCTCCATGCAAGAAGGCCGTCTTGGCATCGAGTTGTTCCAGTTTAAGATCACCATGAGCAACAATACTCAATAGCACCCGAATAGAGGTGTGTTTCACCATTGAAGAAATTATCTCATTGTAATCCACACTCTCTCTTTGTGCAAACCCCTTAGCCACTAGCCTCGTATTATACCTCGTACCACCGAGCTCTGAAGGATCTTTTTTTCTTTTATACAGCCACTTACAACCTATAGCTTTCTTTTCTACGGGCAATGGGACTACCTCCCATGTTTGGTTCTTCAGGAGAGATTCCATCTCCTCCTCCATCGCAGCCAACCAACTCTCGCTATCTCTATCCCGAATAGCTTTTGAAGGAGACCGGCTCATCTTCCTCCACTGAGAGTGCGTACTCAACCAAATTAACCTGCCCATAGTACTTCAGGGGTTGATCAACCCCCAGCTTCTATACCTGCTTGTATGCTCGCTTTGGCCTAGTAGAAGCCAAAGTATCCTCGAGCTGTTGTTGTTGTAGTGCCTGTGTATTCTCTTGCTGAACCTCCTCCTGCTCAAGCTCATCATCTACCTAATTTCCCACTTAAGCACGACTAAAACCTGGTTAGTCTTTAGGTTCTATCTCAATAACCTGGGATTTAGAATTCCCAACAATCTCAACACCATCATCCTTGGGCACCCTAGCAATCATGAACTTCTTATCAAAGGTAGCGTCTCTGTTGATCACGAACTTCGAATCTTCTGTACACCAAAGACGATAGCCTTTTACATCCTTTGCATACCCTAAAAAAATTACCTTCTTGATCCTCATGTCAAGCTTTCCTTTGTTGACGTGATAGTAAGCGGTACACCCAAAAATTCGGAACCTCTCATAATCTGCATGCTCCCCTGACCACACCTGATAGGGTGTATCACCATCCAATGTAGAATATGGGGATCGATTCACAATATAGCAAGCTGTAGCAATTGACTCTGTCCACCATTCTTTACCTAAACCAGCATATGATCGCATACTCACTACTTTCTCCCGCAGTGTTCGGTTCAGTCTTTCCGCGACCCCATTTTGCTGTGGTGTAGATTTAACTGTCCAGTATCTGGCAATCCCCTCCTGATCACAGAACTCCTTGAAAGCACCATCTGTATACTCTGTACCGTTGTCAGATCTCAATGTCTTCAATTTCTTTCCTGTCATGTTCTCAACCATCGCCTTCCACTTTTTGAATGTCTCAAATACCTCATTCTTATGCTTCAGGAAATAAACCCAAGCATATCTCATACTCTGTACCGTTGTCAGATCTCAATGTCTTCAATTTCTTTCCT
The DNA here is from genome assembly GCF_001876935.1 of Asparagus officinalis. Taxonomy (NCBI): domain Eukaryota; kingdom Viridiplantae; phylum Streptophyta; class Magnoliopsida; order Asparagales; family Asparagaceae; genus Asparagus; species Asparagus officinalis. The sequence goes on along the minus strand of NC_033797.1, from coordinate 143,118,431 downwards.
GTCATGTTCTCAACCATCGGCTTCCATTTTTTGAATGTCTCAGATACATCATTCTAATGTTTCAGAAAATAAATCCAAGCATACCTCGAATGATCATCTATGAATGAGATAAAATATCTGAAACCACCCTTGAAAGTTGTCGAAGCCGGACCCCAAATATCCGTGTACACATAATCTAGTATCCCTCTGGTCTTATGATTGCTTGTCAGAAACCAGACCCTGTGTGTCTTTCCATACACACAGTCCTCGTAAAAATTCATACAAGATTTCTTCAGATTCTTCAATAAACCATCCTTACCGAGCAGATCTAGACCCTTCTCTGACATGTGCCCAAGCCGTTTATGTCATAACCGTATGTGCTCACATGGGTCTCCCGTTACCGTCGTACCTGAGAGAGTATATAGATTACCGTGACGAATGCCCTTCATCGCTACTAAGGAACCCCAAACAACTCTCTTCACTTCATTCTCTGTTACAATCTTGTAACCCCCGGAGTCCAAAGCACCAACTGATATAAGATTCTTCCGTAAGTCGAGAACGTGCCTTACATCTGTCAAGGTTCGAACCACTTCATCATGTATCTTGATCTTGATATCACCTAGCCCCACTGTTTTACAAACATGGTTATTCCCAGTGCCTTACATCCGTCAAGATTCGAACCACTCCATCATGCATCCGGATCTTGATATCACCTAGCTCCCACCGTTTTACAAGCACGGTTGTTCCCTGTCAATACAGTTCCACCATCAATGCTCCTGTAGGTAGTAAACCACTTCCTATTTGGACACATGTGGTAAGAGTAACCAGAATCAAGTATCCACTTCCCGAAGGTATCCTCACCATTCGTGACGACATAGCATTCCTTATCGCTCCCTTCCCCTGAAGCGTAGCTCGTCTCTTCCTTGCCTTCTCGTCTTTCAGTCTTGTTATTGTTCTTCTTTTCACCTACTCTCTTATTAGGATAATTGACTTTGAAATGCCCTAGCTCATCATATTTGAAAAACGGTCTTTCCGCAAGAGGTCTTGATTTTGATATAGACTTTCCTCCCTTACCTTTTCCTCACTCATTGCCCCTTCCTCTGGCAAAAAACCCATGCGCTTGCTTATTCTTTGTTATCACCAGTGATCATATCACTAGTTATAATTTTTCGAAGACCATCCGCTAGAAGCGCCGTTCTAGTCTCATCCATCGACAAACTGTCACCCACAAGCATTAGTGTTTGAACCAGATTCTCATAAGACTTCGGCAGAGATAAAAGTAGTAGAAGTGTCTGATCCTCGTCTTCCACTGTCACCTCAATGTCTTTCAAATCCGATAAGATCCTATCGAACTTGTTGATGTATTCCCGGATTGATGAGCCTTCCTCCATCTTATAAATATACAATTTGGATTTCAAATAGATCCGGTTCGTTAGACTCTTCGTCATGAAGGTGCTTTCTAACTTCAACCACACGCCCGCAGCC
>NC_033797.1:143107541-143111706 GCF_001876935.1 Asparagus officinalis | reverse complement strand
GCGTACATCAAACTGCCAACTGCACTAGCATAAGGAACACGCTCCATGTGTGTCTTATCTTCCGCTGTAGTGGGAGATTGTTTACTAGAGAGCCTAAAATGTGGAGCCAATGGAGTCACCACCGGCTAAGCCTTTGCATTTCGAACCTCGTGATCACCCGCTCTATGTAGCCTTTCTGACTCAAGTACAATCATCGATTCGCCCGCTCTCTTCTAATCTCCATACCTAGTATTTTCCTAGCAGCGCCCATGTCCTTCATCTCGAACTCTTTACCAAGTTGAGATTTTAGCCTATCTATCTCCACCTTGCTCTTAGAAGCAATAAGCATGTCATCCACATACAAAAGAAGATAGATATAATGACCTCCACGAAGCTTTAGAATGTAAACACAACAATCATAGTCGCTTCGGGAAAACTCATGCTTCAGCATGAAGGAGTCAAATCGCTTGTACCACTGCCAAGGAGATTGCTTCAGTCCATAGAGTGACTTTCCCAAGCAACATACATGATGCTCCTTATCCTCAACCTTGTAGCCCTCAGGTTGATGCATATAGATTTTCATCCAAGTCTCCATGCAAGAAGGCCGTCTTGGCATCGAGTTGTTCCAGTTTAAGATCACCATGAGCAACAATACTCAATAGCACCCGAATAGAGGTGTGTTTCACCATTGAAGAAATTATCTCATTGTAATCCACACTCTCTCTTTGTGCAAACCCCTTAGCCACTAGCCTCGTCTTGTACCTCGTACCACCGAGCTCTGAAGGATCTTCCTTTCTTTTATACAGCCACTTACACACTATAGCTTTCTTTCCTATGGGCAATGAGACCACCTCCCATGTTTGGTTCTTCCGGAGAGATTCCATCTATTCCTCCATCGTAGCCAACCAACTCTCGCTATCTTTATCCTCAATAGCTTCCTTGAAGGAGACCAACTCATCTTCCTCCACCGAGAGTGCGTACTCAACCAAATTAACCTGCTCATAGTGCTTCAGGGGTTGATCAGCCCCCAGCTTCTGTACCTGCTTGTATGCTCGCTTTGACCTAGTGGAAGCCAAGCTATCCTCGAGCTGCTGTTGTTGTAGTGCCTGTATATTCTCATGCTGAACCTCCTCCTGCTCAAGCTCATCATCTACCTGATTTCCCACTCGAACATGACTAGAACCACTACTGGAAACAGGACTTTTAGCGACGGACAAATCCGTCGCTAAAGGCCGGAAATCCGTCGCCTAAAACACGACTAGAACCTGGTTGGTCTTTAGGTTCTATATCAATAACCTGAGACTTAGAATTCCCAACAGTTTCAACACCATCATCCTTGGGCACCTTAGCAATCATGGACTTCTCATCAAAGGTAATGTCCCTGCTGATCACGAACTTTGAATCTCCTGTATACCAAAGGCGGTAGCCTTTTACACCCTTTGCATACCCCAAAAAAATTACCTTCTTGGCCCTCACGTCAAGCTTTCCCTCGTTGACGTGATAGTAGGCGGTACACCTGAAGATTCAGAGCCTCTCATAATCTGCATGCTCCCCTGACCATACCCGATAGGGTGTATTACCATCCAATGTCGAATGTGGAGATCGATTTACTATATAGCAAGTTGTAGCAATCGACTCTGCCCACCATTCTTTGCCCAAACCAGTATAAGATCGCATACTCACTGCTTTCTCCCACAGTGTTCGGTTCAGCCTTTCCGCGACCCTATTTTGCTATGGTGTAGATCTAACTATCTAGTGTCTGGCAATTCCCTCCTGATCACAGAACTCCTTGAAGGCACCATCTGTATACTCTGTACCGTTGTCAGATCTCAATGTATTCAATTTCTTTCTTGTCCTGTTCTCAACCATCGCCTTCCACTTCTTGAATGTCTCAAATACCTTATTCTTATGCTTCAGAAAATAAATCCAAGCATATTTCGAATGATCATCTATGAATGAGACAAAATATCTGGAACTACCCTTAGAAGTTGTCGAAGCCGGACCCCAAACATCCGTGTGCACATAATCTAGAATCCCTCTGCTCTTGTGATTGCTTCTCAGAAATTGAACCATGTGCGCCTTTTCATACACACAGTCCTCGCAAAAATCCATGCAAGGCTTCTTCAGATTCTTCAGCAAACCTTCCTTACCAAACAGATCCAGACCCTTCTCTGACATGTGCCCAAACCGCCTATGCCATAATCGTGTGTGCTCACATGGGTCTCCACCACTTCCATCAGTTCCAACTGTTGCATCTCCTATCACTGTTGTACCTGAGAGAGTATATAGATTACCGTGACGAACACCCTTCATCACTGTTAGGGAACCTCGAACAACCTTCTTTACTCTGTTCTCGGTAACAATCTTACAGCCACCGGAGTCTAATGCACCCACTGAGATAAGATTCTTTCGCAAGTCGGGAACGTGCCGTACGTCCGTTAGGGTTTTGATCACTCTATCATGCATCTTGATTTTTATATCACTGAGCCCCATTGTTTTACAAGCATGGTTGTTCCCCATCAATACGGTTCCACCATCAATGCTCCTGTAGGTAGTGAACCACTTCCTATTTGGACACATGTGGTAAGAGCAATCAGAATCAAGTATCCACTTCCCGGAGGTATCCTCGCCACCCGTGACGACATAGCATTCCTTATCGCTCCCTTCCCCTAAAGCGTAGGTCGCCTCTTTCTTGCCTTCTCGTCTTTTAGTCTTGTTGTTGTTCTTCTTCCCACCTACTCTCTTGTTAGGACAATTGACTTTGAAATGCCCTAGCTCACCGCATTTGAAACACGGTTTTTCTGCAAGAGGCCTTGATTTTGATCTAGACTTTCCTCCCTTGCATTTTCCTCGCTCATTGCCCCATCCTCTGGTAAAGAACCCCTACGCTTGTTCTTTGTTACCACCAGTGGTCATATCACTAGTTATAATTTTTTGAAGATCATCCGCTAGAAGTGCTGTTCTAGTCTCATTCATCGATAAACTGTCATCCACAAGCATCAGTGTTTGAACCAGATTCTCATAAGACTTCGGCAGAGATAGAAGTAGTAGAAGTACCTTATTCTCGTCTTCTACTATCACCTCAATGTCTTTCAAATCCGATAAGATCCTATCGAACTTGTTGATGTACTCCCAGATTGACGAGCCTTCCTCCATCTTGTAAGTATACAATTTGGATTTTAAATAGATCCAGTTTTTTAGACTCTTCATCATGAAAGTGCTCTCTAACTTTAACCACACGCCCGCAGCCGTTTCCTCCCCGTCTACCAAGGAAGCTACATCTCTTTCAAGACATAGGATAATCGACGCTCGTGCTTCCAAATCTAGCTCTTCCCAATCCTTATCAGACATGTCCTTGTGCTTCTTCTGTTTTCCCGCCAAAGCTTTGTGCAACTTTTGCGAAATCAACGAATTTTTTATCTGCATCCTCTAATAGGAAAAATCATTTTTCCTATTGAATTTTTTAATCTCGTACTTTCTAACTTCTGTTTTACTTGTAGAAGCCATTCTCTGCTTGTATCAGTAAATCCGCTTTTCTCAGAAATTTTAACAAATACCTTGTGTACAACACACAATAATCAACCACCACCTCAGATCAGTAGCTCAACCATCGCCAATCTGAATAAGAGATCTGATACCAATTGTTGGGCGCAGAGTCACGCCCTCACGTCGCGGAAGCGATATCACCTGAGAGATAGCCCTGGTTTTTGTTGTCACAAAAGCACAAATCAATCTCTATATTCTTGTTTCTCAAAGGAAACTAGAATAGATAGTGAAATTCTTATTTCTCAAAGGAAACAAGAATCGAAAGTGATATATTTCATCAAAATTAAATATACACTCTTCCTCTCATCAGTTCTAAGACTGAAATGTCGAGGGCCTACAAGCTATGGCAACACACAGTAAAAAACAAGACAACAGATTTACATGGTTCGGCAAACTTGCCTACGTCCACGGGAGGGGGTTTTCACTATGAGAAGAATACCAAACTATTACAAGTTTTCTCTTCCCATCTCTCCTTATTTCTCTCTACTCACTCAAGAGAAATTTCCCCACTTATTTTCCCACCACACATTCTCTACCTCACTACCTCTCCTATTTATAGGAGAAGAGGGATGTGTGTGCCTTGGTGTGCCTTGCTGGAACCAGTTCACAAAAAAGAGCTCCGAATGGGCTATGGGGGGGG
>NC_033797.1:143078950-143107530 GCF_001876935.1 Asparagus officinalis | reverse complement strand
TGCATTGCTCATTTGTTCTTCGAAATAACAAACATAAAAATAGAACATACCTTGCTCTTTTTTATTATAGTTTAGGAAATATAGAATGATCCACGTACAGAAAGATGATACACACACATATACATACCAGCAGAATACAGCTTCACTTTATCGTATACCAAAGAGAGTACTTATTCATAGATACAAGATTAGAATACACCTTTTGCAATGTAGAGGGTAAGTCACTCATTATCCCTAAACTTTTAATTAGTCGCACTTAATATCCCTTGGTAGTCAAACAGAGTAGTCTCTCTTTTACCGTCGTCCATCACGTGACGTCAATATGTTGCAGAGTACCCTCTTCTGTTATACACGTTGAATATACGCATACCTTCGCGATGTTTGTACAGATAACAGAGAGATAACTTCCATTTGAAATCGAAGGGTCTAAATACTAGTAAAAAAGTTTAGGAATAGTAAATAACTAATCCCTGTAATTATATATATATAGTTGTGACTCTAGGCCAAGACCTTCCTATTGAAGATCCAACTGAAAGGGATCATCATATTCTCACCATACTCCTTCATCTTCCTCATCCTCCCCTCCTCCGCCCTCTCCTCCATCCTTCTATACCTCTCCGGTAGTCCGCAGACGTAATCTTGCGCCCGCCTCCCCTCGCTTGACAACCCTGCGCTCACCGTCTCCACCTTCCACCTCTTCGCAAAGAACTCCACGAGGTCCGCATAATCCCTCGCCGTATAGACTCCAACCTTCTGAGCCACTGCGGAGTAGTGGTGGAAGAGGTTGTCGTCATGGCCGTCGAACATGAGAAGGGCGGGCATCGTGATGCGTCGCCGCATCATGTCTGCCAAGGCGAGCATGGTCGTGTCGGGGTCGACCTCAAAGAGCTTCTCGACGATCTTGGTGTAGGCTAGCTCGTGGCGCTTCTCGTCAGAGGCGATGAGGCCGCAGATCTTCGCAAGGGTGTCGTCACCGTGGAGCTTGGCGCTGCGGGCAGTATTGCCGTGGGAGATGAAGGTGGCCTTCTCTTGGAAGGAGGTGTAGATGAGGCCGCAGTAGGGGTTGCTGTCTGCGCCAATGTCCTGCGAGAATTGAATTAAATTAAGAAGAAGGATTAAATTAGTTATAACATATATAAAGGGCGAAGGTACGTTAACTTCAACACTCACAAAGTCCAAGGGGTTTTCTGGAATTAAAATAGTTTAGAGAAAAAGTGTTACCCGCAGCACCACCAAATTAAAGCTCAGTACTGAAGTCAGTTTTTTTTTGAAATAAACCACAGTAATTAACTCACCACGCCAGCTCCGATCAAGTACTGTATAGTCTTCTCAATCTGCCTCATATCCAGCCTCCCACTCAAATACAGATATTTATTCAGCAAGTCCCCGTGCCGGTTCTCCTCCGCCGTCCACCGCCTCGTCCACCTGGCCCACGCCGACGAGCTCGAGCCCGTCGGATCCCTCACACCTTCAAAAGTGTTGAATACCGTCTCGTACGTAGGCAGTGCCTCCTCGGTGATCATATTCCCGACCAAACAGACGTAGTACTCATCGGGAATGTTTCTTGCACGCGCCCTGATGTCGCGTATTTCATCGAAGAATTCCTCGTCGCCGTCGGACGAAGGGTTTGGGAGGAAGTCTTGAGGCTGCCAGAGGGTCTCCACGGGCTTCAAGAAGGTTAGGATGTTGTCTTCTGCCCATCCCTCTAGGGACCTGAAGATCTCGAGCTTCTCTGGTGTCATCTTCTTCCACTTTAGGTTGTTATCGGCTTCTCTGCATGATCGAAGCAGGATTAATTAATTGCGTCAGTTTTTGCACTAATATAATTACTTTCCGCCCGGTACCTGTGCTGGATTATTATGGTGTGTATCTACACCGATGATCTTGGCGAGCCTACGTATCTATATATCTATCTATCTGCGCTGTTAACCCTGATGATTATCTAAGGCGTCAACTTAGGAGCACTTTTCCATATATATTTAACCCTGATGATTATCTAAGGCGTCACCTTAAGAACACTTTTCCCTATATAATATGTAAAATGACATATTAACATACAAAAATAATAAATATATTATATTATTTGAAAACATCATAGGCATGGTTCATGTAGCAGAAGAACTAAATCTTCACAAAAATACACTTCCACCGTACATATTATATCAGAGCTCATTAAAAAGGGGCATCATTTGCCATATAACTTTTTCATTGAATTTTATCTGATTTTTTTTTTCTTCCGAATAACCGAGGCACTATGCCTTGAACCAAGTAAATTCTGCAGGGGGAAGAAAAAAAATTTGCTGGTGGACTAGAAGAGGATATCAAACCTGATTTTTGATGGAACAGTACTGGTCAGTGCCATGAGAAACTTTGAAGACTTTGATAATTTTGAAGAAGCAAGCTCTAGCTGCCCGCAGAAGGAAGCCTGAGTTGACAAGAAAGAAAAATTTAGCGCCATCACTAATTAAAATGAGGGTTGTTGAGATCGAGAGCTCAAATTTAGAGCGAGAGAATTTATGAACTACTCGTGCTTTCAAAAACACATTGCAGTTAGCTAGCTTTTTATAGAGGTGGAAAGATGCTGCTGAAGGTGCGATGCGATATCCAAACGCACATGGAGCTTTTAATGTGCGTTATGTTCGTGCGTCACATATCCTAATTAATCTATTAAAGATTTTCCTTCAAGAATTCCTTTTTCTGCTAAAGATTTCTTCAAGATATTGGATACTGAAACAAATAATACTTTTTGAAAATAATATTTTCTTAGGAAAAAAATAATATAATTAATATTTTCCAAAAAATATATTTTTAAAAAAAACTTTTTTTGGAAAAAACAATTTCTTAAAAATAAAAAAATTTCAAAATAATTTGTTGCGACTATAGTTGCAACTTAAATGGATTTGTAGTCATTTTGGTTGTAGCTTGACTTGCAGCTGAAAATAGCTGCAAATCAAAAGTTGCAACTAAAATTGCAATTGCAAGTGACCAATTGTAACGAAACAAACGCATACTACTGGATAAAATGGCCCAATTTCTTGCAACTGCACTTGCAATTGCCCCAGTTGCAGGCAAACGACCCCTTAATGTGACGGTAACTACGTACTGTTTAAGAGTATAGCATGTAAAAACTATTGTTTTATTATTACTATATATGAATCTTCAAGAGTTCTAATCAAAATAAATGTGTTAAACTGTACGTGAACTCCCATTAGCCACTTTAACGATTTCAAATTACATGTAATGGTATGGATTTTTTGAAGCAGAAAAACAGGGTGAGATACCATGTTCAAATATATATTGATATAAAAAAAGAGTCTAGAATATACAAAACAAATAGCTGACTAAGCAACAAAAATGTAAGGATAGGAACCAAAGAAGATGTTATTGGAGGGGGAGCCGACCCTAGTCATCATCCTCCAGATAACAGCTGCAGAGATTCCTAACCTACCATTGATCACACAAAAAAGTTAAAAGCTACAAAAGGGGCTACCGATAGGAACCACCATAGAGCAGCCATCACCAAGCAAATCTACTCCTAAACTATAAACAAAACAATAGTGTATCTCAAAAGGTTTATAGAAAAGTACATAACAACTGTAAATATGCCCACAGAGTCTTGGAACTAAGAGACCGAAAGCTGGAAGAGGAGGAAACTGCTAGAAGCTAGTCTCCTTGAGCAAAAGTTTCCCCGAGAGCTTCACTCCCATTAGCTTTAGCCATGTATTGCATACCCAAATCGATAGCAGCCCTATGAAGACGCTAAGATTTTCTGCTGCTTGAAGTACATGTCCAGAATAATATGAAACGAGCTGCATTAGAGGCTATAGACAGAGGAGTAACATGAGAATTGTTGAATATGAGGTTGTTTCGATTGCTCCAAATACACCAACAGAGGCATGGGAATAATACCCTCCATAACTTCTTTTGATTGAGGTTATACAGGAATAAATCCTTATCTGAAATTATTGTAGATACCTCCTTAGGCCAATGGCTGAGATTAGAGGATGGGAAGATGATGGACCATACCTCAGTAGAGAAGGAGCATGAAAAGAAAAGATGATCATGGGTTTCTCTTTCCTGATTGCATAAAGGATAAGAAGGATCGCTTCCCCCACCCCTTTTTGATCAAGTTATCTTTAGTTTGGAGTTTCTTCTTGCTTAGAATCCAAAGGAAAATTTTGACTTTTAATGACACAGGGGAATACCAGATAAAGTTATGAAGAGGGGAGACAATGCCTCCATTATTAAAAAAAGAGTAAAAGGATTTCACAGTGAAGGTGTTTGATGAGTTTAAAGGCCACTGAACAGAGTCGTGCATGTTTGGAGAAGTCGTGAATTGAACAATATGCAGAAGAAGGTTATCTTTGTACCTTCTGTCTTCTTATGTGATACCTCTTCTAAGAATAGGATTCCATCTCTAGAGATTTTGATTCAGAACACCCTGGGAAGAAACAAAGCTAGCAGGAGAGAAGGCCAGTCTAAACACCTTAGGAAAAATACAGCATAGAGAGTTATCTCATGTCCATTTATCAGTCCAAAATTTTCAAGTCTTACCAGAACCAATAACCCATCTAACGAAGTTAAAAAAGGTTGGATGAATAGAACGTAAATCATGGATGAACATGGAAGCATACCTCTTAGGGGGGTTGGATATAGGATTAGAATTATTTAAAGAGTAGATAGAGAAGATCACTTTACTGATAAGGCTCTCCCTATCTAAAGTTTTCCAAATCCACATGGATAGGAAAGCTTGATTGAAATTATGCATGTCAATAATCCCTAATCCACCTGCACGTTTGTCCTTACAAACATTTCCCACTTGACTAGGTTTTTGCCTCTGCAGAACTGAGGTTTACCTCCCCAAAGAAAATTTCTCCTGATTTGATCGATGGCTTTGATAACCCAACAAGGGAGTTTGAAGAAGAACATATAATATAAGGGGATGGAAGATAGAACTGAGTTTATAAGAGTGAGCCTACCTCCAATAGATAGGCATCTATTTTTTCATAGAGCAAGTTTAGAGGAGAATGAGTCAAGTAAAGGTTGTCATTATCTTCTCGAGAGAGAGAGAGCCTCTCTTAAGCGGAAGACCAAGATAGATAAAAGGGAAAGCTCCCATTGGGCAGTTAAATACTTTAGCAAGCTGAGAACTATGTGGGGAAATTTACTAAGGTAGAAAAGATTAGACTTTGAATGGTTGACATTGAGACCAGAGATGTTGACAAAAATTCTAAGGATGTTATTTAGAACAGCTGCATCATGATTGTTAGCTTTGTAAAAAATAAGAGTATTGTTAGCAAACTGAAGAGTTCTAAGAGAGTTTAGATCTCCTTTAAGATTAAGCTCTACAAGGTCTCCTGCTGAGACATTGGAATTAATCATTTTGCTCAGGATATCAACTATAAGCAAAAAAAGCATAGGAGACAGAGGGTCCCCCTGCTTCAGACCTCTAAGGCAAGGGAAGAATTTGATAGGGGATTCATTGACTAGAATTGCTGATTTAGTGGATGAAAGGATATGAAGAATCCAATTACACCAGATAGAGTTGAATCCTCTAGCTTGAAGAACTTTAAGAAGAAAATTCCAGTTGACGTAATCAAAAGCTTTGAAGAAATTCACTTTAATAGCACATAATTCTTTTTTACCAGAAGAGCAGTGATTAATCATTTCATGGGCTAGGAGGATAGAATCCAAAGCAGACTTTTCACTTTGGAAAGCTGACTGAGAAGAATCTATGAGAGATGAAAGAAAAGATTTTAGTCTGTTGGCTAGGACTTTGGAAAAGATTTTAACTGAGCTATTGATGAGACTGATGGGTCTGAAGTCCTTGAGGGTCTCAGCACCATCCTTCTTAGGAATAAGGTATATGTATGAGTAGTTGATATTGTGGAGGAGGTGAGAATTATTATGGAGAGATTGTATGAAAGAGATGACATCCTGACGAATAAGAGGTCAAAAGCTGTGGAAAAAACATAGGTAGGCCATCTAGACTAGGGGATTTATCTGGATGGAGATAGAAGACTGTCTTCTTGATTTCTTCTGATGAGAATTCAGCAACAAGGGAGAAGAGGTTAGGAGGAGGGTTGGGATATAGCAGACTCCAGTTAACATTTAGTTTACAGTCACTAACTGATGAGAAGAGAGAAGAAAAATAAACATAGAAGGCCTGTTTGATGTCAGCATCTGAGGAAATGATAGCATTATCTGAGATAAGGTAGGGAATGGAATTTTTTCTTCTATGGAAAGATGTTGATTTGTGGAAAAAAACTGTGTTGTTATCTCCTTCTTTGAGCCATTAAATTCTAGACCTTTGTTTCCATTTGGTTTCCTCAGCACTAGCCAACAAGAAAAGGTACTCTTTTTGGCGAAGCTTGAGATTGAATTCTAATTCAGTCAACACTCTACTTTCCTCAATAAGATTCAGAGCATGGATATCTGATAAGGTTGAGGCTTTCTGGTTGGGAATGGATTTAAAAAATATTATCTTTCACCATTTTATCCTTCTACAGATAAGTTTAATCTTGAGAGGGAGGGATGCTGACATACCTTCTTTAGAAGAGAAAGAATTCCAGCATGACTCAAAGAAAGAAATGAAAGAAGAGAATAAAAGCCATGACTTCTCAAATCTGAAAGAAGATGAGGGAAAGGAGCCTCCTGAGTCAAGGATGATAGGACAATGATCAGAGCAGGAAGCTGGATATGCAACTTGGAGGAGGTTGGGGAAGTGGGATTCAAAATCTGGTGATATGAAAAATCCATCTAGTCTGGCTAGGACTGGGGAGGTTCTCTGATTGGATCAAGTGAACTTTCTGCTGCTAAGAGGGAGATCAATGAGATTAATAGATGAAATCTGGTGTAATGGTATGGATTTAAAGTGTTGGATAGCAGGTTCCTAATATGTTTCCTACTTTGTTTTGATAATAGGTTATTGGGATTGCTAATCTGTTTTGGTAACATGATTCCAAACCTGTTTTGATAACAGGTTATTAGGATTCCTAATATGTTTTGTTTTTTATTTTAGAATTTCTAGTATGTTTATGGTTTTAGGACTTCTATATATATGGAACAATTAGAAGAGAGAATTAAGAAGAAAATTAGGGATATTTGGAGCACAAAAAAGAGGTATTTTCTGAGCTATTGGTTAGAGTTTTGTTTGGAGAGAATTAGAGATTTGTTGGTGAGATTAATTGGTGAGTTTGAGTGATTTGTAATCTCACTTTGTACTCTTCTTCTCTATTAGTATAAAAACCCTATCACTTTCTTGCCCTGTGGACATAGTTAATTTGCCGAATCACGTTAAAATTGGTTGTTTGTGTTTGTGGCATTGATTTGGTTCGTTTGGCCTTCTCTCGACGTTTATTTGATTTGATTTCTCGTAGCATGTTGATTTGGTTGTTTGGCTTACGCAACGCTCAACAAGTGGTATCAGAGCCCAACAAGTGGTATCAGAGCTTGGGTTACACTTAGGCTATTTGGAGGAGTAGGTTATTTTGGAGGCTCACCTAGGACTTCGTTTGGTGATAAAAGTAGAATCTTTTTTGGTAAAAACCCTATCTTTTTCAGTTTTGGATCTATTCTTCATTTGTTTCGTATTTGTTTTAGTGCTTTGAGAAAGATGGTCAGGAAAGAAGGAGTTGTGGAGGGTACTTTCGGCGTGAAGTAAAGACCGTCCAAAGTTTGAATATCCACTCTATAAAGATAGTTGTGAAGAAGTTTAATGGCACAAATAATTTTGGTCTTTGGAGATGTGAAGTCTTGGATGCGCTCAATGCATAAAATTTGGAAGATACTTTGGAGTTGGACGGGAAACCGGACGACATTGAGGAGAAGGTTTGGAAAAAGATGAATAGAACGGCGTGTGATGTGATTAGATCTTGTTTGACTCAAGATTTAAAATATGATGTGATCAATGAGACTTCAGCTAAGAAGATTTGGGAGATCCTAGAGGGCAAGTATTTTACCAAGAGTGTAGAGAACCTCTTGCATTTGAAGATGGGGCTTTATCGCTTCCAATTGAAGAAGGGGACCTCCATTGGTGATCACAAGAACCACTACACGATTCTTGCGGATTTGGCGAATGTAAATGTGATGATTGAAGATGAGGACAAGGCGTTGTTGTTGTTGAGTTCCTTGCCTGACGAGAAATATGAGACCTTAGTTCCTACTCTTATTAATGGGAAGACATCTCTTTCTTATAGTGAGGTCACCACTGTACTTGTGAATTATCAGCTTCGAAAGAAGGATATGGAGACTTCAGTTGAGCCCGTAGCGGGGGAATTGGTCGCAAGAGCAAAGATTCTAAATCATGATAGGAGGTCGCAGTCTAGAGGGGTACATCTTAGAGTTCGTAGGAATCAATGTGTCTTTTGTAAAGAGGATGAACATTGAAAAGCCGAATTCCCAAAGTTGGTTGATCGAGCCGGGAAGAATAAGAAAAAGATATTCTTAGCTTCAGATGTGAATGTTGTTAAGGCTAGTGGTAATAATTCAGATTCAGATTCTTCGGGCTACTCGTTATCTGCACTACCGTCAGTTTGTGTTGCCGTTCTATTGGTGGTATCGGTACTGTTCGGATTAGGATGAGTGACGGAGTGATTCGGGAGTTGGTTGGAGTGATGTTCGTTTCTTAGTTGAAGAAGAACATCATTTCACTTGGAGTTTTGGAGGCAACGGGCTATAGGGTGACCTTGGTCGATTCACGTTTGAAGATCACATTGGGGTCCATGATTGTGATGAAGGGCGTCAGGAGGAATAATTTGTATTCTTTGATTAGAAGCACGGTGTTTGATAGAGAGCTGACGACTTCTTTAGATTTGGCTAGACTGTGGCATTTGTTGAGACTAGGTTATTTGATTGGTTATGCCGTGCATGGTTTGTTGAGGAGTGCTTTGACCTGCAGATTGAAGTCCTTTGAGCACATTAGTATGAGCAAGAAGAACGATGTGAAGTTTGGTACTTCTATCCATCGACCGAGGGGTCTTTTAGGTGGTGTTCAGTCAGGCATTTGGGGCCTTCCAAAGAGGCATCATTGGGAGGTAATCGGTATTTGGTTTCCGTAGTTGGGGATTATTTTAGGCATTGGTGGGTTACAACTAGGTCCCGTTGGTGTGAAGTCCTAGAAGTCAACAATAATTGGAAGAAGTGTATTGGCAGAAAGGTAACCGTTGTTCTAGTTTTGGTAGGGGTTCTTTTTTGAATTTGTGCCGAGCTCATGGTAGTTTGAGACACTTTATTCATGTGGAAACATTAGGACGATGAGATGAGATGATAGTTTTGATGGGTCATTCCTTACTAGAAGGGGATCGATGTTGGTTGTAGAGCATTGGTTTTAGCTTTGGAGCTTCGACATATTTGGGTCATCTTGGTAATAGGTTGCCGACTGTTGCGTGTGGAGATTTTAGATCTGGTGGAGTTGCTTTAGATTTTGGGTTGCGTTAGATATTTGGTTGCCCAGCATTTGGTCACATCGAGGATGTGAGATTTGATCCGATTACAAGTTTGGGATTCAGATGTTCGTTTGATTATCAGTTAGGAGATTCTGATTTTGTTCTGAGCAGGTATGTCACATTTGACTCTCGGCAGGTGGAAAGTGTTGATTAGATCATTGGGATATCGCAGCGGGTGGAGGGTGATGTTACTTCACATTAAGTGGAGATTACTCTACATACTCCTGATCATACTGCATCGTTTGGGATTCTAGCTGAGGTGACACAGTTTGTAGATCATTTGGATTTGGATGCAGATGATGAGTTGGTTTTAGATTCGAGTGCAACTGGTAAACATGTTTTGGATACGACCATTGATTTACCTCATGTGGAGGTATTTGATTTGTTTCAGTTTGGGGCCATTGGGAGCGCTATCAGGTACAGATCCGTTGGTGATATTGGTGAAGAGTTGTAAAATTTTTAATTTGATTAAGGGTCTTTGGAGGCCGTTTGGGTGAACTACGTGAATGTTTGATTCCTTGGGCAAGAGGATACGTAGATAGTCATTTATGATGCAGCCGGTTTGATGAGTTGATACCGACATTCGGAGTTTGTTCGCATTCTCGTTTGGGTTCTCGACTTGTTGTGGATTGAGTCCGTTATCGTGGATTTATTCCACTTCGTACTGGACGCAACAAGTAAGACATTTGGTTGGTATTGGTGTTGGCTTAGTTTTGGGAAAACTTCACCGATGTGGAGAATTGTTGGATAGCAGGTTCCTAATATGTTTCTTAATTTGTTTTGATAACATGTTATTGGGATTCCTAATCTGTTTTGGCAACATGATTCTAAATCTGTTTTGGTAACAGTTTATTAGGATTCCTAATCTGTTTTGTTTTTTGTTTTAGAATTCCTAGTATGTTTATGATTTTAGGATTTTTATATATATGGAACTGTAGGCTCTCTAAAAATCACAACAGATAGCTGATTTCTCGTCAAACACCGATGATGGAAGTTACAATCTAACGACTTCCAGAAGACTATAATTTAAAAACTTTCATGTAGATCGATGAAGGTTACAATCTAACGACCTTCACAACAATCGATGAAAGCTCTAGTTCAACAACCTTCACAATCAACATCAGGAGTTACAATATGACGACTCTCATATTTTTAAGAAGCCAATATGAAGATTACAAGATGACGGTCTTTGCAACGTTCTAGCAAAAGAGACCATAAATTGATGGTTTCTTCACATCAAAACGCAGAGGTCATCCCTATGTTATACCATCAAAATACAGAGGTCATCCCTGTGTTACAACATCAAAACACAGAGGTCATGCTCGTGTTCCAGAGTTAAAACACAGAGGCCATCCCCAACATTCAAGTCCAGACGCAGAGTTCGTGGACTCAAAACAGAGAGTTCATACAAAGCACAACTCTGCGTCTCAGGTCCAAAACGTAGTGTTCATACAAAGCTCAACTCTGCATCTCTGGTCCAAAACGTAGAGTTCATGCAGAGCCCAACTCTGCGTCTTAGGTCCAAAACGCAAAGTTTATGCAGAGCCCAACTCTGCGTCTCAGGTCCAAAACACAGAGTTCATGCAGAGCCCAACTCTGCGTCTCAGATCCAAAACACGGAGTTCATCTCTGCATCCCAACTCTATGTTTCAGATTTACAACGCAGCGCGACCTGTGCGTTCAGCCACCAAAATAGGCCTAACTCTGCGTTTTAAGTCTAAAACGCAGAGTTCGGGCCCTGAACGCTATTTTTCAGCGTTTGACTCGTTCAAAGCACGAATTGAATGGTTTCAAAACCGTTTTCCCCACGATTTGGAAGCTGTTTAAGGGGGCAGTTACACCCCATTCAGCCCTACTTAGGAGTGAATTAAGGAGGCAATTATACCCCTTAATCCTCTATAAATAGCGGGAAACTCAATTGAGTTGGGGCACTCGGATTGATCCTCTTTTCAGCAGCAAAGAAGAGATCTTTTGGCAGATCATCTTTAATGGAGAGCGACATTTATCTTGGGAGAGCTCAAAGCATTTTCTGCAACAGGAGCTTTCTTCATCATTGGCTTACAAACCGATTTCGGTTAAATCAACTCTTACATAGAGTTTTAAACTCGTCCAGAGTTCTAACACTTGCTTTGCAAGTTCTCCATAGTGTCAAATCGTGTGGAGAAGACCACGTTCCAGTGAAACAAGACGTTCGGATTGTCAACGGAGAGCAAACTCGACACGAGCATTCGAGGAAGGCACTCTATCGCCACCGTGAAGAACCCAAAATTAAACAAAAGGGAGAATTTAGATCAATTCTCCTCTCTTTTGTAATCGGGAATTCAAATTGTAATTGAGATTGAGAGAATACAAATCAAATATATTTCTCAATTTTTTTTTACTATAATTTTTTCATCAAACAGGAACAATTAGAAGAGAGAATTGAGAAAAAATTAGGGATATTTGAAGCACAGAAAAGAGGTATTTTCTGAGCTATTGGTTAGGGTTTTGTTTGGAGAGAGTTAGAGATTTGTAAGTGAGATTAATTGGTGAGTTTGAGTGATTTGTAATCTCAGTTTGTACTCCTATTCTCTATTAGTGAAAAACCCTACTTCTTGCCCCGTGGACGTAGGCAACTTGCCGAACCACGTTAAAATTGGTTGTTTGTGTTTGTGGCATTGATTTGGTTCGTTTGACCTTCTCTCGACGTCCGTTTGATTTGATTTCTCGTAGCACGTTGATTTGGTTGTTTGGCTTCCGCAGCTCTCAACATAAAGATGATATCGGCGCGTTAGTAAGGTTCAAGTCTATAGGATGTGCACTTTAAGACAGATCTAAAGGAGAATAATGCCAATCTAATTACTTCGTAGTTCTAACTACTATCTGATCTGCGGTTGATCAAAAAAAGGAGTTGTCTGATACAGTGAAGGAATACGTTGAACCATAACTTGGGTCCCAATTTAGTTAATTCGACACGGCAACTAACGATTGGTAGATGATGCCTGGGCCATTTGAGACCGATGCCTAGCATGTTCTTGCCTTGACATAATTGCATGTACCTAACCGTTTGATATTTGAGGGAATTAGTAGTAAGTACAATTATTTGAAACAATGCAATGTAGAACAAGGATCTCATAAGAGCAAAAGCAATTGTACGTACACCATGATCAATCGTTCTTAAAGTCCCCATTACTCCATCAAGATTCAAAAGTTGCCAGCAAAGGTACTAGAAGAGCCTTCAAGCTGATGGTAAAATCTGGGCCTCTGCTTATCGTCGGGATGTGTGATGCAGAGCCTGGACTCACGGAGCGGTTTATTTTCATTTTTAATCAGCTTTAAAAATAAGCCTGTAGCCAGCAAGATTTATCATAGAGATTAGTCTGGTACTGGTCTCAAATTAAGTTGTGCTACGACTACATTAATACTCTAAAGTTATGACTACGTACGGCCGAGGCTTGCGAGCTTATTTTTAATTAACACTAGCAAATCTTGTCTACTAAGCGGCTGTGGTGATACAAAAAGAGAAAAGGAAGTCCCCCGATCATACGCTGATGGATGGCATATATTTGTAGTTGGCGTGCGAAGACATAATTAAAATGCATTGAAGACTTCTCTTAAGTAAGGAAGGAGTCCAGATGGGAGGGAAGATGCTAGCCCATGAAACCCCCCAACTATGAATTAATTTCTCATTTATTATTTCAACGTGTAACTAGATATGGACAAATTTTCAAAACCATCCGGTTTTGAAATTTATTCCCAAAAAAAGACTTTTTTTAACTTTAATTAGAAAAACAGACGCAGTTGGATGAAACTGGGTCTGTTTTTGAAAAAAAAAAATTCAAACTTCACGGGAGTTGAACTCCCGTGAAGTTTTTTCTCATAACAAAACTTTACGGGAGTTCAACTCCCGTGAAGTTTGAAATTTTTTTTTTCAAAAACCGACCCAGTTTCAACCAACTGGGTCGGTTTTTAAAATTAAGATTGAAATTGGTCGTTTTTTATAAATAAATTTTAAAAAGGGATGGTTTTGAAAATTTGTCCAACTAGATATAGGATGGCACTAGAGCCATACCTCCAACCACACCTTGGGGCACACCCCCTCTCTCGGCTACAGTGCACGGGGCCCACTTTAGATTTTTTTTAAAAAATCTAAAGTGGGCCCCGTGCACTGTAGCCGAGAGAGGGGGTGTGCCCCAAGGTGTGGTCGGAGGTGTGTCTGTAGTGTTTTCCCTAGATATGTATATGTATACGTCACCGTAAAACGTTGGAATTGATGAAACCTTAGCTGTCATCTCCTTCATTTCCCCTCAAAGCTGATCAAAGCCACAGTGCAGAGCTTGATTGCTTCCCAGAAAAAATGTTATTGTTTAAGGGACATGAATTGGTGGTGATCTTGGCTCGACGAGTGTCAGTCTGAGCGCTTAAATTGGCCATGCGGACCATGCTCGCTCCCATTTAATATAACTAGCAGGTTCGGTTAAATTAATTACCCTTTTAATATAAAATCAAATAAAATAAAAAAATAAATAAATTAAAACCCATTTTGGGAGTACTGAAAGCAAACCTCTTAAATGTATGAGCTTTGTTACAGTAACCCAAAATATGAGACCAACAGGAGGGACATGTGAGGTGTCCCCCTCCTATTGCGTAATGAGCTGGGCCAACTCATTATGCAATAGGAGGGGGACACCCCACATGTCCCCCTGTTGGTCCCATATTTTGGGTCCTTAAGGAATTTTTCTTAATGTATACCGTGCATTACTGTTTTCTACTAGGTGACAAAAACGTATCAATCAACATTAAATCTAGGTTAAACTAGATTTTCAACTAGTACAAATACCTAACACCTTTGATTCAGTTAGGGGCTGTTTGGATGCCTTTAGGAAACCAGAGTATTTATGACACAAAATAGAAAGTGGTTATCCACCTCACCATTTTCCATTGGAGTGTTTACATTGTTCGGTTAGGAATCTTTGTGAATCCTAAAATAATAGTATTACATTGTTTGGATAGTATAATGTAAACTAGTGCGGTTAGGAATCTTTGTGAATCCTAAAATAATAGTATTACATTGTTTGGATAGTATAATGTAAACTAGTGTATTTATGACACAAAATGAAAAGTGAAATAATAGTATTACATTGTTTGGATAGTATAATGTAAACTAGTGTATTTATGACACAAAATGAAAAGTGGTTATCCACCTCACCATTTTCTACAAGGTTTTAAGTTTTTTTATTATTTTTTGGACACATTTATGACATTGTGTCAGCTTTACAACAAAATCACTCTTAATTTTGATGATTTTGCTTTCGGTGACACCTCATCAAAAGGTGTAATCTTTTCATGTAAAAAAAAATTTAAACAAACAATGTAAAGTGATGAAAGCTAACATTGGGACCCACTTTTTTACATTTTCCATCATTTTACACGGTAAAAACATACCACCAAACAGCCTCTTATTAGTATCCGGCCCTATTAAAGATGAAGATCGCGCTAAATTCAAAATTCCTGTTCAAAAAAAAGCAGTGCATGTACAACTAATTAGTCAAAAGTATTAATTACCTATTGAATGGTGAACGGACTCACAAATCAGAAGTCAGCTTTAAATTTGAAACCTACCTCATGGCCTTTAAATTTGAAACCTACCTCATAGCTTTTTTGTTTTACGGTCGTGCTATTTGGCACGCGCTTTAGCGTGCGCCTCAGCTCGCACAGAGAGGAGGAGGTGGGTCCCACTGGCACAGTAGGTCCCACCTCCTCCTCTATGTGCGAGCTGAGGCGCGTGTTGAAGCACGTGCCAAATAGCTTTTTTGTTTTAAAATTCATCCCATTGCAAAAATAGTTTGATTAAAAGTTCCAGCCCAAATTTTAACGCTGAAATATTGACTTGGGTTTTGGACACTTACATTTCACAATTGAAGGCCCATGCGATAGTCTGGGCTGGGCTAAATTATAATCTGTTAGGCTCGTCTACTTACAAATGTTTTTGGGTTGAAACTTTGGACAAAAATAAAATGATCATAAGGCCCATAATTGTTATGCCACCAAATATCAAACGCTGCGACCTAACAGTTATTCGACTTGTATGACAATTGTCAAAATTTTCCCTCTGATATAAAGAGATTGGGATTTGGAAACTACCCAGTGTATAATCATACCCCCTTTACAAGAGAGTTGTGGGAAAACTTTTCAAGAACTATATTACCCCTACTCTCTTTTGATATTACATTCTTATACTAACTAAACTAAATTAATTATCATTGTTAATTAATTATATTATATGTCACTTTAAGTTTGTATAATTTGGTCCCTAGAACTTCCAATGTTATTATAAAACTGTACATCATATTAATTATTAGTAATGTATAATAATATATTAATAGATAATTGCATGTCAATAAAGTATTTATAGAAAGAGCAGAAAACATAGAATTGTCCTAAAATTATACCATGAAACTCATATAGGAAAATTTACAAAGAGCATTCTTATGTTAGGTAATAAGGTAGAAGGTACAAACATTAAATTTTAGAAAACATTAGAATATTTAAGCTCATCAAGATACACCATCTAAAATTAAAAAAAATGCAGGATACAAGTGAAGTTATATAAGTATAATTTTGATAAACTACAAGGTATTTCAGTTTTTAATTAAGCCTACAAAATATTTAAAACATTTGTTATTCATAAACAATAGTATATGATCCCATTGATAAATAATATTCATCATACAATATGAGGTCATATGCTTAGCTTATATTTATATAGTAGAGGAGATGTGGAAAAATTAAAGCATCATATTTTGAATGAGTCTCAAGATTTTGAATTATTTCCTGAAATTATATACTTCGCTTAGAAAACTTTAGAAGATGCTTTTGAAGGACTACTACAAAGTGTTGGACAACAAATAAATATTAAAAAAATAAAAATCTATGATATCGGGTTGTAAAAATCAGGGATATGTATGTAATACTGGGTGTCATATGAGATAGTATTCATACATAACATGACATTATAATATGTAATCTAACATATTAATAAATTTTAAACGTAAGTATTTACATCAATATTTTGGAGAGCATAGAGTGAAGAGATTTGGGAGAAGAATTATGGCCTTTGTGGGTTTTGCGGATTTCGATTATGTTTCCCAAACACGATCCAAACCCCAGCTCACAATCAAATTAAAAATGACATGATTTTCTCGATATCTTCAAAATGATATATTAGCCATATTTTCGATAACGGTCGATATATAAAAAAAATGAACAAACAAAAGAAAATAATATAAAATATTACTGAGATAAAGTCTTTAACCTAATATATTGGCCGATATAGCAATATATTGGTCGATATTTAATAGAATGCCTATAAGGGAAAATATATAAAGGTTATCTAGATATTAGTTCCTTGATTTTAAATATCCAATGATTCTATGTTATTCCCACAAATTTTTAAAATTGCTCATAATTTTAGGGACTAATATTAAATTATTAAAATTTTGAGGGACAAATTATAAATAAGTCATATTTAAAAGAAGTATTAATTTTTAAAAAACCCCCTCAACTATGGGTATTGTCTTAAAAACCTCACTTAACTGATTTAATTTGACAAAACCCCCTCATTATGTGGGGTGTTATAGATAACCCCTCTTAATTTTGGTGCAATTTTAGAAAACACCTCTCAACTATAGCGTATCTCATAAAAACTCCCCTAATATTTTACACTTCTATCAATAAACCCCCTTAATATAGCTACTTCGATATGTGATTTGGACAAAATACCCTCTTGAAGAAAGTAATTTTAATTAAAAACAAACCCTCAACCGATAATAAAAGGATCACAATCAATTTACAATTCTTTTTCCTTCTATATCACCTCTTTTATCAGGCAAAAGCCAAGGTAATTCTTTTATGATTGATTGATATTTTGGTCTTTCCAAGTCAAGTACTTGTCACCAAATTAATAAGACTCAATGATGTTAGTTTTGAGAGGTTATGTTTAATTGAGAAAAGTTCACTAGGGTTAAATCAATTTTTTAAGTTGACATAGATTATCTACAAAACACCCAAAACTTGACGGAGATTTATTCAGTCTTAAATAGTTTTGCCCGGGGGTGGGGGTGGGTGGGGGTGGGGGTTGCCATGCCCTCCATAGTTGAAGGGAAGTTTTTTAAAATTAACTCTTAAACAAAAGCACAACTTAAGGCACATGTGATATCAATTTTATAAGAGTGGAGTTTATAGCAAGTATATCACTCAATGAACTGATTTGGGTTATTTGTCCTTAAATTTATCCTACACATCAATTCTAAAAATCTTTTGCTATAAGAATCTCTAAGAGAAATTTAATATTTATTTGAGATGGGTATATAATCCTTCTGATTCCCCTTGTTTTTTATAATTTGTAATAAATTAGTCGACAAAGTAAATTAAGATGTCATTTAAGTTTATGAAGCTCATAGTTTGGATATGAGTATTATTACAGATATTGAATTCTTCTAACTCCTTAAGCTAAATTTTTAGATGTTGTTTGACATTGGGTAGATATAAATTATTTTGTTAAGGTACAATCAATATGAGTGCATAATATGTATAAATCATTCTTAGGCTATATTTTATAATTTTCTGAAACTAGAGAGTAATCATTTTAACAGATCAATTAGTAGTTGGGAAGATGTAAAAAGAGTACAACATCATATTTTAGAATTGATCACATAATTTATATTTTCTTTATTGATTGAATTTGCACATCCTAATTTAGAAAATTCTAGAAAAAAAGTTCTTGAATATCTGAAATACTCGATCGCCAGATAAACAACAGGTAGAAGTAAACAACAGGTGGAAGTGGTTTTTTAATAACTGAACAAAATCGTTAATGACTAGATAAAACTTACTATTTTTCTTAATAAATTCAATAATTTATTTATTATTAATAATAATAGGTTTTTTCCATATTAGCCCCTTACATCATTAATATTTTAAAATTATACATTCAAATTACTAATTATTCTTAAATCATTAATATTTTAAGGCTTTAAACATCACTATTTCTCTGGAAGACAAAATGTTAAAATCACACATGGAAATATCCAAAAAAAATTAATATATTATGATAATTATAAAGTTTTTTTTACAACCATGTTATATTAAATAAATAAACTTAAACTAAATAATTATAATATTTAATCACGTTCAGTGCACGTGCATTCCACCTAGTATCAGAGAAAAACATAAATTTTGGGTAAAAAAAGTTCCACAAAACATCTTCCCTCCCAACTCTTGGGTGAGTTACAAAACTTGATGCACATATAAAGTCAAATGTTTCAAGTGTGCAATCAAGTTATCATATTTAAGATATCAATCCATAGAGAATGAGTGTATTAGAAAGAAATTTCTATTTGAGTTCTTAAATTGTGTAGGAAAAGAATGAGAGTATGTAGTGTGTTTTGGATTGAGGGTTTGCCACAAAATAAAAGGATAAAACAAGAGGGAAGAATGAGAGAAAAGAAGAACAAATAAAAGAAAATACAAAAAATGAAATCAAAACAAGAAGCAAATAAAAAGATAAAGGAAATTAAGTGAGAAGACTAGGAATCTAATAGTAAATCCACTAGTTAATTTCAAATTGAATTTAAGGATTACTCTCTTTTTATTCTGATCTTACTTGGAATTATTAATCATAAACTATCAAGTTACTAAAAATATGCATAACCTATCAAAACATATTCAAGCAACATTATCATTCATGAAAAGCAACAAACAACTAGATAATAATCATAAAATTAAAAAAAGATAAACTATCAAACTATTTAAGATAAGTATAGCATGTCAATATTTTTTCTATTATTTAGTTCTCTAGTTGTAATCCTAAGCATGATCATTTTAAGCACAAAGAGAACAATTCAAAACCAAAAGGAAATTAACCTAGTTTCATCTAATCCTAGAACTTCGAAAGAGATTAGCTACTCATATTAGAAATCAAAAACGAAAAAATAAAGCCTACACCATAAAACATGGAAGGAAACAAATTTAAACTACAAAGCAAGAAAATAAAGAAATAGAAAATCTACACTAGAAAACATGAAATAAAAGAGTAAGAAAATAACTCTGCACTATAAAGCATAAAAAATCTACACTGCAAAGTAATAAATCTACACTATAAAATATGTAATAAAAAATAAAAAATAAAACCCTAAAACATACAATTCTAAAATAATAAAATAAAAGAGAAAAATAAAAACTTACATTGCAATAGGTTGACTCCTTGTAAAGCAAATCTTTATTTTCAAAGGAGAATAAGAAAAAAAATGAAAAAGAGAAATTTTTTCTAATTATTACAAACAAAAATTTACAATTTGAAAGGTATTCTCAATTAAGAAACCCTCCTCTCCAAAATAGGGTTATTTTTTTCATATATCCCTAATCCTCACTGTCTGCCCTATTTATAGCCTATATCAATCAACCATAGCACTTAGATTAGTCTCGAGCTCCCAAAAATAAAATCATCCATGTACATGTTTCTATTGCAATCAATCTGCTAATCAATTAGTTGATAACATATTTTATTTTCTTCTATTGACTTGTTGACACAATTTCTTCATGAACTTTTGGGTTTGTAATCTACCTCTCGGCTTTTAGTGGGCTTTATGAAGAGGTGTTTTGGGTTTCTTGTAGCTCTTATATAATAAATCCTTTAGTACCTACAAATTCATAAAACCACTGTTATTAGCAAGCTTATTTATTCAATAAAATAAATAGATAAGATATAAAGTGTAATAAAATATCCCCCCCTCCCCCTGTACTTTGAACATTAGAGAAATTTGTCTGATGGCCTGAATTGCCAAATGATGCTCCAAGCTTTGGGAGTTGCTCGCAATGAAAAACACATTATCGGCTTAACGCGTCACATGACAAAAAGTGGACAATTTCATCCCTCGCCCACAAATATAATTTATACTCATCAATAGAGGAAGTTCTTTTGAAAAAGGGTAATTACATATTAGTTGCTTAAATTATCTTTAATTACCAAAAAGTCTCTCTAGTTATATTGGGTGCTTCTACATGGACCCGAAAATGGGACAAGTGAGGTGTCCCCCCATTAATTGCATAATGAGATGGCCATGACTAGCTCATTATGCAATCAGAGGGGGACACCTCACTTGTCCCCTTCTATTTGTCCTATTTTCGGGTCCGTGAAGTATTTTTCAATTGTATTTTATTTCCAATTCGTCTCTCTGGTTAGGTGCAATTATCAATTACGGTGAAATTTCATTAACTTTAATGGAAATGGATAGAATTCCCGTTATACAAAATCTCACCAATTTGATAATGGGTTTATACCCGCAACCAACCAAACCTTCTTCTTCAATGGTCATAACAGCACAAAAACATACCAGATCAATTTTCTCCTTCTTGAGAGCGGGAAAAATTGGGTAATAAGGGCGTTTCAATTGCTTGGGATGGTAAAACCAAACTAACAGTTAGAAAATTTAAAGAAATTAATAATAGAGGGACAAATTGTCACTAAAAACATGATTTAAGGTCTTTTTGGCAAATACTGAGAGTTGAGAGACTTTTTTAACAATTAGAGATGATTTAAAGAACTAATATGCAATTACCTCTTTAAAAAAAAGCTTTTAGCTATTTGGTTAATCTTTTAAGTCTGGTTTGCGAAACTTTTAAAAGTGCAAGAGGATTTTGAAATACCATAAGTTTAGGGGGGTTTAATGACTATTCCAAAGTATAGACTAAATTGGCTAAATTTTAGAAAACCCCATTTACCTTTGAATGATCATTAGATAAACCCATAACTTTCAAAGTATTTAAAAAAAATTCAAATTTAGGGGTTATTAGGAAACCCCTTTTAGTTTTGAGATTTTCCAGAAAATCTCCCTAAAAGCGTGAACCATAGTTTTCACTAGCAAAAATATTCCATTGTATAATTTTACTCGATGCGAAATCAAGGTTTACGTTGTTGGGGATTTTCTTATAAATTTATAACAATTAAAGTGATATTCATAACCCTAAACTTAAGGGAGCGTTTTTGTTAACCCCTAATCTTATGGGATGGAAGGTTATCTAATAATGATTTCTTTTGGGTAGGGTTTTTGGGTTTTCTATTCTTTCTTTCCTTTTTCTTTTCCATACAAGATTTGATAAAAGCTTATTGTGGATATTAAACTAATTTGTGAGACTTAACTAAGTATCAAGAGACCCTTTTGTCAAATGCATTATTTAGTGATACAGGTTCTGAAAGACCTACTGATAGAAAGCTATATAATCTATTAGTTTAGGCATCAATCAGGGGATTATATACTTAGTTATTTAAGTATTTATAAGTTTTACTTTGGGGTGAGTTGCACAAATCCCTTCGAACTTTGAAAATTAAACAAAACCCCATTTGAGCTTGTCTTTCTTCTCACTAGTGACACCATTAGCTTTAACGGTTCATATGCACTTCCTCGAGTGACGAAAAGGGTAAAATTTTGTTCCCGACCCAAAATAAAATATACTCAATATGAGTCAAGGTTATTTTGTTTATTTTTTTTTTAAAAAAAATAGTATTTTAGCTTAAACTTCTAACTCCATTTGAGTAGATTTTATGAAGCTCCTAAACTTCACGGGGTTCACTGAAATTTCCAAAGTAACATGCTAAAATTCAGGAGGTTTTCAATTAACAAGACCCAGCAGATGGTTTTCCAAGATTTGATAGGCTTATATACTAGAAAAATTTTCTACGGATCCAAAATATGGGATCAACAGAGGGACAATGATGGTCAGCTCATTATGCAATAGGAGGGGGACACCTCACCTGTCCCCCATGTTATCCCATATTTTAGGTCCCTGTAGCAAAGCTCAATATACTAATGTAAACACTATTTGTGACACTGATCTAAGCCTCAAGGAATTCCTTTGTCAAATGGCACCTGTGAAGAGAATCCAATCAATTGGGAAATTATTTATTTATTGATTCAGGTTCTGACAGAAATTACTATAGAAAGCTAACCTAATACTTTCATGCATAATTAAAGGATTAATTAGGGGATTGAAATTCTCGGTCTCCATAAACTTTTCAAAAAACCACATGGGCTCGCGACAAAGTTTGGCCAGTGCATGCACACTGGAACAATTGTCCTGCTGAGGTATTTAAGACGTCCGCATTGATGCCACGCGGTTTCTCTTTCTCAGCACCGACAGCCACACCTCTTAACTTTCTTGGAAACTCACCGTGATTTATTTGTTTGGGGCCAAGAATCCATTAATCCTGAAACTAGCTGATGATATGTAATTTGGAAGGGCTAGTTTCAAATATGTCAAAGCGCCGTGCCGGATCGAGCTTTGAAGCTATAATGGCGAGAGCTGAGGTTACAAGTTTGTACCCTGACAGGTTCTTGCAGGTTCAACGTCATTTTATCACGGTCAAAATCTGGACTTACGGAGCTGCTTTAAAAAGTTTCAGTTTAGAATTTATAGTGAATAAGATTTGTACTTGGGTTGCCATTATACCACATAAAAAAAATTCATTACACTAAAAATGCGAAATTACGTTAGCGGGCCGTAGGACTGTGCTGGGTCGGCCCAAACCAAATGCGAGCACGCTCCACAAGGTTTAGCGGGTGTGCTGGGCCTACATATGAGCAGGATGGCACGTTTGTTCCGGCCTATGGGCTCACATTTAGTTGGTAGTAATATCTTTTTTCTTTAAAGTTTATTGTAATTTTTTATTTTTTAACTAGTTGAACAATATTGTGCTGCTCATTGATGTAACCACATGATTGAGCGACATTGTGGATGATCCGCTCCGTTGAACTTGATCTACATATTATAAAACCGCAACACACCAAGTTTGGGGTGAATCCGTCGTCGTTTGAACCTCCGTCGAGCCATGTGAAAAGTTCTATTCATTCGAAAGTGTTAAAATTGATACGAGGGGATGGAGGGTCAAACGACGACGGGTTCACCCCAAACTTGATATGTTGGGGTTTTAGAATATGTAAATCAAGTTTAACGAAGCGGATCATCAATAATGTAGCTCAATCATGTGATTTTAGACTACGTCCTTAGTATATATTATACATATGATACTATATATATACATATATATATATTATATATATATATTACAGAGTATATATAAATATATATATATACTATTATATATATATATATATACTACTATATATATATATCATATATATATATATAATATATATATATATATATATATATATATATATATATATATAATATATATATATATATATATATATATATATATATATATATATATATATATATATATATATAATATATATATAATATTATTATATATAATAATTATATATACAGATGTATATATATATTATAATATTATACAGATGTTTATATATATATAATATATATATATATATATATATATATATATTTATATACAGATGCTATATTATATATATATATATATATATATTAATATTATATATATATATATATATAATATAATATATATATATAATATATATATATATATATATGATATATATATATAATAATGGAGATGACGCTGGCCAGCTACCTCTCCCCTGAGCTCTGCAAGTGTATGACATGTGAAGCCCCACACCGATGGACTATTAGTGGGCTCACATTGTCAGTACACTTGCAGCTCACAGGAGAGTGTGAGCTGCCAGCTCACAGGGAGGTGAGCTGTCACGCTCACCTCCATTATTCTCATATATATATATTCGTATATATATATATTATATATATATATATATATATATATATATATAATATATATATATATATATATATATATATATATATATATTATATATATATACGTATACTATATAACTATATATATGTTGGGAGAGGCTTCTAATAAACACCTCGCTTGAGCCTAAAAGCTAAAAACCTCCTTCATCCAATGTCTAGGATTCAGTCAACAGTCAAATGAGCACATGCATTAATTACCCCTCATATAAACACAATGTATTAATTACATCAATGCGAGATCTAGATTACTATCAGTGAAGCTAGATTTATTACCTCAACGGAACGACGTCCTTCACTGGCAGTGAATCCAGTTCATTACCTCAACGAACACGTTTTTTATTACAGTGAATCCCCAAGAATTCACTGCAGTAGAATCCAGAATTTGTTGTTCCGTTGAGGTAATTAATCGGAATGTTTTGTTTGAACTGTTTTGACCTGACTTCCCAGCCACTTGGTTCATCTAGATCCATGGATTGGATATTGGATTTTAGTGTTTTAGCTAAGGAACGGTTTTTTTTTAGAACCTCTCATATATATATATATATATATATGGAGAGGTTCTAATAAAAACCTAGAGAACTAAAAACCTATCCTAACCATCCAATCTATCTAATCCAATGGCCTACATTTCGATGGCAGAATTAAAAATATAGACAAATCTAATACACATCAGCTGTAAAGAGTAATGTGAAAAGGGTAAAATTAGAACGAACAATGGTGGCTGGCAACATTGGAAACTGGAGATAA
Organism: Asparagus officinalis; assembly: GCF_001876935.1. Taxonomy (NCBI): domain Eukaryota; kingdom Viridiplantae; phylum Streptophyta; class Magnoliopsida; order Asparagales; family Asparagaceae; genus Asparagus; species Asparagus officinalis. The sequence continues at coordinate 143,082,586 of NC_033797.1, read as the reverse complement.
TTATTAAAACATTGGAAACTGCAGCTCACGTGAATTAAAGAGCTCGAGCTCTCCCAAATTGAGATCCCCAAATTTCCTCCTGAGCTCTCCCTCCCCCTGCGCTCTAGCTCACGCCGACGAGTCTCGACGAGCGCGTCGATGCCGAGGACCCTCGACGAGCTCCCCTCGACCAGCTTCTCGCCGATGCCAAAGACCCTCGACCAGTTATCTCCCAACGACATCGAAGACCCTCGAACAGATCACCGACGCCAATCAGACTATCGACCCACTTTTCGACGAAGCCCCTCGACGAGCTCCCCTCGACGACCCTCTACCAGTTATCTCCCAACGACGTCGAAGACCCTCGAACAGATCGCCGACGACAATCAGACTCTCTACCCGCTTTTAGATGAAGCCCCTCGACGAGCTCCCCTCGACCGGCTTCTCGAAGACGCCGAAGACGCTGAAGCCCCGTCGCCGACGCCGCTCTCTCTCTCTCTCTAGATTCGCTGGAGTGAATCTGGATTCGCTGGAGTGAATCTGGATTCACTCCAGTGAATCTGGATTCACTCCAGTGAATCTAGATTCATTGGAGTGAATCGAGAGCCATATCTAGTTAATATTTATTTAGTTATTGTTCACAAGTTAGAGTTAATATTTATTTAATTGTTGTTCACAAGTTGGTGGTCTTGTTGTGCTGTGTTGCTGCTGATGTGCTGTTGTGCTGCTACTGAAGTGAAACTGGATTCGCTGGAGTGAATCTGGATTCAATCCACTGAATCTGGATTCACTCAAGCGAATCTGAATTCATTGGTTGTTTGTTACCCCTATTTTATGAAGAGACATGTCTGTGAAACAATGAATACGAATGGATGAAGTTTCTTTCGCATCAGTGACTATTTGAAGTGAAGTGAATCTCGATTCACTACTTCAGTGAATCTCGATTCATTATAGTGAATCGAGATTCATCCACTGCAGTGAATTGAAAATGACAGAATTGAAAATAAATACATATTAAATACACATCACCTGTCAAAATTAATGTAAAAGGGGTAATTTAAGAAAGATTCATTAAGGAAACACATTGTAATTAATTATCCAGTCAAACACTCCATTTCACGAAACACACTGTAATTAATTAACAATTAATTAGCAATAATTCCCAAAAACGATAACGCTCGAGATGAAGAAAAACAACTGAAGTGAATCTCAATTACAATGATTCTCGATTCACTGCAGTGAATCCAGATTCACTCCAGTGAATCCAGATTCACTCCAGTGAATCCAGATTCACTCCAGTAACTCTAGATTTTTTTTTGGGTTGCCTAAGCCGTGAGATCACATGGGGAAATGGAAAACTAAACTTGCATTTATTATTTAATTATTTAATTGTTGGAAATAAAATTACAGCACATGCATTTATTTCTTACTCTTGCATGGAGAACTCAACAGACAAGCATTAATTACCTCTCTTTGGGGGCTGTTAATTTTACCTGATTACCCTTATGCAGCTTTAATCTCAGCCATTGGATGAATCAGGATCCAATGGAGAGGATTGGTTTTTAGTTTTTAGGATAGTGAGGTTTTTATTTAATCTCTCCATATATATATATATATGGGAGGTTCTAATAAAAACCTCCTTAGCCTATAATCTAAAAACCAATATCATCCATTGGATCTAGATGAATCCAATGACTGGGAGTCAGTCAAACAGTCAACCGTATATATATATATATAGGGAGAGGTTCTAATAAAAACCTAGAGAACTAAAAACCAATCCTAACCCTACATTCTATTTCATCCAATGGCCTAGATTTCGATGGCAGAATTGTAAATATAGACAAATTTAATACACTGCATTAATGTGAAAAGGGTAAAATTGGAACAATTCATTGCATTAATGGTGACTGATTACATTGGAACAATGATACAAATTTAATACACGTCCTTTAATACTCTCTCTTACATTAATAGTGCTACATTCTTTAATACTCTCTCTCTCTAACTCACTTCCCGATCTCTGTAAATCTCACATGAAGAACACAACAACGCATTGAATCTGGATTCACTGAATTGATCTTCAATCCAGATTCACTCCAACGAATTGAATCTGGATTCACTCCAATCGATTTGCTGCTCCACTGGATTTGTGAATCATTCTAACCATCCAAGCAGAATAAGAAACTTATGGTAAAAAACAAGCTATAAAATTTTATAACATGAAAAATTTTCACCTTTTACAGCAAAAAGTTATGATTTTTATGGTAAAAAACAAACACCTCACATAATTGAATCTGGATTCACTGCAGTGAATCGAGATTCACTGAAGTGAATCTAGATTCACTGAAGTGAATCGAGATTCACTGAAGTGAATCTAGATTCACTGAAGTGAATCTAGATTCACTCATGCATTTATTGAAGTAAAAACAAGCTGGATTCACTACAGTGAATCGAGATTCACTCATGCATTTATAGAACGTGCTTGATGATTTTAAGCAAAAAGTTATAATTTTTACATTAAAAACAAACTGGCGGTCAGCGGCGGAGAGGAGAGGGGAAGGGAGATGGCTGCTGGTCGCGACGGCGAAGGCTGGTCGTGGTGGTGGCGAATGGGGCTGACGGCGTTTCAGGAAGGAGGTCGGAGAGGAGGTGAGGCGGTGACTAGGGTCGGAGTTCGCCGGCGGGGGCTCGTCGGGGCTTGGGGTTGACGGTGAACTCAGGCGGCGCGGTCGTCGCTGCTGGTCGGAGCTCGAGCGGGGGTGGGGTTGACGACTCGAGTTGGCGGGTTCGCTGGGAATGGAGCGGAGGAGATGGAGATGGTCGGGTTGGAGGGACAGCGAGGGTGCAGGCGGAACTAGAGGTCGGGTTTGGGAGCTTGGCTTTGCCGGCGTGGAAGCTTGTGTTGATGGCGGACGAGAGAGAGAGAGAGAGATAGCTGGGTAGGAGAGAGAGAAAGTTGGGTTCTTTGGAGGATGACCGAATCCTTCAACTGAAGAGATATATATATATATATATATATAATTTTACTTAATAAAATTATTTTTTTTAATTTTTGTAATAATGTTAATGTTAATTTGCTATTTACCTATAATTCTAAAGTGTTAAACAATATTGGAAAAAAACCAATTAAAAATAACAAAAAATAATTAATTGGGCCAAATGTGCCGATCGTGTCGACATTGCTCGTCTTGCATGTTCTTGGGCCCACGAGCGGGCCAGACTGAGCTCTAGGCCTGGGAACAAGCAGCAAAACATGACTCACTCAACTCGTTGCCCAAGGCTCATGGGCTTGGCCTCGCCTTGCCACTGAGCCCGCATTGTTGTCCCCTGCAGGATGAGCCAGCACGGCCCATTGCCCATCCCTAGACATCAGGCCATACCAGTTCTTAGGAAGCGGCGTGATGCAATCAATATGATAAATACTTTTTTGTAACTAGAACTTCATGATAGGTCCTTGGCTATACCTAATTGTATTATTCATACTATGATAAGAGTAGACTCATAAACAATAAATACACACGAGAATGTTTAGGGGCGGGCATGGGTCGGGCTGGTTTAGACCTGTGACTTGGCCCGCCGGGTTCAAGGTCGGGCTAGGCCTGACCCTAACCCTACCGGGTCAGAGTGGGTCGGACCTACTTCTCTGATCTTGTGTCT
>NC_033797.1:143073217-143078940 GCF_001876935.1 Asparagus officinalis | reverse complement strand
CCTGTGGGTAGTAGGCCGGCCCATGATTTTTTCCAACTTTTTTTTACCTTTTTAATTATATTTAATTTCTATTTACAATTATAAAATTATTTCTACTTTATTTTTTAGTAATTTAAACTTGTATTAAACTATTTTTAAATTTGTATTAAACTTTTTAATCCTTTAAGTAGACATCAGCGATCTTAAAGATCACTGTTTTATTTCTCAATGGACCAAAAGGCCCACGAGCCAAACACCTATGACCTTTTGACTTTGTTGGCAGCTAGGTGCAGTGTGCAGACCCAAAGGGCTAAAGGAACAGCTAGCTTAACTAAAAAAACATATTATGGGTCGGGACGGGTCGAGCGTGGGTCGAGTCAGGCGTGAGCCAGACCTACTTCTCTAACCTCGGATATGGAGCTGGACCCCGCCCGACCCATGACCTGGGTATATCATAAGCTAGGTCAGGCTCGGCCCACTACACCGGAACGGATCATGGCCCATGGAGGGCTGAATAAGGTTAGTCCACGGGTCGACCCAGCCCACGCCCAACCCTAAGAATGTTACATACTTATCCCAGACTCGACCCTCACCAACAGACATGACCCAAGGCCTCCACAAATTAGCATGACTTATATACCTGATATATGACCCTTACACGAATTGCAAGCCAACTCAAACTGAGCGATGAGATGCCTGACTTGATAAGAGAGGAAATTAAGAGCACTCGTTCCTAGCCAACTCATGCCAAGATGTTAGCCTCTGCCAAAAGATGGTGGCCTGCAGGAGTAGGCCACAATCACGGGCGGTCAAGTGTCTTGTCAAAATGTGGGGGCTACACGAGACTGAATTTATATCCTGACAGAACTATCAGCTTGCAAGCGGGTGATTCTCTACCCTACAGTGGGTATGAGATTTACCTTTCTACACCCCTACTATTCTCGCGTGCGGATGATTCTGATAAGATACGAACTCTATTTGCCCAAGGGATAGTTGCGGAACCAGGATTTTGTATCAGGTGTGTATTTCATAGAATTTATCATGGTTCTATTTTGAGTATATCATAGATAATTTTACAACTTTATTCTAATTCTAATAGAAGTAGTAAATAAAAGCAAAAATAAACAAATTTATGCACAAAGTAGGCATAAAATAAACAGACACTGTATGGCTCCGCGCTACGGAGTCCCATATTATGAACTAGCGCCAGCTCTGGGCCTGCGTAAAACTTTGTAATTTTCATGAGAATAAATCTCGGGCTAACTACTTGAAAATTTCTTTTCGCTCGAAAACTGGGCATATATACATGAGGTTGTCGGTGTTAAAAGATTTACACTAAAAAAAGTCAAAGATTGTAATTTTCATCATAAGCTTAAAAAAGCTGCTTGAAAATAGAAAAGGAGAAAGAATTTCTGTAAATTCTCATCCCCCCCCAAACGTAATATTATTCCAAAATAATTATTTATAGCGCGGGCCCAATCTATTGCTTTACAGTTCATCCACAGGCTCAACAGCTCTTCATGTGTGGACATCCTTTCGTTTGTTTATAAATATTGGAGCTCATCTCAGTGCAGTAGCCTTCAGTACAGGAATCACATCACATTTTGGGTCTCAAGCAAGCCACTAGATTTCTTCAGGTGAGCTCTCTAAAAAACTCTCTGTCGGTAGGAAATTTTTTGAGCTGAGGATATATAACTGAGCAGGATAGTGTTTTATTTGTTCAAATTTAACTTATTTTTGTTTTTGAATATATAAATACAAAAGAAAGTTTTAAACAGGATGTCTAATCTACATGATGTTTGAGTTCACTTGTTCTTTCCATTCTGAGAGCTCTATTAAAGAAGAGGTCAATTCAATTTTATTTTATTTTATTTATAATTTACGTGGAGATTATAGCCGCTAACCCGGCTCTAATTTGAAGGAGAGAGCTGGGTGATCTTGACTTTGAATTAATTTTTTTTTAATCCTTGATTTACGTCCAACAGGGCCATGGATCCTAAACGTTTTCAGAGGATTTATCCTCTTATTGCAATGGTAAATGTTCTGATTTTACTGAGCATGAAAGTTAATGGGTACCCTGTTCCTAAGACTTTCCTTTCAAATGCCGAAGCTAAAGGAGCAGGTAATCGTGTTTTTTTTTTTACTTTCAATTTTAAAAAAAAATTTAAACCTGAGATCACTGAAATTGGTTGTGCAGTTTGTTTAGATGGAAGCCCCCCGGTTTATCATTTTTCTCCCGGATTTGGCTCAGGCGCCAATAATTGGTTGGTTCACATGGAGGTTAGTTTAAGATTTAGTCCCATATCGTAGGGGTTGTATTTAAGATTTAGTCCCATATCGCGGGTACAGAGTATCAAAATGAGTGCTTATTATGTCATCAAGATTTAGGACCTGATAAACTAACCTTTTGCGTCAAACAGTAATTGCAGTCTCAATATGGGGAGGAATTTTCAAAACAATCCCGTTTACAATAATAATCGCAAAAAAAAGACACATTTCCAACTTATTTTCAGAAACCGACCTGGTTTCAGCATCAGCGCTGAAACTAGGTCGGTTTCTGAAAAAATAATTTTGAAACTTCACAGGAGTTCAACTCCCGGCTACTATTTTAAGAAGAACAATGGTTTCCATAGCCGTTGGAAAGAAGTATCACGGTTACCCGTGCAAAGCTTTCGAAAGTTATTCTCTGTATAAGTTATGCTTGAGCGTTTGAGCTCATAAATGGTGAAAATTTCCGATTTAGGCGAACCAATTATAAATAATTTAATTTTTCTTACAGGGAGGAGGATGGTGCAGCACCCCTGAAGAATGTATAGATCGGCGAAGTAACTTCAGAGGCTCTTCTAGATTAATGAAGGATTTATCGTTTTCTGGCATTTTGGCAAATAAGCCAAAAACAAATCCTGGTACGGAATTTAAACAAAGTTAACGATAAAAAAAAATCTCGATCATTAGCACCTTGAGGGCTCTTTGTTTTCTTGTCCACTTGGCTGAGTTTAAATATCCGATGCCTGTAAAATTCTTATGCGCAACTAAACACGCAAAAGTTTAGAAGATGCACGAGGTGTGCGTGTCTCGTATGCATGATAGACGTGTATCCAACATGACATGCCTTCATGTTTTTGAAGCGCTCGTGTTCATAAAAAATAAGCATCCTGAGTCTTGAAATTTATTTCGTGTTGTTAATCCCCCGACTTCTTTTGTTGGAAACCAAATGCAGACTTCTATAACTGGAACAAGGTCAAAGTTCGTTATTGTGATGGTTCTTCATTTACCGGGGATGTGGAGACCGTAGATCCAGTGAGTTGATCGTTCATCTGATATACTTTTGTTCAAAGATTACCAGTTTCAGTCTACCGTGAACTAAAAATGATCTTTTTGTTTATCTAACAGGAAAAGAAAGTTTACTATAGAGGAGCTAGAATTTGGCTTGCGATTATGGAAGAATTACTGGCTAAGGGAATGAAAAATGCACAAAATGTACGAACAATGCGGAGAAAAGAAAGTACAGGTTTTATGAATATGAATCTGTGCTAATGTATTTAAATGGTGTTGTAGGCTATGCTTTCTGGTTGTTCAGCTGGTGGGTTGGCTTCTATACTTCATTGTGATAAGTTCCGTGATCTTCTACCAGCAAGCGCAAACGTTAAGTGCTTTTCAGATGCTGGATATTTCATCCAAGCGTAAGTTCATTATTTGTGTATAATCGGGGGAAATGATAAGTTTAAAAAAAAATCATATGAACTGTAAGATTGAGATATCTAATTTCTCCTTGCATTTGGCAGGAAGGACGTTTCTGGAGCAGATCGCATTGGTGACTTCTTTTCATCCGTTGTGGCTACCCATGTATGAATTATTTTTCAACACATTTTTTTTAAACCAAAATATTGCAAAAATAATATGCCATTTAGTTGCCTGAATAAAATTTGACATGTAACGTACTGAAGTAATGTTCATCCTTTTAAAAGGAACATGTTCATTGGATTTTTCTCTCATCAGCAGCGGGTGTGAATCACTCATCTTAAAAATAAAAATAAAATGTAACTATCATTCATATTCTAATTATAATGTTTTAATACTTACCTTTATTGATATTCTTCTAGGGATCGGCGAAGAATTTGCCTTCTTCGTGCACTTCAAAATTCTCACCAAACCAGGTATGTCATATTTATTTCGAGATTTATTCAAACTTCTCAAACTGAACTTACCAACATAATACAATGCATTTACAGTGTTTCTTCCCGCAATACGTTGTACAACAAATGCGCACACCGCTCTTTATACTGAACTCAGCGTATGATGAGTGGCAGGTAACAATCTTTTGTATTATTGTCCATCATATTAGTTTAGCATTGTCTTAAATTATAACGAAAAAAATTCTTTTCTACAATTAAAAGCCTATTCCCACGTAGAGGGAACTTCATTGCACGAACTAAAATAATATAAGGGATAATCTTCCCTTGGTTTTTGACATATTAATTACATGTGGTTATTTACATTTTGATTCATATTCTGCTACTTTTTTTTTTACTGTGAGCATGCGTTGTATCGCTTAAAGTACTTACTGTGTTTTTTAAACTCGCTGCCTCTCCCATTTCAGGTCAGGAACGTTCTTGTTCCAAGTGCCTCTAAAGCTAAAGGTTGGACTGACTGCAAGGTTGACATAAGCAAGTGTGATTCAAATCAAATTTCAACTCTTCAAGGTGAACGATCTAGACTTTCGAACCACATTATGTTCAATGCCAAATGAAATCGTCCAATTTAATTTATTGTAACATCCTTTACACATAGTTTAGACTTCTTTCCCATGAATGTTAAAAAGGGAAATCGCCATCATGAAAACGGAAATTAATGATTACCCACATTATTGATGAATAATGTGCTCTCGAGTCTCGACCACATAGCTCAAGAAATTTCATAATCATGGTTAAAATGGAGGGTGCAATTTTTTTAACTATCATGATCTAAATTGTCTATCCCTACAGGTTTTAGGTCTGAATTTCTGAGCGTGCTACCTACTGGCTCCTCATTTGGCAAGTTCATAATATCATGCCATGCTCACTGTCAATCAGGCACTCAGGCGACGTGGTTGACCGATAAATCTCCTTCAATAGGAAACACTGTAAGCTCTTCATCCGTTGCTTCAATTAAGTATAAAACTTATATGATTTATCAATCATTTCTCTTTCTTTTTCTTTTTTTTTGGGGGAAATATCGGTCATTTCTGAATTTCTATAAAAAATACTGAATGTTCTGTGATAAATTATGTGATACCCTCGTTTCGCAGAAAATTGCAAAGGCAGTGGGAGACTGGTTCTATGGCCGCCGTGTTGTGGAGGATATTGATTGCCCTTATCCTTGCAACTCTTCATGCTCGAAGGTCATTGAAGAGTAGAAGATTCTGGTTGGAAATTTTTTTTTCTTCGAGATAATATGTTCGGATTGTTCTAATATCTTGGGCAATAATTCCAGTGATCAACTGCCACAAAAAAAAAAGGAAATATAAGCCTGTGTATTACTGCCCCAACGGTGTCATTGTTTCATGTACATGTGAAGCGGTTATGATTTATTTGAAGGAAGCATTCCATTTGTCACTGTTTCTAATACAAACTGATTCAGGTATACTCATGATAACTTGGATTTATAGCTAAATAGCGTAATGGTTGCATCTTCTTCAAAAAATAGAGAATATAGTAGAATATCATTTAAAAAAATAGAGAATATAGTATTGATATTATGGCAGG
>NC_033797.1:143034680-143069680 GCF_001876935.1 Asparagus officinalis | reverse complement strand
ATTACTCTTCTCATTGTCTACTTTCTATTGGAACTCCTTGCTTCCTTGCGTCCATTCATCATAAAAGTAGAAAAATATTGGAGTAGACTTAGGCCGCCATTAAAGTTATATTTACTGATTGAAAAATGTTCCTCTCTTATTGATATTCATGTATTTTATTCCGGGATTTCAGACATTTTATAGTTGTTTCTTGATGGAACCATGCATCTCTTTACAGCAAATAAAGTGTTCGAAATGGGAGAATCAAGTGCTAGTGGAATTGAAATTTCTGCCAGTACAGAAAATGCTCCTAAGCCACTACTCGGAATGAAATTTAATACTTATGAAGAAGCTTATAACTATTATAACCATTACGCATTGTTGATGGGTTTTGGAATAAGGAAGAGCACAGTAAATTACTCGAAGAAGACAAGAGACGTGCTGGATAGAAAGTTTGTTTGTGATAAGGAGGGCTATAGATCTAATAGAGATAAGATGGAGATGCCTTTTCGGCGAGAGACCCGAGTGGGATGTAAGGCAATGATGAGAGTTAAAATATTAGAGGACAAATCGTGGGAGGTCACGGGGTTTGTTGAAGAACATACAAATCATGTGTTGAGTAGTCCAGACAAAGCAAAGATGCACAGATCACACCAACAATTCCATAAATCTCAAAGTTGTAAAAGACTTATTGAGAGTCTGCAAGAAGAAGGAATGCCTCCATCCACTATTTCTCGCGTCATTAACGCAACCACTGGAAGAGAAGGCGAATTAGTGACACCACAACAGTGTATTGATCACATCAGATACCAGAGAGTCAACAATATTGGCCATGAATGCATCTCTATCATAAAACATTTTCAGAGTATGACAGCGAATGATCCAGAATTCTATTTTGCAATAGAAGTGGACAGTAGTGGACAAATGAGGAGTGTTTTCTGGGCTGATGGAAGATCAAGAGCGTCTTATTTGCAATTCAGTGATGTTGTTGTGTTTGATGTGACATACAGAACTAATAAGTTCAGTCTTCCATTTGCTCCATTTACTGGTGTGAATCATCATAGACAGTCCACTTTACTTGGTTGTGCATTATTAGCTGATGAACAAGAAGATACCTTTGTGTGGTTATTTGAAGAATGGCTGAAATGCATGCATGGGGTTGAACCATGTGCTATTATAACAGATCAGGATAGAGCTATGTGTAATGCTATTCACTCTGTGTTTCCACTGACAAGACATCGTTATTGCTTTTGGCACATGCAAAAGCACATTACTGATCATTTGCCTACTTTGGTTTCTCGTTATGGTGAACAGTTTCAAAGGTATTAGGGCTTATGGTGTAATAGTTCTTCAATTGAACAATGTGAAGGATATTGGCTAGAGATGAAGGAGAAGTTTGATATAAATGAATGACAAGACATCGTTATTGCTTTTGGCACATGCAAAAGCACATTACTGATCATTTGCCTACTTTGGTTTCTCGTTATGGTGAACAGTTTCAAAGGTATTGGGGCTTATGGTGTAATAGTTCTTCAATTGAACAGTGTGAAGGATATTGGCTAGAGATGAAGGAGAAGTTTGATATAAATGAAGAAGGGGATGGATGGTTGCAAACTGTTTACAAATATCGAGAACATTGGGTGTCATGTTATTTGAAGGACATTTTTTTTGCTGGAATGAGATCGAGCCAAAGAAGTGAAAGTATTAATGCATTTTTTGATGGGTATGTTAACTCACAGACTCAATTACACGAGTTTGTATTATAATATGAAAAAGCATTAACTCATCGTCGCTTAAGTGAAGCTCATGAAGATTTTAAGAGTCTTAACACAAAGTCTGTCATGCTCCTTGGACATCCGATTGAGGTCCAAGCTGGAGAAATGTATACACGCAACATGTTTGATGTGTTCCAAACCGAATTCAAAGGATTTGCTACAGAGTTTTGTGAAGAATTGAACAAAGATGGGGATATTATTGAATACAAGATTTGTAAGTTTGCAGATAGAGAAAAATGGGAGGTGGTTACTTATGAAGAATCCAGTAAGATGCAATTCATTTGTTCTTGTGCTTTGTTTGAAACTAATGGTGTTGTATGTAGACATATATTGTCGCTAATGATGGCTAGCCAAATTTCTTCATTACCCGATCATTACATCCTACACCGTTGGACTATACATGCTTGACATCGTAACATTGGGGTTGGCAATATTGTATTTGGAAGAAACCTCACAAGCTGTGAAGAGAAGATTAATTTGTTGAAATCTTGGGCTTTAAGAGCAAAATTCAATAATGCGCTCGAGCTTGCATTTGATTCAGAAGAGAGGATGCAGAAATTAGATAATGTGTTAACAAAATTCATAGAATCACTTGAAGAAGAAGTTAGAGAAACAGAAGATAATCCTCAGATTTCAGCACCCATTTCACATACAATGGAGCACATTCCTCAGATTACAGTTCGTGATCCTGAAAAATCTGCAAGGACTAAAGGTCGGCCACACAATGCTACTAGAATTCAGTCAGGCTTAGAACAAGCACAAGGAAAAAAAGAGAGGAAGAAGCGTATATGTAGCAGATGTGGGGAATTCGGGCATTATAGAACTAGCTGTAAAGTCAATTTGCCAAGGTACAATTTTTTTTTCATATTTAGCTTTTATCACACCAACAATTCCATAAATCTCAAAGTTGTAAAAGACTTATTGAGAGTCTGCAAGAAGAAGGTATGCCTCCATCCACTATTTCTCGCGTCATTAACGCAACCACTGGAAGAGAAGGCGAATTAGTGACACCACAACAGTGTATTGATCACATCAGATACCAGAGAGTCAACAATATTGGCCATGAATGCATATCTATCATAAAACATTTTCAGAGTATGTCAGCGAATGATCCAGAATTCTATTTTGCAATAGAAGTGGACAATAGTGGACAAATGAGGAGTGTTTTCTGGGCTGACGGGAGATCAAGAGCGTCTTATTTGCAATTCAGTGATGTTGTTGTGTTTGATGTGACATACAGAACTAATAAGTTCAGTCTTCCATTTGCTCCATTTACTGGTGTGAATCATCATAGACAGTCCACTTTACTTGGTTGTGCATTATTAGCTGATGAACAAGAAGATACCTTTGTGTGGTTATTTGAAGAATGGCTGAAATGCATGCATGGGGTTGAACCAGGTGCTATTATAACAGATCAGGATAGAGCCATGTGTAATGCTATTCACTCTGTGTTTCCACTGACAAGACATCGTTATTGCTTTTGGCACATGCAAAAGCACATTACTGATCATTTGCCTACTTTGGTTTCTCGTTATGGTGAACAGTTTCAAAGGTATTGGGGCTTATGGTGTAATAGTTCTTCAATTGAACAGTGTGAAGGATATTGGCTAGAGATGAAGGAGAAGTTTGATATAAATGAAGAAGGGGATGGATGGTTGCAAACTGTTTACAAATATCGAGAACATTGGGTGTCATGTTATTTGAAGGACACTTTTTTTGCTGGAATGAGATCGAGCCAAAGAAGTAAAAGTATTAATGCATTTTTTGATGGGTATGTTAACTCACAAACTCAATTACACGAGTTTGTATTACAATATGAAAAAGCATTAACTCATCGTCGCTTAAGTGAAGCTCATGAAGATTTTAAGAGTCTTAACACAAAGTCTGTCATGCTCCTTGGACATCCGATTGAGGTCCAAGCTGGAGAAATGTATACACGCAACATGTTTGATGTGTTCCAAACCGAATTCAAAGGATTTGCTACAGAGTTTTGTGAAGAATTAAGCAAAGATGGGGATATTTTGAATACAAAGATTTGTAAGTTTGCAGATAGAGAAAAATGGGAGGTGGTTACTTATGAAGAATCCAGTAAGATGCAATTCATTTGTTCTTGTGCTTTGTTTGAAACTAATGGTGTTGTATGTAGACATATATTATCACTAATGATGGCTATGCAAATTTCTTCATTACCTGATCATTACATCCTACACCGTTGGACTATACATGCTCGACATCGTAACATTGGGGTTGGCAATATTGTATTTGGAAGAAACATCACAAGCTGTGAAGAGAAGATTAATTTGTTGAAATCTTGGGCTTTAAGAGCAAAATTCAATAATGCGCTCGAGCTTGCATTTGATTCAGAAGAGAGGATGCAGAAATTAGATAATGTGTTAACAAAATTCATAGAATCACTTGAAGAAGAAGTTAGAGAAACAGAAGATAATCCTCAGATTTCAGCACCCATTTCACATACAATGGAGCACATTCCTCAGATTACAGTTCGTGATCCTGAAAAATCTGCAAGGACTAAAGGTCGGCCACGCAATGCTACTAGAATTCAGTCAGGCTTAGAACAAGCACAAGGAAAAAAAGAGAGGAAGAAGCGTATATGTAGCAGATGTGGTGAACTCGGGCATTATAGAACTAGCTGTAAAGTCAATTTGCCAAGGTACAATTTTTTTTTCATATTTAGCTTTTTTGTGAATTTCTTATTTGTTTAGTTTTTTTCAAATATAGAATTGGTTACCCTACTTGCCCTTTGATAGCATATAGATTTCCTATTTTGAACTTGCCCTTTGACAGTCATAATAGCATATTGAGTTAGTTATCCTACTGTCTTGACGTTCTATTTTCTTTTTTGTAGGTAAGAGCAACAAGAAATCTGCAAGCTGGGTAGATTGCAAGCTGGGTAGATTGCACATTTTAAATTTGCAAAGCTGGGCTTTTGCTGAGTCTTTTTTTTATGTATAAATTGGTATTTTATGGGAGAATCAAGTATTTGGAAGAAGATGGGTAGATTGTACTCTGTATGAAGTGCATTTTATTTGTTGAGCACTTTGATTATGCTTCCATTTGTTATAGTACTCTGTATGAAGTTCACATTGGTGACTTTTTTATTTGTTGAGCATTTTGTGCAAATTTTATGTATGAATTTGCTTCTCATTTTGATCTCATTTGCGTATTGTTATGCAGGATAACTTTTGAATACGACTGAGAATTCATATGACTGAGAATTCACTTTGGGTTGATCTTTATGGGACAGATGCCTTTGTGTCTCTTTTATTAATACAAAGTACTAGATCACATGTTAATTAATCTTTATTAATTCAAGTTCTGGCTTTTAATTTTAGAGGGAAGGGTGTAACATAGCAAATAAGGGTGAAGACGAAAATATGCATTTGTTCTTTTTAAACAGCGCAAGTTTCTTTCAGAAGCAAGCTCTTATGATCCGTCTTGAGATTTTGGGATTTGTGGCCACATGTTGCACTAATTGTAATTCATTTACGTTCAGGGCTTTTCGGCTCTTGAATCTCGTACAAAAGCTAAGTACATTCAAGAATTATAAGTGTTTTTCGAGTTACTACACTCTACTCATGCCGCTAAGAAAAGATAGTGGCAACATGAATAGCAGCGTATGGTATCCAACCTTCCCATCTCAGACCTACTCTTCTCAGCAATGGAGAGACCAGCACCAACAGCGACGATGACGACCAAAACAAAGCAGCAGGAACAAGAACTAAGTACAAGCGCGCAAGCAGCAATAACAAGAACTAAGTACAAAATATATTTCTGATACACCCTCAACATCCGTTACCGTGCACAATCAAAGAGACAAGTGCGCAAGCAGCAGGAACAAGAACTAAGTACAAAGCAGCAGGAACAAGAACTAAGTACAAAATATATTTCTGATAAGTACACCACGTGTATCTCTGAACAAGTTGTGCAAACTAAGTACAAAATAACCCAAGTTGTGTACAAACTAAGTACAAAATGACCCAAGTTGTGCAAACTTATCCTCACATTGAAGAATCATACACGAATAACATCACATGTTTCTCCTAATAGATAAACCAACAAATACTACAACGATACATACTAGAAACATTAAAATTGTAAACACTGAACCTAATACAAAAGCAAAGGCGTACTTAATAGCAGTTTCCCTAGGTGTTCCCTTGTCCTCAAGAAGATTATGCCCCTCTGGAAACATTTGTTCTTGAACACAAACATGTGGCTGCACATGCCTTGAGCTGGATGATGAATCACGCGCGCTTAAGTGCTTCTCCCATTCACTCAAAGTCTCTTCATACGTTGCATACCCTTTGTAGGAGGCATTTGGGAATCTATCAACTTGAGAAAAGCATTCCTCCCAATTATTAAAAAATACCACAACGACGACCTCTCTTTACAACATAAAAACTCTTTCTTGCCATTATATCACCTGGAAATTTGTGCAATGGAAAAAAGACAAGTGAATATTGATGCTTCAGTTCTATATATTGATGTTTAGACCTCTTTTTAAAACATAAATAACCTCATAAGAAAATTAGTGAATATAAAAGTTGTTCTCAGTCGTCTACTATATTTTTATGGTATTATTGACTAAAGGATAGTGCTGAATTTAAAAAATACACTCAACCATTCTACAGATGTTTAGACCTCTTTTTAAAACATAAATAACCTCATAAGAAAATTAGTGAATATACAGTCTACTTAAATGAGATTCTAATGCCAGCATATATTGGAAAATTGCCTGAAGAATCATTCTACAGATGATTTCATCTATCTGATCCTATCTTTGCACACATGCTTATTGTCGGTTAACTTTTTCAGCAGCCTACTATCATATTTGTCTTCATGAAAGA
The DNA here is from genome assembly GCF_001876935.1 of Asparagus officinalis. NCBI lineage: Eukaryota > Viridiplantae > Streptophyta > Magnoliopsida > Asparagales > Asparagaceae > Asparagus > Asparagus officinalis. Next base: position 143,063,058 of record NC_033797.1, on the reverse strand, counting down.
CACGCATCTTATGGAAAGTGGAAAAATCATGATACCCTAGCATGTCCAATTCCTAATACTGAGTACCACATAAAGACTAATATTAAGATCAAGGTTAGATCTCTAGTTGACAGTTTCGGTATTGATGCAGCTTCGCTAGCATCAGCAGTTCCCATTTGAAATTACAGTATATGGAATAAAGTTACTTCTGTCACAAGATTTCTTCTTCCATTTCCCAATATCACACTCTTAAATCAACAATTTCAATTTAAAACCTCAAGTATTGACCATTGGTGAATATCAGTCTTTATAAATAGTTACCGACATGGTAATTCCACAATACCACTCAATTTCATCGAGAACAGTTTGGCGTCCTTAACATCCAAAATGGTGTGGACAATAACCTCAAGATCCAACATGTCGCAGACGATGTGTATTAAATCGTCTGAAACTTCAAACCTTCATAAATTTCTTCTATATTACTGGTCTTATTGTGAACAGTTAAATTCAATTTCAAAATCGCGTCTGACCTAGATTGGCGGACTGGATCTCGTGAAGGAGGGATTCGTGGCCGGAGGCTGGATCTTCTCGTGGAGGAGGAGCTCGTGGCGGGTGGCGGGGGAGTGGATCTCGTGGCGGCGCGAGAGAGATCGGACCTGCGGAGCGCTGCTTGGGGGAATGGAGCTCGTGGTTGCAAGGGATTGAGAGATCTGAGAGGGGGAGGAGGAGGGATTGAGAGATCTGAGAGGGGGAGGAGAAGGGATTGAGAGATCTGAGAGATAGATGAGAGAGAGATCTGAGAGCGATTTTGAAATTGGGGATTATTTCGCGATTTTGGGGAAGAGAGCGCTGGGTCACGAGAGTTATTCGCGTTGGCTTTTTTTCAAATAAACCCAAGCAGCGCTCCGGACTGTAAGCTGGGCAGTGCTCCTACAGTTTTCTCATATGAGAGAGAGAGAGAAATATGGTCCCACATCCACTCATTACCCATCCATGGTAGTGATGTGTCACATCCTCATCCACTCATTACCCATGTAAATGTGGTCCCACATTTGAATAAGTGGAGGGAGATATGACACCTCACTACCAAGCATAACTTTTTGTACTTGGTACCAAGCATACCCGTATTTCTCATATATTTATATATATATAATGACAAGTGTTTGCGCGAGTCATGTTTAGTTTTCATAATTTCTATATATATATTACATGATAATTACAATAATATATATTAAAAGGTATCATGTTATAGTATAATATATTATATTATTTCAAACTATATTATTATATTATATTATATCATAATATATATATATATAATATTGTTATATTAGTTTAATATTATTATATTGGTTTAATATAATACACTATAATATAATGGATAAAAAAAATATCTATTATAATTAATATAATATATTATAGAATAATATATGTTATTAAAATATTATATAATATTATAATATATATTTTGTACTATTATATAATATAGTATGTGATATTGAATAATAATATATAATAAATATTATAAAATAAATTATACGTATAAATTACAAATTACAGTATTCCAAATCCCAAAATATTGATGAAACAAACAAAATATTACAAATTATAGTATTCCAAATCCCAAAATATTAATGAAACAAACAAAATATTACAAATTATAGTATTCCAAATCCTAAAATATTGATGAAACTAACAAAATTTTAGAGATCCCAAAACCCACAAAAAATTTTACGGATTTCAAATTCTATGGTGAAATTCATATCCATAAATTTTGGGATTTGAAACAAATACCAACTAAACACCCATGCACCCAAAGTAGCCCATATGACCTACATTTAAACCAAACCTATTGTATGCTGGTACACACTCAAACTCTTAAAACTTTATATTGTATATCCCAATAAAATAAAAATCTAAAATTTATCGTTCCTCTATTCTTCTATCACTCGCCAATATGGCATTAATGCGTTGGGGGGAGAAATTTATTTTCAGACATTGTTCCTCTCACTCTAGAAACCCCAATTTGCTCTACTCATCTTCTTCAATTACCCTCTCTTTCTCTCTTTCCTTCATCATCAATTTCCCATCCCTTCCTTAAAAATCTCTCTCCTTCATTAATATTTCTCTTCATAAGAGGCATTATTTCGGTTCTAATATGATTTCCATTTGCAATCATTAAATGTTTATTTTCCTGCATCTTAGAACAGATAAAGAGCTTTATTATATTATATTGATGAAAAGATACACTATAGTTGTAAACAAATATACGTAGGAGTGTCCAAAAAGCGCGCCGGCGCGGGCCGAGGGCCCGGGCCGCCGGCCCCGAGCCCGGGCCCGCCCACGGCCGCGCCTCGGGCCCGGCCTCGGCCCGCAAAACCCGGGCCAAGTTTCGGGCTTACGGGCCAGGCCCAGGGCCAACTTCTTTGGTGGGCCGCGGCCCGGCCCCGGCCCCGAAATGTGTTTTTTTTTACTTTAATTTTTTTATTTTTTTATTTTTATATGTATTAATATATGTATATATAAAATATATATAATATGTTATAATATATGTATTATAAATATTTTTATATATGTATAAAATATGTACTATATATTAATATATGTATATATAATATATTTCTTATATATGTATACATATGTGTGTAATATATATATATAGTACTCTCTCCTTAGTATTAAGTATACTCTCTCTATATATGTATAATATATGTGTGTATATATCTGATACATACTCTCTCTCCTAGTATATATGTAATAATAAGCTATACTCTCTTTATATAATATGTATACTCCCTCTTATATAAGTATACTCTCTTCTCTTAGTATATAATGTATACTAAAGATACTGCTCTCTTATATAGTATATATAGTATACACTCTTATAATATAATATATATTATATATATAATATATATATATATATATATATATATAATATATATATATATATATATATATATATATATATAATATATATATAATATATTATATATATATATATAATATATATATATATATATTATAGTATATATATATATATAATATATATATATATTATATATAATATATATATATATATATATATAATATATGTGTGTATATATATATACTCTCACTCTCTTAGTATATATGTATATTTTTTTTTGACAGAAAAACAGGGGTAGAACCCCGTTCATTAAAATATCAAGAATCCAAAAATTGTTTAGTTACAAAAGTAAGACGCGAACTGTGTCCAAAATGTTGGAAAATAGAAAATGAAAATTCTACTAGTAGTGATGTATAACTTTCTTCATCCAAAGATCCATGAAGATGAAGAGAGGGCCTTGCCGTCATTCACCGTTGACACAGATTTAAGGATGAACCAAAGCCAGCCATACATGTGCATAGTAGAATTTTAATTTTCTATAGTCAACATATGAAAGATAAAGAACAACTATATACACAACAAAAACTATACAAAAGATGAATCAAAAGTCCTCCATCTTCAGACACTAGCTCGAGAGAGAGGAAAATCTTCAAATCTTGCAGAGAGTTTCTTTGTCGCAACACCTCTTCCATTATCTGACCAATCATATAATCCATAAAATCGACTGATTAATGATATTTTTGTAAGAAAAAGAAGTTTTTTCAAAAATTGATTTATTCCTACTGATCCAAATGTTCCAGCAGATGAATGAAAAAAAGCTGCGCCAGATGTAACCATCTCTACCATGAAGCTTATTAACAGTTAATATAAGATCTTCAAAAGATGATGGCCATGGGAAAGGGAGATAGTAATTCTTAAAATGTGTCCAAACTTGTGCAGATAAAGAGCAGGAGAAAAATAAGTGATCCATGTTTTCCTGATGAAAGCCACAAAAGATACATGATGGATCGCCTGTCCATCCTTTTAACAAGAGGTTATCCTTTGTGTGAAGTTTGTTATTGCATAATAGCCAGATAAAGAAATTGATTTTTGATGGGATTGAGTTCTTCCATATAACTTTGAAATGAGGTGATAAGGAGCCTCTCTGGATGAGGAACTGGTAGAAGGATTTCACTGTGAAAATACCAGATTTAGAAAGCAACCAGACAGGGTTGTCAGATTGATGACAAATATGAAAATTTCTCAAAAAGTTCAAAAGATCAGTTTTGTCAGATTGAGAACAAAGAGAAATACATCTCCGCAAAAGAGGTCTCCAATGCCAAATAGAATCTATCAGAAGAGCTTGACTGTAGATAGGAACATTTGAAGAGAAAGCTAGATTATAAAGAGGAGGGTAAAGGCTTGCCAGAGTGTTTGAACCTGTCCACTTATCTTCCCAAAAGCGAATTTTATCACCTTCACCAAGAGTCCATGAAATATTATGTAGAAATTCATCTTTAAAAGATATTATGGCATTCCAGAATGATGAGAATGATGGCGATGAATGAATCATTTGAAAAGATAAACCCCTGTTGCAATATAGTTGGCGAAGAAAACTTCCAGTATATGAATGTGGATCTAGGCATTTCCATAACCATTTTGAAAGCAGAGCATTGTTGAAAACACATATGTCCTTTACTCCTAGTCCACCCTCTAATTTGCTTAAACATACTTTTTTCCAGTTAACTAGGCAATTGAAACCACTAGCTCTCTCAGCTCCCTTCCATAAGAAACCCTTCCTAATTTTATCAATATTTTTGATGACCCAGTTTGGAAGTCTGTAGAACGACATGAAGTATAAAGGAATAGAAGTAAGCACTGAGTTTAGAAGGACTAATTTTCCTCCATATGATAAAAAATTCCTCTTCCAAGATGCAAGCTTCTTATGAAGATTGTCAAAGATAGGTTGCCAATCAGATTTCTTCAACTTTCCATATTTCAGAGGCATACCTAAATATTTAATAGGAAGAGAGTCTGCTTTGCAACCAAGGGAATTAGATAAGAGATGCTTCTTCATAGCTATTTTTCCAAAGTAAACAAGGGAAGATTTGGAATAATTGATTGCCAATCCTGAGACATCCTCAAAAAAATAAAGAATCATTTTCAGGATAGAAATGTCATTTGAAGAGCTCTTAACAAAAAGAAGTGTATCATCTACAAATTGTAGAATTCTTAACTGATTGAGGGGTGGCTTAATACCAAGATTTGATAAAATTCCATCTTCGACATTGTTATGTATCATCTTTTGTAAAACATCCACTGCTATATTAAAAAGCATTAGAGATAAAGGATCTCCTTGTTTAAGACCCCTCTTGCAAGAAAAGAATTTTGAAGGTAAACCATTAACTTTAATAGAACACTGAGAAGAAGATATAATATGATAAATCCATGTGCACCACTTAATTCCAAACCCTCTAGCTTTGAGTAAGCTAATTAGAAAATTCCAGTTGATAGAATCGAAAGCTTTGGTGAAATCAAGCTTTAACATGGCAACTTCACTTTTCCTTTTAGAACAAAAATGAATCATCTCATTAGCCATGACAATGGAATCTAGAGTTGATTTTCCTGACTGAAAGGCTGATTGAGTGTGAGAAACTAAAACAGGAAGAAGAGGAGCCAGTCTGTTAGCAATCACCTTAGAAAAAATTTTGAAAATGCAATTTATAAGACTGATTGGTCTGAAATCCTTCACTAGAACACTATCTTTGATTTTTGGAATAAGAGTGATGAAGACTTTATTCACCCTACATAAGCTAGAAGGATTGTGTTGGAGAAAAGACATCAAATTTATCAAATCATACTTGATAACATCCCAAAAAGTCTGATAAAAAGGCATAGAGAAACCATCTGGGCCTTGAGCTTTGTTGGCATTCATACCAAACACTGCTTTTTTGATTTCATCTTCTGAGAAGGTGTCTTCTAAGGAGGTAAGATTAACATCTTCGTGAGGATATAACTGAGACCAGTTCATACTTATGGTAGAATTTGAATCCCTACCAAAAATAGATAGGAAGTATTCACAAAAAGCATTGGAGATATCTTTTTCATTTGACAGATCTTTTCCTTGATGATTAATGGAAGAAATGAAGTTTGCATTCCTATGGAAAGTAGCAGTCTTATGGAAAAAAGCCGTATTTGCATCACCCTCCTTCAACCATTGAATTCTCGATCTCTGATGCCAATAAGTTTCTTCTTCTAGAAGAATAGAAGAGAAGGAGGATTGAAGAGACTTCCTATCATGGAATTCTGAATCAGTTAAAGGCCTTTGTTCCTCCAACAAATCAAGAGAGTTGATTTTAGATAGAAGCTCATCTTTCCTAGAAGCAATAGAACCAAGACAATTTTTTTTCCACCATTTTATTCTTCTTTTGGTAAGATTGAGTTTTGAAATGAAAACATCTATAGGACTTCCATGACACCTGAAGGAGTTCCAGCAACTAGTAATGAAAGGAATGAAATTTGGATTCTGCAGCCAACTTCTTTCGAATCTAAAAATAGGAGGTGCAGGATGGAGACCAGAACTATCTAGAACAATAGGGGAATGATCAGAGCCCAAAGCAGGAGGGGAAAATTGCAAGGAAGATGGAAATTTTTTGTCCCAATCAGAGCTAACAAGAAACCTGTCCAGTCTTGCTAGAGAAGGAGATAGACGTTTATTAGACCAAATATATGATCTACCTGATAAGGGAAGGTCATAAAGAGATAAATTATCAATGAGATCTCTGAATGAGTTGATGTCTCTATATGAACATAATAATTTATAAGTATATACTAATACATAATTATATAAAATATAATAAATTTAAACTAATTTTTAGCATTTTTTATAAAAAAAAAGAAAAGAAAAAAATTAAAAAAAATCCGGGCCGACCCGGAGCCCGGCCCGGGGTACCCGGGTCCGGGCTCCGATTTTGCCCGGCCCAGGCCGGCCCGGATGGATAGGTCTAAATATACGTACTTTCATATATGGTGCCATACTTTTCTCATAAGAAGACATGTTTCCGAATAAAATTTTATTTTTTCCTTGGCTAAAAATTGATAGGTATTAGGCTTTCACATATCTACATTAATTTGTTCAATTGATATGAAAATTTCCTCTATTTTTTTTCAACAATTTTCTTGACGTCATATTACACGTTATTAATTTATTTTATGTAGTCCCAGAACCAATAAAGAGCTACACCACATTGATTTAGAAATACACTTTAGTCATAAAAAGCTATACTTCTTTACGTGATGTTATACTTTTTCACATAAAAAGCTACGCTTTTGTGTAAATTGTTATACTTTCCTTGTCAAAAGTTAATAGTGCTAGGTTTAGCGTTTTGTGAAATGAAGGAAGAGAGAAAGAGAGGAAAACGTTAGGTTTATCTAGGGAAGAAGGGTAATTTTGGGATTGAGAATTTTTTAGAAAATACAATATACAGCTATGGGTATTCTATAGGTTGGGTTTATAAATAAGTCACATTGAGTTTATAAATAAGTCACAAGGAGTATTTTATATATGGGTGTTTATGAAAGCGTGGTCGAATGTTTTCTTTGCGAACAAAATCTAGTAAATGAATAATGTATGATGTTGACCAAAGAAGAATGAAAGACTACTCAACATTGGTGAATGCAAAGGATAGAATTTTGAAGGTCATGAATAATGCATAGGCAGATAAAATTGTAGGCGTCTAAAAATGCCTATAGGTATCCACACACAGCTCGAGACAAAGAGAAGACGATGAACGTCATTATCCAAATTGAAGAGGATTATCCGATTCAAAGAGGATCATCTGACGCCGACAAACGTATGAAGCGAATCGCCGAACCATTGATGACGTGGCGAAGAACCACCGAAACGACCAATGCCAAGTGGCCCGCGTGCTCACCGGCCACCGCCAAGTGACCTACACGCTCATCGGCCAACGAAATGGCGAACCAAGTGGCATGCGCGCTTATCGACTACCGAAACGGTGAACCAAGTGGCCCGTGCGCTCACCGGTCACCTCTATGTGGCTTGCGCACTCATCAGCCAGCTCCAAGTAAACTGTACGCTCATCGGCCACTGAAACGGTGAACCAAGTGGCCTGCACGCCCATCGGTCATCGTCAAGCGACTTGCGCGTTCACGAAACACATGAAGCGAATCAACGAAGTGTACAAGTCAACAAAACGATTGAATGCACGCAGAAGGGCGAAACAAGTCCAGACCGAATATACCGAGAAAGCCCCTGGCGGCCGAGTCGCGTCAAAACGACTCGGCCAGGCCAGGCTTGGCCATGGGCCGAGCCACCAAATGGTGGTTCGCGCCTGAACCGAACCGGTTCAGTTTGTTTCGCACCCGTTCAGCCAGATTCGATCCGAAAACGCGTTTTGACGGTTTTCGACGAGTTTTCACAAGATTTCTTCTGTTCCAGAGGTTTCTAACTGCCTAGATGTTATCTTTAAATGTGGTTACACGATTGTCAACCGAGGATAAGGCCAAATCCATCATTCTTATCCGAAAACCCCCCAAACTGAAGCCTATAAATACAGGCCTAGGGGCTCATTTCACGGGGTGGGGAAATCAAGAGGGCAAAGTGTGTCAAATTGGAGAGTGGAGCACGAATTTCAGAGGGTTAGCAGATCTTGACGAGGTTCCTCAATAAAAAAAAGAGAGTTCGAGAGATCTGGGACCTATTTCCCCCATTCCTCCGGATTTAAGCTTGGTCTTAATCCCGAGAAGAGTCGTAATCTCGCTTGGTCGGTATTATCACTTCTGCGAATACTTCCTTCGTGAAGTAGGAGCTTTGATTATCAATTTGTCAACTAAATATGATCACCGGCGGTCCACGGATATCAACGTCCCTGACACAGGCACAGTTCTCACGCAAACAGCAGGTGATAAACATCTGCTGTATGTTGTTTGACAAAGTTATAATTTTTATTTTTATTATGTAAGGAGATCTTATAAAAAGATCGACTTTCTTTCTTTTTTGAACTTATTGTAATGGCTGAAATTGTAATGAGTTCGCCTTCAATGAAAAAAGCAATTTTTGACCCAAACAAAAATGATGCATTAATTACTATCTACACATTACTTTTTAATGACTGTGGTTACCATAAGTATATTGTTGTTAGATTAACATAATTAGATATTGTTCTTTTTGTTTCTGATGCTTGACTCGGTGTTAGGGGTCAGGATTGGAATATGATAGGACTTACGTTGAACACCGGCTTACTACTGTCTAGCTATGATTAAAATTGCAGGTTTTTTTATCATTTATTTTAGAATCTTGGCAAATGATACGTCAAACAATTACTTAGGTTGAACCCCAAGACATTTTCCCTCTTTCCTTTCGCCTGTTTCTCTCTCAGAGGGGTGAAGAGGAATAAGGGGAAATGAAAGTTTAGGGAATATAAGGGAGAAGAAAAGTTAGGAGAAATCATTTTTCTCATTTGAAAATTCTTCCACAGGGGAAGAGAATTTTGTTAACTTCCCATCTCTTCGTTCATTTATCTTCCTTATAACCACAATAAAATGCTGAAATCAATGTCAATAAATTGTTGCATATATAACTCCCAAATCACCCATATTTTGCAAATTTACCCATGATTCTCCAACATTGTATTTTTCTACCCAATTCTCCATCATCCGTATTTGCGAGTCAACCTCTTCCTAACATGCCCTTGAACTTGCTTCTTAATAGAATAAATGATGTTGGGGAATACACGGGGCTACGCTAAACCTTTGAAACAACAAAAAATACAGTATAGAGAAAAGTACACCAAGATTTATGAGGTTCGACAAACTTGCCTACGTTCTCGGGAGCCACACAATTAATTTTTTTATTAATCAAAAAAATTACAATGTAAGAGCAGATCTCAAACTTGAGATCTCTCGATAAATGCTAATTGTTACTGTAGCTACAGTAACAATTCCCCTCTTTAATTCTCTCCCTCAAAATCAACTATTCCCTTCTTGAATCCTCCCTCAAAATCGAGCTGGAGAAAGAGCAGGAGAAAAAAGGAGAGGGCCGCCGCGCCAAAAAGAGAGATCGTGTTGAGGAGAGGAAGATGAGAGAGAGAGAGAGAAGAGAGAGAGAGAGAAGAGCCCGTTATCGATGCTCGAGCTCTGGTTCCCTTGTATAGTAAACCTAGAGACAGCCTGGCCGACAGGTCTGTCGCTCAGAGCTCGCCTACGCTCACAGGCTCCACCGCTCGAGCTCGCCTGACGCAAGCCTCGAGCTCGCCTGACACAAGCCTTGAGCTCACCTGCAACTCGCCGACGACCTCGCCTGATCTCGAGCTCGCTTGCACAACGTTCGAGCTCGCCTGGAGGAGCTCGACCTCGCCGGAAGGAGATCGCCTCGCCGGAAGGAGCTCGCCTCGCCTGCAGCTTCGCGTGGACCTCGCCTGAAGCTCCTCGAGCTCTCCTGATCTTGCCTCAAGCTCGCCTGCGGAGGTTTGGATCCACACCCAAATCCAACAAATGAATCGTAAAAAACTTCTTTATGGAAAACTATGGGGCAAATTTGTAAATATTAAGATATAGAGAATAAAGTTGCAAATAATAATGATTTAGGGGCTAAATTTGTAAATATCAGGTACATATGCTAAAAACCTTCACTCAGCCAACAAGAGCGATAAACTTCTCTGTAAATTATTCCCTTCCTCACGTTACATGTAAAGACAAAATTCTCCATCAAGGGACCATACGTGAGAAACAAACATATAACAGCTCACATAAAAACAAAGGGGTTCAGTTTTAATGTCCTTCCTTATCATCATATATCTCTGAAGAATACGCCACATCTCCTCCATCACCAAGTTCACTCCCAAGGTATACTTCTCTCTCTGTACATTCATAGTTTTGGTTAAATGATCCAAACTTTCATTCTACCCATTGAAACCTTAATCCTTTGATGAATCTGGTCACATATTTGATTTCTCATTCGTTCATATTTCCATTTCTTCATCAGTACACAGCGAATAGCCGAAAACTAAAAAAAATGGTGGATGCTAGGAGGAGTACGCGGGCTTTTGTTCTCATTTGTATACTTTCATTTCTCAATACTGATGGATGTATTGTGGATATCACTTATCTTGAGAGTGCTATAGAGAAAGGAGCAGGTCAATTTTCTTTCATTAAAACCTGATTANTTTAATGGATCAATTGGCTCTCACTATGAACCAATTAACTAGCAAGTTATTTATGTACTATATTAAACAAATGATAGCACATGTTGTGTTCATCACAGTTTGTCTTGATGGAAGTCCCCCAGCTTATCATCTATCTCCAGGGTTCGGTTCAGGGGTGAATAATTGGTTAGTTCATATGGAGGTATCATAGTCTATTCTAGCATTATACGCATTTGGGCTCGCTGCAAAGTATTCGTAGATTATGTTCTCATTTGATTCCTTATATTTAAATTATCAGTGTAATGTTTTAGTGAAGTTAATTGTCAGGGGGGAGGATGGTGCAATAATGTTACAACCTGTCTGGATCGCAAAGATACAAGATTGGGGTCTTCCAATAAAATGGAAAAACAGTTCAACTTTTCTGCGATTTTAAGCAACAACCGATCATTTAATCCAGGTATGTGTACCATTCAATCAGTTCTCTATTTGGTGTAATTATCAAATTAGTTTGATTTTTTTGTGAAGAGAAGTGAAATTCAACCATATATGTCGAGTTAAAGAGAGGATAATGAAAAAAAATACAAAGAAGGCTCCGAAGGAGACCTTGGTGTTATACAGAACAGGAAAGATAGGTAAAAAAACAAGTGTCAGTGCCATATCTGATCAAATTTCTCAAGTAGTATAATAAAACTTGTTAAAGAGGCAAGTTTTCCTCAATATTTCCATTTGCAAAAAATAAGATGTCCATTTGCATACTCCAGAGGTGAATATCCTCCTTTAATGGCCAACTTAACCTGCTTTGTGCTTTGCAACTTCTTATATGAACCAAAGGATATGAATATCTGGGGATATATGCGTTTTAGATTTTGGTAGAATTCAGATATATATGAACCAAAGGATATGTATTTGTATCCGGATAAATGTTTCTATCAGCGTTTTGAAATTGTTTCCACCTTAGATTATTGGATCTAAGATTAATTTTGATCATCCAGACATCTGAGCTTTGATTTTTAGATATGTCGAACGAGCATTTGTAAACTCTAATTCCAGCAAGTTTGGTTTATTTAAATAGTTTAAGCATCACGTAATTTATATACTCTTCAATCTTATTTGTTTTTTTCTTACCCACATTTTATACATATATGTGTTTCACTTATATGATCTGTACCCGTCTTCATATTTTGACGGATACGAATCATGGGTTTTTCTTATTGAACTATGTTATTTTTTTGCATTCATCTCGGTGATTAGTGAGCGAATATGGATATGATAAGTGTTAAAGTCCCTAATAATTACACCAGAATTCTGACGTTTTGGTGAGGGTGAGGGTTATATTTTTATATTCTCACATGCCCCTGTAGGTTGAGGGTCTTTTTATAGGCCGAAACCTGGACAAAAGCAGTGATGTTAATTTTTAGAAAATATGCTTTAATTTTGTGGCTAGTGGGATTTAGACCTGGGTTGCTCTGATACCAAGTTAAAGTCCCCAATCATTACACCAAAGCTCTAAAGTTTTGATGAGGGTTAAGTGTTATATTTTTATATTCCAATAAAAAGTACCATATATCTGATACAATTGCACCCTTAGATGAAAGACATTGCTAACTAAGATGAAGAGCAGAGGCGATAAGGCAATCATTATAAGAAGATAGCCTGTCTATTATTAGCCATGTTTCTAGCTTCCTCAACATTTTCCTGTTTCTTGCTTAACTTTTTCTTTGTCACAATATGCAGATTTATACAATTGGAACAGGGTCCTGATCCGCTACTGTGATGGTTCTTCATTTACTGGAGATGTAGAGAGAGTAGATCCTGTAAGTCAAAAAAAAAAAAAAAAATCCCTACTAGAGAATTCCTTTGTATTAATTTAATTTTTCCACTTTGGTGTCTAATTAGGCTACTGATCTTCACTATAGAGGAGCGAGGATATGGCTTGCTATTATGGAAGACCTGCTTGCAAAAGGACTGAAAAATGCAAACAATGTAAGATGATCTTTTATTGATCTCATAGTCAGTCATCTTATAATGCAAAATTATCGAAATAACTATACATGTTCTTGGGTTCAGGCACTTTTATCTGGATGTTCGGCTGGTGGATTGGCATCCATACTACATTGTGATAGATTTCGTGCGTTTCTACCTAAGGATGCTAAGGTTAAATGTCTTTCAGATGCCGGTTATTTCATCAATGTGTAAGTTAGCTAATAGTTCAATAAGTTCTGGAGATCATAGTGTCAAGTGTTATAAACACTTAGTCCATCCTTAAATTTGATATATTTTTTCTGGTTTCTATTCAATTCTACAGACACCTTACACCTTAAGTAACCTTATCAGCTTTAACAACTGTTAAGAGATCAATAGAAAGTTCATTTCATGTATTCTTTCACTAGAATGATTTGATTTTTTTAGTGCATTTGTTGATGCATATTATGATGCAAACTCTACTGTCTTGGTATATTTTTTTTTCACTTGCTATGCAAAGTATATGATATGATTACATTTAGCCAGAAGAACATGACGAGTATAGTTGTAGAATGATTTAAAATCTCATTTCTCATTTAATAAATGATTATCTGTACGACTATCTTGGTTTAGTGATTAAGGTTAATAACTAATTAGTGATTACTCTTGTCCAACTCTTATTTCTTCCCACTCTTATTTGTACTAACCTTTTAAATTGGGACCATTAACTAAAAAAGTCAAGAATAATGGAAATAAAATGTTTTCATATCTTTCTTCCCTTGTTGATTTTTTTTTTTTTTTTTTTTTTTTTTTTTTTTTTTTTTTTTTTTTTTTTTTTTGCTGTTCACTCTGAAAACAATACAAATTGCTGCATCAGAAACAATGGTAAGATATATGTGAGAAAAAGTAAAATCCCATTTTCTCTAGCCAGAAACTTCTGGCTTATATATGCTCCCATTCTGAATTGCTATTCTTTCGCTGCTCATATCAGGAAGGATATAACTGGAAAAGAGCACATCAAAGCCTTCTACGATGATGTGGTGAAAACACATGTAAATATTTATTAATACTTACAAATGTTACTATGTTTGATACCAAATATAGGCCAATGTGTGTCATGAAATTTTCCATTCTTCTATTAATGAATATATCTTACGACATGTACATCATTAGTGATTATGTTGTCGTTGTAGGGATCGGTGAGGAGCTTACCTTCTTCGTGCATCTCTCATCTGGGACCAGGCATGGTAAGTGTCTTCCTCTAGTTTTCAGAATCTTTAATCAGTGATAAGGATTCTTCTGCATTCTTGATTATAGAGAAATTTCTACAAATTTATCATATCAACCAATACTCTCTCTTTATCCTGTGGACCGTGTGTAAGATATTTTTTCATGTACAAAGGGTTTTCTTATGTTCTTTCATATTTTGAACTAGTCCCTCAAATCATAGAAGTTGCCATTAGGTCCCCTGATTCTTAAGTTAGTATGAATTAGTCCCTCAAATCACTGAAATTGCTAGTTGGTCCCCATTTCTCATAAGTTCTTTCGAATTAATTCCTCTAATTGTTACTTTCGGAGGGACTAATTTCAAAATAACCTAAGAATTGCAGGACCTAATAGCAATTTCTATGATTTGATTAATTTCAAATAACTTAGGAATTGGGGGAACCGAATTGCAGTTTCTATGGTTTCAGGGACTAATTTCAAAAATACTAAAGATTTAAGGGACTACCATACAAAGAACCTAAATAAGAAAAATTATAATTGTGGAACCCACTGAAAGAAGAGATATTATTGCTTTACACAACAGATTGTGGAATTTGTATACGATCAAGATTGTAGAGAATCCGAAGTATTAACCAGTAACTCCCTGACAAGGTTCTGTTCAAATGCAGTGTTTTTTCCCACAGTACGCAGCACCGCTGATAGACACGCCTTTGTTCATGCTAAATCCAGCTTATGATACATGGCAGGTGCTTATTCTTTGTGGAGAAGAATTGGAAAAAGCAGATTTTTGGTCATAAGTCGACTCATGCACAAGCATAAGTCGACTTATGGTAAGTCGACTTATGTTGGTGCATGAGTCGACTTACGTTCTGCTCTGGATTGTTGGTTTTTTGCTCTGCCAAGTCGACTTATCAGGTCTGATAAGTCGACTTATGATCTCTTCTCCAGTTGCTGTTTTTCGCTCTGCCAAGTCGACTTATGCAGACTGATAAGTCGACTTATGACGGGTTTTTTGGAAAGTTCAGGTTCCTATTTGCAGTCTGTTTGGGTTTCTGTTTTGGTATAAATACCAATACGATTTGAGGGTTTTGTAAGGAGAGTTTTGGGGTTTTGGAGCACAGAAAAAGAGAGATCTTTCTGAGCTATTTGTTAGGGTTATTGGTTGAGAGATTGAGAGATTTGTTGGTGAGATTAGTTGGTTCGTTTGAGCGATTTGTAATCTCAATTTGTACTCTCCTTCTCTATTAGTGAAAACCCACCCCCTTCTTGCCCCGTGGACGTAGGCAATTTGCCGAACCACGTAAAACCTTGGTGTTTGTGTTTTTTTTGTTTGGTCTTTCTCTCGGCGTTCGTTGGTTTGGTTTCTCAAAGCATCAGTCACAACAAGTGGTATCAGAGCTCGGGCTACGCTTGGGCTATTTTGGAGGAGTAGATCGCTTTGGAAGTTCAGCTAGGGCTTCGTTTGGTGATAAAGGTGGGATCTTTTTTTGTAAAAATCTCGTCTTTTTCAGTTTGGATCTATTTCTCGTTTGTTTCCGCATTGGTTTGGTGGTGCCTTGAGGATTATGGCCGAGAAAGAAGGAGTTGTGGGCAGTACTTCCGGCGTGAAGACCGTCCAAAGCTTGAATATCCACTCAATGAAGATTGATGTGGAAAAGTTCAATGGCACAAACAATTTTGGACTTTGGCGATGCGAAGTCATGGATGCGCTCAACGCGCAAAATTTGGAAGATACGTTGGAGTTGGACGGGAAACCGGACAACATTGATGAGAAGGTTTGGAAAAAGATGAATCGAACGGCGTGTGGTGTGATTAGGTCTTGTCTCACTCAAGATCTAAAGTATGATGTGATCAATGAGACTTCTGCAAAGAAGATTTGGGAGATCCTTGAGAGCAAGTATTTGACCAAGAGTGTGGAGAATCGCTTGCATTTGAAGAGGAGGCTTTACCGCTTCCAGTTGAAGAAAGGAACCTCCATTGGTGATCACATGAACCACTACACGAAGCTTCTTGCGGATTTGGCGAATGTGGATGTTAAGATTGAAGATGAGGACAAGGCGTTGTTGCTATTGAGTTCCTTGCCTGACGAGGAATATGAGACCTTCGTTCTTACTCTTATTAATGGGAAGGCATCTCTTTCGTATAGTGAGGTCACCGCTGCACTTGTGAATTATCAGCTTCGAAAGAAGGATAAGGAGACTTCGTTTGAGCCGGTAGCGGGGGCGTTGGTCGCAAGAGCAAAGGGTCCAAACCGTAGTGGGAGGTCGCAGTCTAGAGGGGCACATCTTGGAGTTCGTAAGAATCAATGTGCCTTTTGCAAAGAAGATGGACATTGGAAAGCCGATTGCCCAAAGTTAGTTGATCGAGCCGGGAAGAATAAGGGAAAAGCTATTCAAGCTTCAGAGGCGAATGTTGTCAAGGCTAGTGGCAACGATTCAGATTCGGATTCTTCGGGCTACTCGTTATCTGCACTGCCGTCAGTTTGTGTTGCCTACTCTACAGAGTGGATATTGGATTCGGGTGCTACATACCACATTTGCCCTAGGAGGGATTGGTTCTCCAGCTTTCAGGAGTTGGAAAGAGGGGATTTCGTGCTCATGGGGAATGATCACAAATGCTCTATTGGTGGTATTGGTACTGTTCGGATCAGGATGAGTGACGGGGTGATTCGGGAGTTGGTTGGAGTGAGGTTCGTTCCTCAGTTGAAGAAGAACATCATTTCACTTGGAGCTTTGGAGGCAGCTGGCTATAGGGTGACCTTGGCGGATGCACGCTTGAAGGTTACATTTGGGTCCATGATTGTGATGAAGGGCGTCAGAAGAAGAAATTTGTATTATTTGCACGGAAGCACGGTGATTGATAGGGAAATGACGACTTCATCAGATTCGGCTAGACTGTGGCATTGTTTGGTGCTGGGGTATATGATTGGTAATACCGTGCATTGGTTGTTGAGGAGTGCTATGACCTGCAGATTGAAGTCCTGTGAGCACATTAGGATGAGCGAGACCGTGGTGGAGTTTGGCACTTCTATCCATCGAGCGAGGGGTCTTTTTGGAGGTGTTCAGTCAGGCATTTGGGGGCCTTCCAAGGAGGCATCATTGGGAGGTAATCGTATCTTGGTTTCCACAGTTGGTGATTGTTCTAGGCATTATTGGGTCGCGACCAGTTCCCGTTGGTGTAAAGTCCTAGAAGTCAACAACAATTGGAAGAAGTGTATTGGCAGAAAGGTAACTCATTGTTTCAGCTTTGGTAGGGGTCCTTTCTTGCGTTGGTGCCGAGCTCACGGCAATAGGAGACACTTCATTGGTGTGGAGACTTTGGGGCGACGAGATGAGATGACAGTTTCGATGGGTCGTTCCTTTCTGGAGGAGGATCGGCGTTTGATGTCGAGCATTGGCATTGGTGTGCGGGCTTCGACATATTTGGGTCATCTTATGCATAGGTCGCCGACTGCTGCTTTAGGAGTTATTAGATCTGGTGGAGCTGCTTCAGATTTTGGGTCGCGTCGGATATTTGGATACCCAGCATTTGGTCACATCGTGGATGTGAGATTGGATCCGATTGCGCGTTTGGGGTTCGGAGGCTCAGTTGATTATCGTTTGGGAGCTTCTGATTCTGTTCTGAGCAGGTATGTCACTTTTGACTCTCGGCAGGTGGAGAGTGTTGTTCAGGTCATTTGGATATCGCAGCAGGTGGAGAGTGATGCTACTCCACGTTGGGTGGAGATTATTTCACATACTCCAGATCATACTGCGTCATTTAGGATTCCAGCTAAGGTAACACAGGTTGGGGATCATTTGATTTCGGATGCAGATGATGGATTTGTTTTGGATTCAGTTGCAGCTGGTAGATATAGTTTGGATATGGCCATTGGTTTACCTCAGGTGGAGGTGTTTGATTTGTCTCAATTTGGGATCATTGGGAATACTATCAGTTACAGATCGTTTGGTGATATTGGAGAAGAGTTGCAGACTTTTCTATTTGATTGAGGGCCTTTGGAGGCCGTTGGCAGTTTTGTTGTCATGGAACAAGTCGGCTAAGCGGTTCCAAGCTTCCATGGCTGTGATGTCTTGTTCAAGAATGGTGTGGAGAACGTCGTTGGAGATGGTGCCGTAAATCCATTGAAGGACTATAGCATCGAGACGATCCCAGAGGTCGGGGTCATCTTCTTCGTCGGAGGTCTTCTTCCCTTTGTTTTTCGAAGAGGATGGAATGATGTGGTCAAGAACTTGATATGCTCGTGCGTGAATCTTGAACAACGTGGCCCAAGAATTATATTGAGAACTTTCCATGTCAAGGGTGACGGAGATGAAGTTTTTGACATTGTTCACGGCTAAAGCCGGATGGAATTTGGTGGATTCTGCCATGGAAAAGGCACGAAGGAGATGAAGAAGATAATTGAGAAGAGAGGAGATAGGAAGAAGAAGGCGGCTAGGAGACGTAACCTAGTCTGATACCATGAGAGAATTGAATCCGTTGCTTATTCTCATTATTCTGTTGCAATATATACAATCCTGGATTGCTATAATTTAGGCTACAATTAGGCTATAGTTACGGAATGATTTACAACAGAATATATACATACTATTAATATAAAGATTCACAAGATTATTAACATAATCTATCACACCCCCGCAGTCGAAACGGGAGGTTCACGAACGCTTAGACTGTCCCGAAAATCATTGAAGAGTATGCGCGGAAGCCCTTTAGTAAAGATGTCGGCGATTTGATAACGGGACGGAACATGAAGGACACGTACCTCACCTCGTGAGACCTTTTCTCGAACAAAGTGAATATCCATTTCAATATGCTTAGTGCGTTGATGTTGCACAGGATTGCCCGAAAGATAAATGGCACTAACATTATCACAATATACCAATGTGGCCTTGTTGAGCGGACAATGAAGTTCTAAGAGGAGATTACGAATCCAACAAGACTCGGAAACAACATTAGCAACACCCCGGTATTCAGCTTCGGCACTAGATCGGGAGAGTGTAGGTTGACGTTTTGAGGACCAAGAGATCAAGTTGTCTCCAAGAAACACACAATAACCCGAAGTGGATCTTCGGGTATCTGGGCATCCACCCCAATCTGCATCTGTATATGTGACAAGAGAGGTTGTCGATGATTTATAGAGATGCAAACCAAGGTCAAGTGTACCTCGAATGTAACGCAAAATGCGTTTGAGGGCGGCCATATGGTTGTCATTTGGAGCATGCATGTGGAGACAAACTTGTTGCACCGCATAGGAGATGTCGGGCCTAGTGAATGTGAGATATTGAAGTGCACCAGCAAGTTTGCGGTATTGAGTTGGATCATCATAAGGGGACCCGGTGGAGGTGCTGAGCTTCGGGTTTGTGTCCACGGGTGTAGGACATGGCTTGCAAGAAGTCATACCTGCCCTATCAAGTATCTCCTCAGCATATGTCTTTTGTGAGAGAAAAATACCTCCTGAATGACGTTTCACTTCAATGCCCAAAAAAAAACTAAGAGGACCTAAGTCCTTCATATCAAATTCAGAACTGAGGAGAGACATAATGGACCTTCGGAGAGCATCTGAAGAGGCAGTGAGAATAATATCGTCAACATACAATAAGATATATGCAGTTTGAGTGCCCTGACGAAAAATAAACAGAGAATGATCGGACTTGCTGTGAGAAAAACCAATAGTAGCAACATAGTCTGCAAATCGCTGGTACCAAGCCCGTGGGGCTTGTTTAAGGCCATAGAGAGATTTCTTCAACAAACAAACATAATCTGGATGATTGGGATCTTTAAATCCCATGGGCTGGTGCATATAGACAGTTTCAGTGAGATTACCATGTAAGAAGGCATTCTTGACATCCAACTGATGGATGGGCCAAGAATGTGATAAAGAGATGCTCAACACTGCCCGAATAGTCGCCGGTTTGACAACCGGACTGAATGTCTCACCACAATCCACTCCCACCTGTTGAGATTGTCCATCGCCTACAAGACGAGCCTTATGACGCTCAAAATCACCGTTAGATTTCTTTTTGTGACGAAAAATCCACATAGAACGAATAATATTAACATCAGCAGGTCGGGGGACTAACTCCCACGTCTTATTTTTAATTAGAGCATCCATTTCATCCATCATAGCCAATTTCCAATTCAGGTCACGAATAGCACTTATTGGATTTTTGGGAAGTGGAGATATGGAAGGGGAAGTAGAAACACTCAAGTTAAAATGCCTTTTGGGCTTAACAATCCCATGCTGACTTCTAGTGGACATGCGGGTAGCTGGAGTGGGCCGAACTGGCTGCTCGGCTCGTGGTGGAGAATGTGCTGGCTGGGCCGTTGCGGAAGAAGGGGCAGTAGGCTCAACTACTTGGACAGTAGGAGGAATGGAGCTAGTGGACTGCTGCCCGGACTGGGCCGTGGCAGGTGAGGGATTGTTTAGGGTGGGCGGCAGATTTGGGCCAGGGGAAATGGGCTCTGCAGCAGGCCTTAGTTGGGAAGAATGTTGAATGTGTTGGATCAAGTAAGGAGAGGGGTCGTCATCCAAAAAGGTGTAAGAAGAGGCAGTAGGGGTATGTAAATTTGCAAAAGGAAATTGATTTTCCTCAAACAAAACATGTCGTGAGATAAATATTTTCTTACTTGACAAGTCATAGCACTTGTATCCCCGATGGTTTGACGGATAGCCTAAGAAAACACAAGGAGTTGATCGAGCTTGAAGCTTGTTGATGGTAGAGGAAGGGAAGAGAGGATAGCAAAGGCAACCGAAAACCCGAAGATGAGAGTAGGTTGGATCTTTTTGGTAGAGAATTTGTGTAGGTGACTTGTACCCCAAAACCTTAGATGGTAAGACATTTAGGAGATAGGTGGCCATTTGAAGAGCATGGTGCCAAAACGAGGGTGGCATGGAAGAGTGAGCAAGAAGAGTCCGTACAATGTTATTGATGGATTTAATTTTTCGTTCGGACTTTCCATTTTGAGGAGATGTGTGAGGGCATGAGAGACGAAAATCCATACCACTAGATTCACAGAGGCTTCTAAGAGGACCATTTATATACTCCCGCCCATTGTCACATTGTAGGTTTTTGATTTCTCTTTCAAATTGGGTTCTAATATATGCTTGAAGTTTTTGGAATATCAAATAAACCTGTGATTTATTTGAGATTGGAAATGTCCACAAAAAATTCGAATAATCATCCAAAAATAAAGCATAATATTTATGTCCCGAAGAGCTTAAAACGGGGGAAGTCCATAAATCACTGTGAACAATATCAAAAGGCAAGCAAGTGAAAGAAGTTGAACTCTTGAATGGCAATTTCATATGTTTTCCAAGAGGACAAGAATGACAAAATTCACGGGCCTTATTACATTGAATAAAATTGTTACTACGAAGAGAACTAAGAACAGCTTCTCCGGGATGCCCTAAGCGGCTATGCCACAAATTTGAAGACGAAGCAGTAAATGCGGAATCAGAAATGGCCCGATTTTTGGTGAAGGGATAGAGATCTCCCGAGCTCTCACATCTCATTAGGTGCCTCCCCGTTCGTAAATCCTTCACATAAAACCCAAACGGATCAAACTCAACAGAACAAGAATTATCTTTAGTGAATTTTCTAACGGAAATTAGGTTCTTAATGAGTTTGGGAGCATGCAAGACATTGTTGAGATGCAAAGGGGGGTTCGAAGGGGATAGAGCAGTGCTACCGTAACCGTGAATTGGAATTTCATGACCATTACCGACTAATATACCACGGTTTTTGCTCAAATTAAAATAAGACGAGAGAGTACCTTGATTCGAAGTCATGTGAGAGGTGGCACCGGTGTCCATGTACCAATTGTTGTCATCCGGGGGATTGAGAGAGAGTGTATGAAAAGCCGCGTCAACATCAGTAGGCATATAATCACCTTGTGGAGGAATTGCAGTGGCATGATGTGCTTGTTGAGGGTGAGCACCCAAAATGCCAGGCTTCTTAGAGTTTGGACGAGGCTGCCATGAAGCTGCTGTAGGATAGGGGCAAGGAGGCATGGCCCAAGGAGGTGGAGCCCAGCCTCCCCACGCCGGATACTGCCAGGCAGGTGGCCACTGTGACGGTTGATGTGGTGCACCGCCACGTCCAGCATGGTTATGCCCACGACCTCCCCCTCGACCTTTGTTATTGTTGCCGTGATTATTGCCGCGACCCCGACCACCGTGCCTTTTGTGATAGTTGTTGCGGTGGTGATTGTCGCCATTATTGTTGTTGTTGCGAGGGGCATGATAGCTGCCGGAATTAGCATCAAAGGTGGGAGGGTTGTGACCCGCAAGAAGAGCCGAGTCAGACTCCCGGGCCGCACTGTTCTTAAGAGAATCTTCCTCCATCACAAGAGTTGAACGAGCATCAGAGAAAGACTTGAGAGGCTTACCGTGTTGAATGATCCTGCCTACCCCACGATAGGCCGCGTTGAGACCCGAACAAAGCACAAGCACCTTCCTTGCATCGGAGACAGGCACCCCGACGTTCCCAAGTTGATCGGCAAGCATTTTGATGCGTTGACAATAGGCAGTGACATTAGGAAAGTCATCGAGTCGGACTTGAGAGAGTTGATATTCAAGATGCACAGCTCTGGCAGTTTTGTTGTCATGGAACAAGTCGGCTAAGCGGTTCCAAGCTTCCATGGCTGTGATGTCTTGTTCAAGAATGGTGTGGAGAACGTCGTTGGAGATGGTGCCGTAAATCCATTGAAGGACTATAGCATCGAGACGATCCCAGAGGTCGGGGTCATCTTCTTCGTCGGAGGTCTTCTTCCCTTTGTTTTTCGAAGAGGATGGAATGATGTGGTCAAGAACTTGATATGCTCGTGCGTGAATCTTGAACAACGTGGCCCAAGAATTATATTGAGAACTTTCCATGTCAAGGGTGACGGAGATGAAGTTTTTGACATTGTTCACGGCTAAAGCCGGATGGAATTTGGTGGATTCTGCCATGGAAAAGGCACGAAGGAGATGAAGAAGATAATTGAGAAGAGAGGAGATAGGAAGAAGAAGGCGGCTAGGAGACGTAACCTAGTCTGATACCATGAGAGAATTGAATCCGTTGCTTATTCTCATTATTCTGTTGCAATATATACAATCCTGGATTGCTATAATTTAGGCTACAATTAGGCTATAGTTACGGAATGATTTACAACAGAATATATACATACTATTAATATAAAGATTCACAAGATTATTAACATAATCTATCAACATTCTTTTCATATGATTATTGATTTCGACCATTCGTTGGAGCTGTGAACCAAGTTAGCCTGCATCGATCTTACTTTCTAATTCTTTTCATAACTATACTAAGATGTGAACTTCTAGTATAAGTATGCCTATCAATGAGCTGATGAGAGGGCAAGTTCTGCATTTGATTTTTCTTTTCTCTCCTATGAATATTTATACCATTATAGAAGAAGCTATGTTTACATCTCGTTGTTTGTGATTGGTACTCTATTACTTTGATGCCACATAATTTTCCGTTATAAGCATAGATCAAATGTTTTTCCCCCTATAATACAAATTATTTTATGTACTCTTGCAGATAGGGAACATTTGGATACCAGACACTGCTGATCCTAATGGTACCTGGAATAACTGCAAATTTGATATACGCCATTGCTCTTCGATTCAACTCCAAATATTTCAAGGTAATTATGCGCTGTTTCTAATTTTAATAGTTCAGCATTTTGGAGATTATGCAGAGCAGAAAATTACATAAAGAATCTTCATTGTTCATTGACAGATTTTAGGATAAAGTTTCTGAATGTACTCTCATTAGTCGGGAACTCTTCATCCAAAGGAATATTCATAAACTCATGCTATAACCACTGCCAGACAGAGAACCAAGAGCTTTGGTTCGGAGCTGATTCTCCAGTTCTCGATAATATTGTAAGCTCTGTAATCGTTTAATTTCACAAGTTGTCAAATAAATATAGATAGTTTTCGTGTAAATTTCAGATCATTGCGACTCAAATTGCACGATTCAAATTTTTGTGCACAATTTGTCATTCATTTTCACGTATTATTTATTTTCACATGGCATCAGATTTTTTTAGTACCCTTTCATATTTATTATACCTTTTGTTAATTGTTAAATTCTCAACAGAAATTACTTCTTCAGGTCAATTTATTTATTATATTACCCTAACTGTATGAATCTTCTTTTTGCAGACAATTGCAAAGGCAGTTGGGAACTGGTTTTATGATCGAAGCTCCTTTCACAAGATTGATTGCCCTTATCCCTGTGATACGTCTTGCCATCACGGTGTTTTCTGAACATATAAAGTTTTAGTTTGTTTCAAAGATCAAAACACTAGAAAGGGTGAGCCGGAAAAATAAGCAAATAATGTATCAGCATTTAATCAAGGGAATGTGAGGAGTTAACATGATACATTCAAAGAAACAAGGTAAAAAATTTAGTTGAATAGTACTGGAGTATATCGATCTATAATGCGGGTCAAGTTCTAAATATCACTTGCTATTTTTGGCTGATTTTGTTTAAATAAAACTGTGAAGCATAGCTCCTCCACGTTTCATTAAAAGGAAATTAATATAACTATCTCCAGAATGGAGGGATACAGATGTACATGAGGACTTGCATGAAACTTGAACCCTCAAACAAAAAGAATAGGTTTATTGCTTAGGACTTTTAGTATAGTTATCATTGATATGGTATATAGCTTGTATGTCCACAAAATCTCTAGTTGGACAGTAAGTAAAATTTTCATCGAAATGTATTTCCCTATAAACAACTTTGACAGAGTAAACAATTCTTACCATATTGAAGTACACAGAGGGAACAATTGAAGGTGAGATATTGGAGGAAATTGAAGACACGCATGTATAAACAAAATACCATAATATAGCGCGCTTAAATGCATTCATTTTCCTCCAATTCTCACATTCAGTACTCTCAACACCAAACCTGAATTTTTTTATTACCCAAACAATTGGGCAATTGAAGGTGAGATATTGGAGGAAACCAAGCAAAATTACCTGCCCCGAGAGCTCAAATGCATGCAATTATATTTGATCGCCTCCAATCCTCACATTCAAAGCCTAATATTAACCACAGACAGAGTTCTAGTTTATGGGAAGCTGTCAAGCCATTGAAGATGAGATGTTGGAGGAAACCGAACCTGTTTATAAGTGGTAAACGTGTTCAGTTTCCTGCAACTCTCACATTCAAAACCTTCAAGCTCTCGGTGATCAATGGAGACCTCCAATGAAGGCATATTTATAGTTAAATTTGATATATAGTACTGTAAAAATCAGTTTGAATCTTGATGTTTGTTGTGAATGTTACCATGAGAATTGTGTGCTCTCTGAGCATCTGGAAACAGAGAACACTAGTTGTTAGTTTTCAGTACAGCGGTTTGGTGATTGGAGTTGGTACTAAAAGATGAGACGAAATCTCCTTTACCATCTTCATTGAATGAATGGTTAAATTTCAGAAAGCCACCTAAATTAATCACTAGAATTAAAAATAAACATCCTGTACTTATTAGTTATCCAACAAAATCCCCTAAATTTACATGAGCATATCAAATTGACCACCTTTTTTTGGTAAATTTATTTGACTACCTTAGTTAATAATTCATTTTATTATTCTATGATGAAAATACCCTGGTCTTGCTACTTATTCTTTTATCATTTAGAGTCATCCTTAAAATTGCATTTGATCTTTATATTAAAGTTAGAAATCTCAATCCCAGTCTTCTTCTCTTGGTTGATCTTCCTCCTTTGTTTTCTTCCTTGTCTAAAATTAGATTTCAAGGTCTCTTAATAAAAAACATAAAAGACTTTAAATGTTACTAAATAAAAAAAGATTCGAAAACCGGATCTTCCAATTCAGTCTCATACTCAAATTGAAAAATTAATAATACAAAAAATCTAAATGAGTGTCACCATTAATCGAAAATATGTTTATAGATTAATAATTAGTTCAGAATTATTCTTAATATGGAGGTATGGTAATCACATTGGATAATTTTAGATAGTGTCTACTTATAAGAAAGAATCTATTTAATCAAGTAGTAAATGCAAGAAAACTTTCAGATTTTAGGAATGACTCTAATGGGTTTTCATCCCATGGGCTATTTGTAATGGAAAAAGATTTTTTCGAGAAACCAAAACAATCGCCAAGAAAGATAAACAACCAACCAAAATCAACAGCACAAACAACCAAACACCAGTTTTACGTGGTTCGGCAAGATGCCTACGTCCACGGGGCAAGGAGGGGGGAGTTTTCACTATTAGAAATCAAGAGGAACAAACTAGGGTTACAAATCTCTCATAAACCCTCAACAATCAACTCTCAATCTCTCCAATTGCTCCTAGAATAGAAGCCCAAAGAAAACTCTCTCAATCTGCTCAAATTCGTCCTTGCTCTTAACCCTAAAAAACACCCAAAGGGTATTTATACAAATCCAAAACGAATCGGGTCGAAAACCTAAAAGCCCAGCCCAAAACAGCGTCGGTCGACCAGACCGGTCGACCGCGATCAATTCCGGTCGACCGCGATCAATTCCGGTCGACCGCGATCAATTCCGGTCGACCGCGATCAATTCCGGTCGACCGGCCCGGTCGACCGACCAGCTCTCAGTAGAAAACCCAAACTCCAGAGAACCGTCGGTCGACCGCACCGGTCGACCGATCTCCTTCCAGACGCACAGGAAGCCTTGTGCACGAATGCGGTCGACCGGGCCGGTCGACCGCCACCCTGACAACATGAATCCTGAGCTTATCTCTTCAAATCTCCACCTCGGCGAAGATTCTACCAAACTGAGCCGACACCGATCAAACCAATACCTCAACTGTTGCACCCAGTATGCCATGGCAACGGACTCATGACAACGGACTCCAATCACAACACGTCGAGATCCAAACGGGAGTGCGAACACTCAACCCCAAACCAACTGTGTCTACTCACCAAACAACTGAGCCTACACCGACTACACCAAATGCCTCACTTGCTGAGACCCAAATGGGAGTGCGAACACTCTCCCCAAATGTCGATGTCGCTCACCAAATCGGCTGCATCATAAAGACTGCCTACGTATCCTCTTGCCTAAGGAATCAAGCCTTCACGTAGTTCACCCTATGGGCCTCCAAAGGCCCTCAATCCAACCTGCGGCTGATAGCATCATCAACGACCTCAAACTGAAGCGATCCAAACACCTCCACCTGAGATGTAACAATGGCCGTATCCAAAACATATCCATCAGCTGCATCCAAATCAACTACCTCATCATCTGCACCCATAAATAAATGACTCCCACGCTGTGCCCCCTCAGCTGGAATCCCAACCAATGCAGAATGACCTGGAGTATGTGAGGAAATCCTCACCCAATGTGGAGTAGCATCAACCTCCACCCGCTGCGATATCCCTCTGACCTGATCAATACTCTCCACCTGCCGAGAGTCCAAAGTGACAAACCTGCTCAGACCAAACTCAGAAGCTCCCCACTGATAGCCGAACGAGCCTCTGAATCCTAAATGCGCAATCGGATCCAATCTCACATCAGCGATGTGACCAAGTGCTGGGTAGGCAAATATCCGACGCCGACCAAAATCTGAAACAGCTCCACCAGATCTAACAACTCTACACGCAGTAGTCGGCAACCTCATAAGATGACCCAAACCTGTCGAAGCCTGAATACCAGATCCACTGCTCGACAACCAATACCGATTCTCCTCCAGAAAAGAACGGCTCACTAAATCCGCCATCTCATCATGTCGCCCCACTGTCTCCTTCCCTCTGAAGTGTCTCCAACTGCCGTGAGCTCAGCACCAATGCAAGAAAGGACACCTACTAGAACAAGTATGACTGGTAACCTTTCTGCCCATACACCTCCTCCAACTGTTGCGGACTACTAGGGCTTTATACCAACGGGACTTGGTTGCAACCCAAAAATGCCTAGTACAATCCCCAACATAGGAAACAAAATAACGATTACCTCCCGATGATGCCTCCTCGGAAAGCCCCCAAATGCCTGACTGAACACCTCCAATAAGACCTCTCGATCGATGGATAGAAGTGCTGAACTCCACCTCGGTCTTCTCGCTCATACCAATGTGCTCACAGGACTTCAATCTGCAGGTCATAGCACTCCCTCAACAATTTGTGCACGGTATAACCAACAATATATCCCAGCACCAAACAATACCACAGTCTAGCCATAGAAGTAGTCA
>NC_033797.1:143022458-143033680 GCF_001876935.1 Asparagus officinalis | reverse complement strand
GAGATGGCTCGCATAAACCAACACCTCGGCCCAAAAAGATCTAGGCAATCCACCCTGCATCATCATACAGCATACCTTCTCCAGCAATGTACGATTCAATCTCTCAATCATCACATTCTGTTACGGTGTCTCTCGAACTGTGAAGTGTCTTCTAATACCGTGATCCCAGTAAAACTACAGAAACGGATCACTCTTGTACTCTCCACCGTTATCTGAACATAGAGTCTTCACCTTTTTACCTGTCTGCAGCTCCACTTTCTTTTTTCACTACACAAAAATATCAAGGACCTGATGTTTATGCTTCATAGGATATACCCAATTCCTCCTGGAATAGTCATCAATGAAAGTGACAAAATAGTTGGCCACACTAAGACATGTGTTTTTGGAAAGACCCCAAAGATCTATGTGAATATAATCCAATGTACCTCGGGTATTGTGAACAGCGGTGCCAAACTTCACTCTAGTCTTCTTTTTAAGTACACAATGCTCACACAGCTCCATCTTGCAGGTCTTAGCACCTTTCAACAGCCCCTGTTTCTCCAATGACTGTAAGGACTTATCACATGTGTGTTCAAGTCTCATGTGCCATAAAGTGGTAGTATCCTCCTCTGTAGTGATAGAACTGTCAGACCTCCTGTAACTATCTTACCTTCAAGTAGTATAGATTGTTTTCTCTGACACCTTGCATCACCATCATATAGCCCTTCGTGATCATCACTATAGCATCCTCTAAGATCACTCGATATCCTGCTGCCTCCAAAGTCCCAAGAGAAATTATGTTCTTCGTCAACTGCGGCACGAACCTCACTTCCTTCAACTCCCTCATTACACCGTCATGCATCCTAATCCGGACTGCACCAATACCA
Organism: Asparagus officinalis; assembly: GCF_001876935.1. NCBI lineage: Eukaryota > Viridiplantae > Streptophyta > Magnoliopsida > Asparagales > Asparagaceae > Asparagus > Asparagus officinalis. Next base: position 143,032,814 of record NC_033797.1, on the reverse strand, counting down.
CCAATAAGGTATATGTGATTATTACCCATAAGCCGGCATCCCCTCTTTTTAGCTCCTCAAATCTAGAGAACCACTCCCTCTTAGGACAGATGTGATATGTAGTTTATTTTGAACTGGTAAAACATCTTCTTCAAGTAAAGTCGATTCTCAATGTTCTTCGTAAGATACTTCTCATTGAGTGTTTCCCACATCTTCTTCGCCAATGTCTCGTTCATTACATCATAAATAAGATTCGGCGTCAAGCATGACCTAATAACACCACAAGCTTTACTGTTCATCTTCCTCCAAACATTGTCCTCCATATCAGCGGGTTTCTCTTTTAACTCAAGAGTCTCCTCCAAATTCTGCGCATCAAAGGCGTTCATCACTTAACACCTCCACAATCTGAAATTGATCTTGTCGTCAAACTTCGGAATATCAATCTTCGTGTTATTGATGCTCAGACTCTGTATCGCCTTCATAAAAGAAGAACTAGATGTGCTTGCATCTCCCATGTTATTGATCTAACTTTTCAGATAGGAATCTTCACTGAATTCTCCAAACAAGCCTGAGGCTCTAATACCAATTGTTGTGCGTGGCGGAAGCTTCGAGGTGACACGAACAATAACTCGAGATAAATCACAACCAATAAGCAAATCATAATCACAGCAAGAACTCCGAGTTTAACGTGGTTCGGTAAGTTGCCTACGTCCACGGGGTAAGGAGGGGGGAGTTCTCACTATTAGAAATCAAGAGAATACAAATAGAGTTACAAATCTCACCGATCAAACCTTAAAACAAAGCTCTATATCTCTTACAAATCTCCCACAATTGGATGCAGCAATCATCTCTAAAAGACTGCTCAAAATCGTCCTTGCTTAACCCTAATTAATCAGGTTTAGGGTTATATATCAACTCAGAAGCGAACCGGGTTAAAATCCAAAGCCTAGCCCAAAAACAGTCTGCGATCGACCGCGACGGTCGACCGCGCAGGTATCGCCGTCGACCGTGGCGGTCAACCGAACCAAAACCCGAGAGAAGAATTGATTACAATCATGGCGCGGTCGACCAAATCTCATCCCGAGACAAAAAATCACCTACAAGGTCCTTGCGGTCGACCGCCTTCAGCTCCGATTCCTAGTGGCCTTTGTGCACGTTCGCGGCCGACCGTGACAGTCGACCGCCAGTCTGTCTGGCTGATTCTTCAGCTGTTTTCCTGCACTCTCTCGCCATTTCTTCATCGCTAAAATAGATAAAAATGGAAAAAAAATCATTGGTCAAGCCCATAAAAAATGTGAATTTTGAAATACACGAAATAATTGCCACTGAGTCGAAACAAATAAAAATGCACAAAATTTTGGGTTATAACACATGAAAATAGTGAATTTTCAAAATTAAAATTTTTATTTACCATTGTGCCCAAAAGACCAAAATGCACAAAAAATATGTGTTATTATATCCCATAATAAGTGCAAACTTTTAACATGCTAATTAATTATTGATGGGTCGAATTAGATGAAAATGGGAAAAACATTTGCTTATAACATATAAAAATGGTGAAGTTTGAGGAAAGTGAGGCTAGTTAGCGTTGGCCAAACCGACCAAAACACACAAAATCCATGGGATATAGCCCATAAAATAGTACATTTGGAATATGTCAATTAATTATTGTTGGGTCGAAACATATGAAAATGAAAGAAATTGTGGGTTACAATTCATGAAAACAGTGAATTATTTGACATGAGCTCAAAACATATGAATAATAACATAGCTGTCAATTATAGTCCATGAAAATGATGAAGTTTAGGAAAGAAAACATAATCGCAATTGATTTGAAACAAATTAAAATGGAAATTTTTTTGAATTATAGCCCATAAAAATTACAAATTTTAAAGTACACTAGTTAATTGTCATTTGCTCGAAATAAATAAAATTGGTCAAAAATCTTGAGTTCATAAAAATTACAGATTTTGAAGTAACATTAATATATTGCCATCTGACTGAAACAGATAAACACGATTTACATTACAATATAGATCGACAAATGTGTACTTCTACAGGTGTGTGTAACTAAGTTATATATGATGATCGGCGTCATCCATCGTAATTTGCACACCACCTAATCTATATGAAAAAAATTATATCATTTAGAAATTTTTAATTATTATTTTCAGCTATATTTAAAAGGGATGGCTCGTAAGATAACTACCTTAAAAAATCAAAATTTTAATTTTATTTTCAGCTATATTAAAAAGGGATGCCTCGTATGATAACTACATTTCTTTCACGCGATAAGTCCATGACTTAGAAAAATATTACTTCCCATCCAAAAACAATAGAAACAAAAGGGGGGGGTGGGATTCAAAATTATAGGGAAAAAGAACAGATCTTTTTATTAAAAATACGTATAGATGAAGATCTCCATAACATTATTCATTCAACAATGATTTCACCACCAAACAATTTCAGGGCTAATCAATAATGCAACAACATATGGAACCCGCAACCGGGTCGGGTACGCACAACCCGCCAAACCGAAAATAACCCGCATTTGCGCATGCATCTTGGCACACGGTCTTATTATTCACGGTGCAACGTTGGTCAATGTAATGACAATGACCATCATCACGACGCCCATATGCAACCAACCCTACAGACACAAAAGGTACACAAAATGAGAAACGTATTCAATGCAAAAATGAAATTTGGATTTTCTCATAGAGTGCTGCTACGGGGACCCAAAATATGGAACCAAGGGAGGGGACAGGTGAGGTGTCCCCTCCCTATTGCATAATAAGTTGGTCATGTCAACTCATTATGTAATGAGTTGGTCATGCCAACTCATTATGCAATAAGGAGATGACACATGACTTGTCCCCTCCCTTGGTCCCATATTTTGGGTCCTTAATTCATTTTCCTTTCTCATAGTATACCCTAAAATTATGTCCTATTTTATATTAGGAGCTCAAATCTTCATAAAAGTTATGAGCATTGCAATTAATTCGCCTCATCTAAGTCTGCACTCGCATTTATCATGCCTTAGTTATTTTACCAGTAGCTAACACCTCTAGATTAACGAGGAATAAGGGTTTATATGCATCCTTCTCAAAAATGTGAATCAAGTGTATTAAGTGCTATAAAAGTAGTTGAGGATTATAATCACGTGTACTTAACATCCTAGAGGGGGTTGTTTATATTTTATACTTTTTTTTAAATGGCATCCCCAAATCTGGAATAAGGGTTTATATGCATCCTTCTCAAAAATGTGAATCAAGTGTATTAAGTGCTATAAAAGTAGTTGAGGATTATAATCACGTGTACTTAACATCCTAGAGGGGGTTGTTTATATTTTATCTTTTTTTAATTGGCATCCCCAAATCTTCGTAGTTGTTCAAAATGGGGTGATATTTGAAACAACTTAATGGATTTTGGGGTGTAAATTACAAATATGGGGCTGTTATTTTAAACATCTTTGGTTAATGGATTTAAAGGTGTAACATACAAATATTAAGATTTGCAGGTAATATAAAAAATAGATTAGAGATTTAGAGTCCTATATGAGAACGGATTCGGATCCTCTCCACCATCTAAAAAGTAGTGGAGGGACCACTACGTAGTTATAACCATTGATTATCTAGTTGGTGGTTGTGATTTTTTCTTTGAGTGCAAATTAGGAAATGGTGCAATACATGGGGGTATGGTGAGTGTTAGATTTAGATTGATATATTTAGTAGTAGGAAAAATAATTAAATTGGTGTTAATTTTGATATTAATTCCATAATATCGCAAGTGAAAGAAAAATGTCATTGGAAAAAAAGTTCTACTAAAAATGCCAATTTGGCAACGTAGCCTTTAATGACCAGATGCTTACCGGACATTGATAAAGTGAGGGAGAAGGAAATTAGGATAACTGCGAGAACTAAGCGTTTGGGAGCCATTAGCTTTAGAATGTTGCTTGGGGAATTAAATTTTCTCTATGAGAGAATGTAAATATATAGCTCACTTCTTAAAATAGAAACCTAGTTTATGAGGAAACAAATATGTAGAGGATCTAAATGAATGAATTTGGAGGTGATGGGTTCTAATTGAAAGGAAAGAAAAATATGTGAAATATAAAGCTAAATATTAAGAGATTTTATCTTTCACATGTTCTTGGTACTTATTTATGCATATATGTACTTTCTAAAAAAAAAAGATTTTTGCGTATTTTTCTATCATAAAATAAAATGTACATCCTCAACAACATTAATCATGCTTTTTTTTTTGTTTTTTGTTAAACAATATTGCCTTTGGTTTATAGTTAAATGATATACAAAAGTTGTTACCTAACTCTTGAATTATTCAACTATTTAGAATAGTAGGAGTTTGTATGCATCATCACAATTTCTAAATCTCCCCCATTTCGAATTACATTGTCTTTTAACACACTCTTTTCGTATTGAGTGTTCCTTATCTAGGACATATGTTTATCAAAATCACAAATTTTGCTTTCATCATTTATATGATAATTTCAAAGAAATATTATCCTCATTTAACTTAAAGGTGAACAAGTACGATCATGAATATTGTTACAACTTGAATACTTTTTGGAGGTATAAAAATGATTTTAGTTTCTTTCGATGCGCATATGAGCAATTAGGGAAGTTTGAATGGTAAGTAAATACAATTCTAATTTTTGAGATTATAATATAAAAATTCCTTCTTGTGAAGAACAGTGAAGACCACACTACTATTACTACACTACGAGAGAGAAAAGTTTCGGATCCGTTCTCATCAATTTTAAAAATTGTGAAAGACATGAACACAAGGTAAGAAAGAGGTTGAGCACAATCTTGGTATCTAGCAATTTCCTTGGAACTCTAATCTTTCATGATATCTTCACTAGCTAAGTTGCATAAGATTATCGCGATTTTCTCCATTTCCTCGCATTAAGTTGCAGAAACTATGAGACTATATTAAATTGGAATGACTTTTGTAACTCCTAGAATACTCCCTCACAATATTAACACACTGGTTTATATTTTACTTTTCTTTCTAAAAGTTAAAATGTAGTAACACATGTAAAAAAAACACATTAAAGAAGATTCTATCTAAAAATTAACATGTAGAAGTCAATTGGTATGCCAACCCACAAAAAAAGAAGTCTATCGATATGTTCATTAAGGATCAAACGCTATCCAAGATAATGACGTTTTCGTAAAGTTCTGGTGATTTTCATTAATTTAAAAAGTACATGATATTTTTTAGTAGGAAAACTGAGAACAAGTTAACGATAACTATTTCTGCAATTCGTATTTATAGAATAGACAAAAAAAGTAGAAAAAACATTAACAATAAAATTAGCCTAAAGTAACGAGCATACTCCATTTATTATCAATTGTTTTTGCATTCATCTTGCAAATTCATCTGCTAGTGTGGCTTGATGCACTCTCATCTCTTACAAAACAGAGAATAAACATCGAGGTTGGTATCAACACCGGCTGAAGCCAGACTTATTGGTACCAATGAAAGATTGGGATTGAATTGTAAAAGATCCCAAATGCAGCAAAGAAGTGGGAAAAGAATGTGGCGTAGGTTGGGTCCACTGAGTACGTGTTTCGTAGGTTGAATTTTGCAATTCAGAAAGGATTAGCGACGCAGCTTGTTACCAGCTTGTCATCATCACATGTGTAATATTTTACTATTTTGCTAAAAAAATAAAAAAAAGAAAGTGGGAAAAGAAAAAAGAAAAAAAAAAGAAAAAAAAAGATCATTATCATTTCTATATAGTTAGTCAACGTTATATGACAAACCCTTGAAGCAAAAAAAAATTTGCCTCTCCCCACCTATGTTCACTAGTTACCTCTACCTAATAATAGGAATAAACAATTCAGAAATTTTTATTGCATAAAAAGAAGTGACTTGTGTAAGCTTTTTCCAAAGGTTATATTCCCTTATAGAGTTAGAGGAGATATCATGAGAGAAAAACTCAGGTGCACCTTGGTTGATTTTAGATGTTGAGTTAAGCGTTAACCCGATTAGAGTTAGAGAAATTAACAAAATCCCTAGCATGGGATGAATTTGCAATATAAATGAAGATTTAAGGGATTAATAAGCAAATGCTAATTATCTTATTAAATGTTTAAAAAAATATTTTTAGGAAAAATATTTAAAATAAATTTACTTTGATTTTTTGAATAAGTTATCGCAATAAGTTTTTAAAATTATTTTAAATCTTTAATGAATTTCTTAGATTTTTTAGATATTAAGTTTGTTTTATTATAAATTTGCATTAATTACAATAAAGTTGTAACGGTGATTTGCGGCCATTTTAGACGTAAGTCATACTGCAACTAAGGAATATTTGCAACTATGGTAGCAACAACAGAAAAATATTTGCACTGGACAAAATTAACCCAGTTGCATGCAAATGCAGTTGCAACCAGTCCAGTTGCAAGCTACCAAAACACTCCCATGTATGTGACTTGTAATGTGAAGGTCACAATGAACAGGTCTATAGTATCTTGAAAGGGAATAGTAAAGATGGCATTTACTTTTTATTGCTCATTTTGCATAATTCATCACATGCAAAATCCACAATGGACCTAACGCATTGAACACATTTTAATATAACTTCCATTTTATTAGTAAAAACAGTGTCGAACGCACATTCACATACATCCAAGTCTTGTATCATACTACAGTATCACAAAAGAATCAAACAGATAGCTACTTTGATAAAATTCAAAAAAGAAAAAAAAAAGAAGACACCAGTATACCTATCAGTTTTTGAGAGAGCAAAACAAAAGGGTATCAAATATCCAGTTGAATTAGGAGGTACCACAGGTTTGAATAGTGCATGATTATAGGCTTATAGCATTGCTCGTATTCAAATACTACTGAGAAAAATTAATCATTTCTAAGGAGTTTTGTACAAAAATTGTGTTGTCGACTTCAAATTAAGTAGAATCGATGGATGGTACCGAATGTAACAAAACTAGTTTTCAGAATGAGGCCTAGCCATAAGTAGGGAAGAAGAAAGCATGGACTCAACTCATTAGATTGGACACACTGTGGATTGTTAATTTTACTTGATCCAATTTTAAACCTATAAAATTTCAATCGATAGTCCCTAATAACTATCGGCCCTTTGGATTAGATAACAACTGATTACAGAATACTGGTGAATCGCTCATTCTAGCAATTATGGAGGAAATTTTGTCTCAGGAGACTGAGATTCTTATACAGAATGGCAAAATGTGACTTTGATCGCAGAACTCTAGTAATGCAGGGAAATCTGCAGGTTATGAAGGAAATTTTGTCCCAAAACACTTGGTTTTTCTAAATATTTGTAATTGGTCTCTGAGTATTAATCGGAGATTATCAAAGTATATATTATCCAGGGACTTCATTGTACTTTCATATGAAAGGTTTCAATCCTGATCATGCCAAGTTAAGATTTTGATCGGTATCCGAATTGTGGATGAGCTTGCTGTTTTTACATTCGTGTTCACGCTCGCATATACATTCACGAAACATGGACACGTATCAAATCTTAGAAGTTCCTATTTCAGATACTTTTGGAGTTTCAGATACTTGAAACCCATGTCCTATGTACGATTATCACTAATCACTAAGATTTCTCCATTCCTATATCTCCTTGTGTGCATCATCAAAACATTAAGTAGTTGAACTTGATAGTTCTCAGTGTCCATTTTTCAAAATGCTCGGGACACTATAGGTTGTTCTTTCTTCGGCCGGCACTCTCTCTAAGCCCTATGAAAGTTCTTTGCTTTATGCATTTTAGGTTATGTTGCTCTAGTAGTTTGTCTGCTTGCTTTTGGTTTCATTAGCATCATGGCTGCATACTTACTTGTTCTGTCTTATCGTCTCTATAATCAACTAGATCAGATGGGACCAACAAAAACATTTCTTAAACGGACACTAGAATAAGTAGGTAAACACAAAAATGACGACAATCAAATAGTAAAAAGAAACTAAATAATGGGGAATATAGAATGGATTAATCTAAACAGAAGATCATGTACTCACAGAAAACATAAGCAAATTACCGTACGAAAACATAAGCAAATTACCGTACCATACAACGAGTTTTACATTCAAAATTGTGTGCATCGGATTCCAATTTAACTTCCTATTAACAGAGTCTCACAACAAATGCTCTCATCATGAGAGAATACTAGATAAAATTTTCACCCACTCAAATTATACAACTTCCCAACACTAGAATGATACAAATATCAAGTAAGATTAGTGTAGTACAACACAGCCCTACCACAGTTCACTGGCGTTGGTCACTGGTTTATGATGCATCGAATGAAAGCATATTGATCAGACATAGCCGATATCAAAATTTTAAAATTAATAAATTAAGTACCCTAAGTTCAACATGCCATTATTGATGTTGATAAACACAACTAAAATCAACACCGCTGTTACCGACTAAAAAAAAGTCAAATTAACTTCCAATATGTAGAAATGAATGCAACTGTAATCAAATAGCAAATCTGAAAAATTTCAATGAGGACAGATGACTGTTCTGAGACAAAGGTGTATATCCAACCAAACCCTAATTGCCATAAACAAACAAACAAACATATAGTACAGTCTATTCACCACTATTTACTAAACAAACATTCAACAAACAAACAAAATAAAGCTTAGGAAATGCGAACCTCAAACATAGGAAAGCAACCTGAAGTAGACTACGATATAAACCGAAAGAGAAGCCACAGCAAAAACATGCTGCCAGAACAAAAGCGCTGAAGCCTCCTTCACCGCATAGCCCCTCAAGCTCGCAATAGCCCCTAGCAATATTGCACTCGGCGTTGTATACTGCAACAAGAGCACAAACTGATACATCTCATCACCTTGCACCAAAATATTCATCTTATCGGCCAAAGCCACAACCCCAATCCCAATCAGAGGAAGCACAAGAAGCCTAGCCACCGTAATCCCAATAGTTGTACGAAGCCCAAGAGAAGAATCATTAGGCCCCTCCGCAAGAATACCGCCAAGAATCAACATCACTGATGGAACCACTGCTCCAGCCAAAATCTCCAAACTATCAGTTATGAAAGATAACGGTGCATCGGTCCCGAAGAAGAAACTCTTCAGTAATGGAACAAGCCCAATAATAATAGCTAACAACGAAGCAATAGTGGGAGGTTGAAGAATATGCTGGATTGGAGTTTGCTCTGCCACGATTCTCATCCTTCTGACCATTTTTGGTTCGGCCAAGCATCTGATAGACTTAGGGCTACTAGTTCCGGCATTGGCATTGCTTGTATTCCCTGTCTCAGTCAAATCAAGATCGGGGAAACTAGCCTGAGACGATCCTGAAATGCTCATGAACACTCTAGCGATAAATGGTGTCTTTGAATGCTCGGTTTCTTTATCATGCATCCCCGGCCATTCTCCTTCATGAAGAAGAGGTCTGCTGATGTTTGTAGTACTACTAATCGGGACCTCTTCAATCTCATTGTTCTCCGATACTATCTCATAGTACTCCATTGGAGGCTCCATCATATGATAAACCAAAGTATATACCAGAATTACCGCAACCCACTGAGCAAATGAAACATAGGCGATTCCAGTACGGCGACAATCATGACCAAAGGGGTTTCCTTTGCTATCACACACCGAACTAATTATAGCAATCGAGAGGTTACCCGTGTTTCCAAATCCAGTCATGATTATAGTAAATCTAAAGAACTGGGGCGGCGGGCGGCAAATTAGGGCAACAATGTAGCCCAAGATGCATCCGACAAGGGTGCTTATGATGACATTGAAGGGTACAAACCACCATAGAAGGATCTCATCCAAAGTAATGGACTCACCCAAGTGGACAAAGATGAGACATGGGAGGAAAAGGGCGAAGACGAGCTTCGACAAGAGCTTGAATGTAGCTCTAGGGACAAGTTGGGTTTTTGGGTGGGCAAGGATGAGGCCAATTAAGGTTAAGGTCAAAAGCTTCATCAAGGGGACAACAGCAGATAGAAGGTTCTCACTCTCAGATCTCACGTTTGAATCCATCGATGGGTTTCTTGGTGAAAATTTCATATGGGTCTCTATGTTCTATCAACTATTGATCAAAATACTAACCATTGAAGTAGATAGTACAACAATTTGATATGGGTATGGTTGGAAATGAGATTGTACAATCTGGGAAATCAAAATTGATGGGATTCTAAGAAGCTATAGCTAATGAGCAAATTAGGAAATTGAGGCTGGAGAACTTACCCAAGATATAGAGAGAGGAAGAGAGATCCAAAGCCTCTGCAAAGATTTTGAGAGATCACGGAGGAGCTGAAGGCGGATGAGCGTTTGGCGGAGCTGACGAGGCTGACGAACGTCGACGGAGCTGCTGGCGTCGAG
>NC_033797.1:142992631-143021458 GCF_001876935.1 Asparagus officinalis | reverse complement strand
TCGGGTTCCGAGACAGTAAATGCTGTCTCGGAAATCCTCAACCGCCCAGCAGTTTTCTTGTAACTGCCTTCCCACGTTTTACAACTTTGTTATTTTGGCAGTTATCAACGTGATTCTCGCCCACGACGTTTCCCACGTTCTTGAACAGTTGGTGACCACGTGTCGGCGGTTACAAAACAGTTTCTGATCTTTTGAAGGCTGTCTCGCGGGCGAGACAGTAAACAACACTGTCTCGCACGGCGAGACAGTAAACACTGTCTCGCGTGCCGAGACAGTCTACATTGTCTTTTGTGTTCTTTTGATCTCCTCTTGAGCTGTATTTGGATATCTTTCAGCATTTTTTGACGTCTACACTAGTCTTTCTATCTTCCAATTTTTGGATACAATTCGTATCCTGTTTTTTTTTTTTTTGTAAAACCTGTTAGTTAATACATATGACAGGGTTTATCCTTTGTTTTTGATAAAAAAAATTGATGAGTTTTTTTTACTCATTTTTGTCAAGAAAGGTTGAGGCAACGTGGAGACATGATGGCCTTGAGATGGTCATCGCTGAAAACGACAGGACGGAGCTTTCTAGAGAGCTCAAGGGTTGTTCTTTCAGCTGGAAATAATTATGTTTCCCACTCTGTTGTTTCTAAGGCACTGTACAATCGACTACTGCTAATCTAAAATTAATCATCCAAATGTTTTAGTAGATAGTTTAAGTATAATACAATATAATATGATCCGATATTAGTTCGCTTTAATCTTTTTCTTACTTCATAACTTGGTACATAACCTAAATTCTTATCTCAAAATAATAACAGTTTTCTGCTATACAAAAACAAGATGAAATTCTTTTGTCTATAAAATAAATATGATATATACTTTATAAACGGACTAGATGCAGACAATATGTATCATCCATATTTACAGCACGATAGATATTTCACAACCACCATAGAAGGTAAATGTCAAGAGGGGCACTGATATATACATGGCGCTATATTTCTATTTTCTCTGTCTCAAATTATTATTAATTGATGGGAACTAATTGATCATTTATCAAATATAACTCTTGAGAGTAATAGAGTATAATAAAAAAAATTCAATCAAACTCTACCCGCATTTGACACAAATAGTAAGGACGTCTATCCGTAAGAATAGAATTACAAAGCTATGTCAATGTGTCTGGAACTCATATTTTGTTCACGTAATCAACTAACAAATTCATACGTTAATCCCTTGAAAACGGAATATTCCTTTTCCTTATCAGTGATTAATTCACACACAACCGTTCAAGAAGTTTCCATAGGATGATAAATTGTTGAAACAATAATAACAATAACTTACCAATATACAAATGAAAAGAGAAGCATTTGTCCTTTTCTAAGGCATCATGACGACCACCAGCGGAACACAGAAATGGCTCAAGGATCACCTGGATAAATCTATGCAATGCATCAAGGTTTTAAATATCGCATATCGGGAAATATCGGATGACCAAAATTCATATTGGATTACGAATATCGAGGATATGTGGTAAATATCGGAATGTCATAATGAATGTTTTGCATACATAGTATAATGCATTAAAATATAATCTCAACATATGTAATGAAATTTAAGCATATAAAATATGAATAATATATGTTTAGGATCACTAATCAACCTTCTAAAACAAACAAAAGTGCAAAACAACGTTGCAACATTCGATCTGTTTTTTTTAGGGCAAAATGTCACTTGATATAATGGGAAAATCTTGATATCTCGTCCAAAAATTCCAAACACTATTATTTTGCAACAAGCTATATAAAAAGATATATTGGTCCACATATCGGTTAATATATCGGTCATATCGGGGATTTATCACTCAAAATAGCCAAAAAGCGGTAAAGGATATTTAAAGATCATATCGGTTGCGGCAAGCCCTGTAAAAGGATATATCAGGGGATATATCGGGCCATGTCGGGGATATTTAAAACAATGCTCTTCCAAAAGCCAAAAGGGATGATAAACATGAGCAAACTTGAAGAAACCAACTGTTGAGAAACATAGGCATGGACGACGAGGCAACGACGCTGCAAGAATTGTTGTTTTCAACACAGTTAACCGTGGACAAATACGATCAGCAACGCAGATATGTTGTACAGATGAAGAAAACTCGCGATTCGTCCCTAATGATTAATGAAGTTTTCCACTAGAAAGAATGCCAGAACAGAATTCGGTCGCGAAATAGATGACCACACTCAACTTAACCACAATCCCAAGCAAACTGATGCGAGGTAATAAAGGAAGAAAAATCAAAGACATTGCACTTGCATCAAAGAAGATAGCACATAGTAGTCTAACAATCGCAGAGGAAAAACATCCCTGAATAGCACTACTGCTGCAGTACATCTCTGTTGCGTACATAACACTGCTTATATGAATAAGCTAAAATGTCAACAATCATATTACGATCTTTATCTTTGTTTCATTTTTCTCCCTCGTCTTCAACACAACGGTCATCGTAGCAATTGACTCCAACAAACTAATTCAAACTGCAAGCAACCTACCTCCTTATGTTTTTCTCTTCGCATATGAATGTCCAGATGCACATCAGCACGTTAACCATAGAGACGACCCCAAGAGTATAAAATGAAACCAGTCATCTAGTTCTAAAGACCTATGTAACCATCTAGTTTTCACAAGTTGCCGACCAACATCTCCCACAAGTGTCTGCCAAGTTCCTCGAAGATTTTACTAATGAATTCTATATCAAGCTTCAAAAATTACCTTTAACCCATTTCCAACTGAGACCACCAATCACGTTTTATATAACACTTAAATAAGCACAAACCTAGATATCAATATATCATTCACAAATAAAAAAACCACAAAAGTTCATGCCCACTCCCTTGAGGTCACAGTACATCGAATAAGTTTACGAGTTTGATTGCTTCTACCTGTGTTATCAAAGGCGCATGCCTCACGGCCCCTCATGCGCCTTGCGATGCGAGGAGGTGGCGAAGCGCCCCGCACCTCATGTAGCAGTGCCTTGTGCGCCTCATGAGGAGCACAAGGTGCACGCAAGACTAGCCCCATGTATTGTTGTTCTTTAACACTTCGATCGGGCCATTGTACCCAATAACCCATATCCGAAGAGTAAAATAAGCCAATAAGGCCTTTTTTAACCAATTGAGGACCATAATTTACGATTTGATTTTGCTTCGATATTAGTCTTGATTTGACTTCTGATTCGGAAAATTGAACTTCACTGCTATGCTGGATGTGTCAGCATTAGGAATTAAGGCCTTATGTTGCTTATGTTGCGATTTGGTAGTAGATATTATTTATCTTGACACATTTTTATGTGAAAATTCACAAACATGCCCTTTTGTGCTTGACTATCTATCTCGTAACGCAGTCTGTGCAGCGTGCAGCCTGCTTCTCTCCAGCGCCCGCGTCGCGTTGCACCCTGCGCATGCGCGCCTAAAGCGAATTTGCGCCGCCCATTTGAGCGTCGATAACACGGGCTTCTACAGCCCCAAAATCTTAATAGAGTTTTTCAATGCTTCTACGCATTTCCATTCAAATTCACTGGATTAACCATGAAAAGGAAGTAAAGCAGATAAGAGGCCTACCCGAGTGAAGCTACAGAATCACCATCTCCTCTTTACTATCAAATCATCTGAAAATAACAGAGAGTAGTATCTTACATCACGTTATTATATGCAAAAGCCCCCCCGAACCCGTCGAATCCTCCGGCGGGAGCTCAACCCTCATTCACCCTCCACGTACTCGAACTCGTCCTCCTTCAAATGCGCCACGACCTTGACCGGCTTCCCCAGCCCAGGAGCCTCGACGAAGAACTCGGCTCTGAACGGCAAATTCGCCGAGATCCTCTTCCCCTTCCAGACCCCGACGTACTGCTTGATCACCCCCTCCATCCCCCCGAGGTCCAAGTCCGGCGCTTTGGGGACGTGGTAGACCTTCAACGGGGACTTGACCCTGATCCTCCTCCCGACCTTGGATTCAGCCTCGAGCTCTTCGTCGGTGAGCGGCGGCGACGAGGAGGAGGAGGAGGAGGAGACGTCGGTGGGGACGGCGACCTGGCAACGGATCTTGACGCCCACCGACCTCGATCTTCTCGACGCGGCGAGCGATGGGATTCTGGCGGGAATCGGGAGGGAGGAGGAGATGTAGGGGTGCTGCCGGGGTTGGCATTGGATCTAGGGTTAGGGTTTCGGTGGATGGTGTTAAAAGTTTTGGGGGGATATATAGGATATTTTTGTTTGTTGGATTTTTTTTTTTTCTTCTTCTTTTTTTTTCAGGAGGAGATATTTATGGGAAGGCGACGAGGAGAGGATAAAACTGAGGAGAGCGGATAAGGCAAGAGAGGCGCAGGACGAGCCGAGTTTTGGGAACGATTTTATTTATTTATTTATTCTTTAAACAAACATAAAAATTTATATTCTTTTTTTTTGCGATAAGGGCCTGTTTGTTTACCTAAAAAAAAGGGAAATCAAAGAAATGGAAAACTATTAAATCAAAGAATTGTTTTGGGAGTGTTTGATTTGCTAAAAAAAAGAAGAAATCAAAGAAATAGAGATGAGTTGTCACCTTATTATAGGATGATGTGAGTGATTTTTTAAGAAAACTTGTTTTGATGTTGTTTGGTTGGCGAAAAAAATAAGGAAATGAATTATAAGAAACCAATTTCTTAAAAAAATTTGTTTGGTTCATTCTTAAAAATAAGAAATGAAATGAGATGAGATGAGTTGTCATTGTATTATTGGGTGATGTGATCCAAGATTAAGAAATGTGTTTTCACAACTTTTTGGGATGAAAACAAAGAAATAAAATGTTAATGAGATGAGATGAGTTGTCACAATCTTATTGGATGATGTGGGTGATTTTTAAATATGAGATGAGATGAGTTGAGTGATGTTGTTGATGAAAATAATATATTATTAGATGTGGTGGATGTGATGGATGAGTTGTTGGATGAAAATAATATTTTATTAGATGTGGTGGATGAGTTGTTGGCATGATTCTTTTTTCTTTTTAAGCATCGCATCTTAAACTTAAATGATCTAAGTTTTAATACATTTGATTTAAAAATCATATCTATTCCTCTATACTTGGAAGGAGAATCCACGTTTTACAGCATTTTCGAGCGAGGAGACCAAATTCGATTCATTGTTTATGCTACAGTAACTCACTGTAATATTTAGTATAGCATGAACAGTAATTCTTTGGATCCTCCTATAAATATAGAATGGTGGATTCACTTCGATACCCATTTAGATTGGTTTATATAGATTTTCTTAGATTATTATTAAGTTCACATCACGTGCTCAGCATGTGATACCTTCGATTCGCTGGAAATGTTTAACCTGTTTGAATCCCGAGCAACTTGGATGTAATGCAAATTTAACATAAAATCTAACAAAATATAATTGAGAGTATCAAAGTGAAATAAAACTCAAATTTTGGAGGTATCGGAGCATTAAAAAGCAAAGGTTAAATTGCACTAAAATACCTTATGCTTCACTCGTTTAGCAATTATATACTCTCAGTTGTTTTTCGGAGCGTTAAATACCCTGAGTTGTTTAGAATTAACACTTTAGGACCCTCTGTTATGCAAATTTCAAATGAAAGTTCCCACGTGTAATATTCACATATTAAAGTTAGAGCCTTTTATTTATTAATATTTATTAAATCTGCTGTTAATCCTACCCAAATTCTAATTTTAACATATTCTGATTCTCCTTGAAAAATAAAATTTAGTTAGATTTAACAGTAAGTTTAGCAAATTTAGTAGCTAGAAAGATCTAAATGCAACATATGTATGTCATAGAAAACTTCCGGATGAAAATTTTCACGTCCGCACAACAGAGGGTACTAAATTGTTAATTTTAAACAACTCCAGGTATATAAATGTTCTAGACAATAACTAAGGGTGTGTAAGTGCCAAATTAGAGAAACATAAGGTATTTTAGTGCGATTTAGCCTTAAAAAATACTTCTGGGCAGTCCAGGTGAGGAAATGGATAAATTTAGGCAGCTCCATACATATAAATTTATAATGTGTAGAACATAACAGACCAACCTCTCCAAATGGGGACCAAGTGCAATCTCTATTTGCCTATAGGAGACCATGTAATGTCTAGTTAAATAAATTACACGTGTAACCGCCATAATTAACTCATTGAACAGTTTAAACTCTACATTATGGAACATTAACTAGCTCAGAGTTTATCTCCAACTTTACTTCAAAAAACCATTTTAACGCTAAAAAAACATCAAAACTACCTCCAACCTAGCGCCAAAACCTGCGCTATTTTGGGGCGCAGCTACAGTGTTGCGTCAGGAATGACGCAACACTGCAGATATGAAGTTTTTTTCTTTTTCCCAGTTTGCCCTTAAAATTAGTCATAACAAATTAAATATTCTAACCATATCTCATTTCATTCCTCATATTTTTTTATTTGGTGTAAAATTTGGTGTAATAAACTAGAGATGAAATAGTAATTTGATGTAAAAACTACACCAACTTGATGTAAAAACTACACCATTTTGGAATTTTGGGTTGGAGATGTTCTCATGAATTTTCAAGATCTTAGCCGCTGCAAAGCACAGTCCGTTAGTTTCCATACAGATTTCAAAGCTTCACTTGAACAGCAATATTGCAATTTTAATCCCCTGAAACTCTCACTTGCTCTCAAATAAAAATAATTTCACCTTTTACAAAAATGCACTCAGTTAGTTATTTAACAAAACACAAAATGCTTACAAAATGTCACACTTGCTCTCCTGCTCAAAGCTAGCTTTCGAACACAAATCATAATTCTATCAAAAAAACAAGCACCACCCTTCAAGCGCTCGCTCTTCCTCCCAACGGTTGTGCGCGTACAAACGGGCAAAGCCTTGAGCATTAAACATAGTAATTTACTCCTAAATTTAGCACCCAGCTCTATTACTCAGCTTAAGCTCCATTCTGATATTCATGGCTGCAAGCTCAGCGGCCAAATACCTAAAAACGTAAGGCATCGCCACCGTCTCCATCCCCTTCTTGGTTTTGCAGGCATGGCACGTAAAATTCTTCGGAGTTCTGGTTTGGGGAACCCCTGGAATCTCTTGCACTATTCTCTTCTGCTGTTGAATTACTGTCGCAGTAAGTAAACTGCCACAAAAAGAGCAAACCTCGGCAATGTGATAATCCGAGCAAGAGTGGAGACGGTCGTGTAAGAGATAGGCAGCTCCATGAGCAAGAACAGAGTCTCGTTCCATCTCACCGAATCGAATACCTCCCCCTCGCTTTCTTCCTCCGACTGGTTGCCGGGTTATTGGGTCCACAGTTCCAGTGGACCGAACCTATGAATAGAATGCAAATATATGATGGTTTTGATTCACAAACTATAATCAAAACTAAAACAAGAGCCACTGGCAGATATTTGATATAAATACCCTGAGGTTTAAATTTGCCAGAAAGGATAACATGAAAATGGTTGAAGTTTAGCGTATTTACCTAACAAATACAAGATAAAAAGGAGTACAAACACTATTGTACAATGCAAGCAGTCAACATATTGCAATACATAATCAATAGTGACCCAGCAGTGAGAACTACACAGAAATAACTAAGGAATTAAAAGCCATAGCTCACCTGAAATTTGTCAGACACCATATGTCTAAGCCGTTGGTAGTATACAGGCCCAATAAATATTTCACAAGTCATCTCTGTACCATAAAATCCACTATACAAGACCTCTGATCCATGATAATTAAACCCATGGGATGCTAGCATAGGGCCCAGTTCATCAACCAAAGAGCTTCGTTCTGAGCGTTCCTTTCCATCCTTTTTATCAACTGAGCTCGCAAAAGGTGTTGCATCTATAAACTTCCCATGAAGGCTTCCTGCCTGTGGATAGTTACAAAATTCATTGTTAAATATAAGAAATGCGTACTACCTACATACCCAAAGACATACATTAATACACGTACGCTAAATACCTATGCAACAGCAATTATTTTTTATTCCCCTCCCCAACTTTTCCCATAAACAGAAAAAAAAAAATTCCTTGTATATTTAGAACTACTTTTGATATCTCATCATAGTTTGAGGTTTATCAAATTTAATTATATCCCCATTAAAACATACAATAACTTTAAGGTCTATCGAGTATAAAGTATACTCAAGCTCCAGGAAATATAATTTAAATCCAATGAGCTACCACAAGAGGACATTATGGGACCACATTACTAGTCCAATCTAATGGGAAAAAGTAGACGGACTCATCATTTCCCAAATTCGTTGCCCACTATCTCTGCATGTATGCATGTGTGTGTACATGGGATATGAATTGGCAACTCACATGGCAGAGCAAGCTACCAACAGATAGAAGTGTTGAGGTCCACTTGCCGACATCTGACTAACGGGATAAGTCTCACCACTATCCATCTCTTAAGGGGCACATGTAGCAAAATAATGTCACCTCATATCCATATATGTGTGTGCATGAGAAAGAAACGTGAGTATCGGCAATTTCAAGAACAAAATTTCCTCCTATGATGGAAGAAACTTGATTTTGCCTCCCCAATTTATTTACGCAGCTTAGCAAGTTCATCTTCACGTCTTATAATGTACATGTACCAAAAATCTAAAATCTTGTGTATATTATGCTTGACCTTAGGGTAGGAAACAATCTATTATAAGAAGATAATTTCTTTTATATCCATTCGATTTAACCTCATAGTATGTAAAAGATTTTCTAGACCTTAGGGTGGGAAACAATCTATTATAAGAAGCTAATTACTTTTATATCCATTCGATTTAACCTCATAGTATGTACAAGATTTTCGATGTATATACACACATATAACGGAAGATCCTACACAAACCAAAAACGCGCGGGCGCACAGAGAGACAAATGGGCTAGGCTCTTGATCGTATTTAAAAGGTGGTGATCGGGTTAAAAAACCCAGGCTGATAGATTGGATTTACTAGACATGAACAATCTACAAACAAAAACATCAATTCATTGCAAAGCAATTCACTCATGTATCAGATGTCAACAAATCAACACTTCAGAATTTAGTATAATTGGTCAACTAAATCATTTGATCTTTTCTAGGTAATTCATGTCTGGGAAAGACGGGCGTGCGCGTGCGCACGCACAGCATCAAGTGACAGCTGATTTGATAAATGAGCTACCAAGAGATGGGCATCAGGTGACATGTTGAAGCCAACTCGCTAGTCAATATTTCTCACCACCCTTCATCTCTTGGTAGCTCTTTTTTTTAACCACGTCATCTCAGTTAGTGTCGCGTTTAATTAGAAACTTGAATCTCGAGTTCATCATCGCCTATCTCTTGATAGCTCATTTAACAAAACAAGTCATCCACTCATAACTATCAAAGTCTCTGTGTGTGTCCCATGCATGTAACATTATTGCATGCGTGTATATGAAGAAAGGAGCCTGCAGTTTACCTACAGATTTACTTGATATAATATCTATTAGACTTATAAGAGTTTTTACCACTCAAATTAAGAATATCGGCAGTTATATATAAGCTGACTTACTGACATGGAATAATCTTAAAGATCCTTTTTGCAACAAGAAAAAGAAATAAATATATCATCCTTTTATGGTCCCGAAAATGAATATTAGTCACTTCTGTTGAAAATGAAAAATATAGGCAGCCATACAGAAAACATCAAGACCGTAACCCGAAGTTTAGTACCTTAGCAGCAATAGATTCTAAAAGCATTCCAATTGTCATTCTGGAAGGAAATGCATGAGGATTAATTATGAGATCAGGTCGCATTCCGGTAACTGCAGAAAATGGCATATCAATATCAGGCCATAGCTGAGAGCAAACACCCTTCTGTCCATGTCTGCTGCTGAATTTGTCACCAATGATAGGATTTCTAATGCGGCGAGTACGTATATTAACCTGCAGTGAAGAATAATCGGAATTCTGAATGCATCAAATAAAATGCATACGTTGCAGAGTGGAACCAAAATGAAAATGTCATTTGAGTAATATGTGAGATGCAACACTTCTACTATGTTAAAATGCATTCATAATTCTGCAAGTACGTTAGCTATCCTCGCTTCAAAAAGCACAGTACTGTGTGGCTGCTATCATAATTTTCCTCGGATTATATTTCACGGATGGAAAAAAAATTCATATTAGCAAACCATTTCCAACCTTAGTTTTCTTTATTTACATAACTTGAAGAGGTTTTAGCCTTAAGCCTCTATAGTTGCCAACTTAAAAAATGTCAACATGTTTGTTTACCACTATTCTACTTTTACAAGTTGATATCCAAAGATCTTTCCAGAAAGTGGGAAGGTCAAAGTGGTAAGCAACATGAAGTGTTACTTGAAGTACATTTTTGGCTCAGAACCTTTAGCTCATGTTTTATGATAAAAGGGGATGCAGGGCCTGATATCAGAAACTAGATTCCATGACTCCTAGTCTGCAAGCACACAATTGGAAATCTAAGGCTCGTGTTATTTTTTTCAGGTTCATCTTCCTTTCCAAGCAAGTAACCTTTGTGCTCAGGTTCTTCCACATGGCTGGAAGTCCCATGCGAAGGGCATTTAAAATGCTAAGATTGCTTGACATACACTATTGACCCAAATAATAACACTAAATTATGCTTTTGGATAAGTAGTTACTGATAACGTCTGTAGTGTCTAATCCAAACCTGGGTATGCATAAACAATCCAGTCCTAGTTCTATCATAAAAAAAAGTCAACAAATCTGGATCAATCAAACTGCAGCAAATCAACTACACTTACAAAATTTTCAACAACATTTCATGTTTGTCATAACTAGTATAGTGCAAATGCGTTGCATGTGGATGTATTTATTTTATGTTCTGAAAAAAAAAATCATGAAATTATTGAAGATTTGAGGGACTAGTATCTTAAAAAAACCCTTTATCAACTTACAGGAATGCAGTTTACTACTGTCAGTCTTAAGGTTTCTCTCACAAGTCATGGTTGGAGTCCCTTAATTTCTCTTCTCATTTTCTTCTTTGTATGTCCCTATGAAAACAAAATCAAAACAACTGAAGTACAGAAGCATATTGCTTCCTTTTGACAAAAAAAAAATGGCCTGATCTTAGCTGAATATACTTGATTTCGTTGATACTTAAAATCGTAGGGAAATATGTTGCTTTCAATCCTAGACTCAACTCCTTGCCTCGTCTATTTTTTATCTTTCAGGATGAGAAAGGGATCGAAACCTAAAAAAGCAATGATAATGCATAACTTTAGATCAAAATTTTTTTTCCATATATTTGTAATGAAGTATAGCGACCACTTTCCTACAAACGAATGCTCAATTTATGTAGAAATGAAGAAAAATAAAATGTGAGGAAATAATTAGAAGAAGTTAGATTGTGTTTGCTTAAGTTACTTTGAATTTGAATCAGACACACACACATCACATTAGCAAGTACCCTATTTTTATGCAGCAGGCGCCTGCAAACAGCAGCAAAAAAAGTTCTTCTGTGCCTCTGTAGTGGCCCAAAAGTTGTCTTCAAAAACATAAAGATATCATTCTTCTTGTCATAGAATTAAATCCATCATTCCAGGGTCATAAGAAATCATCGCTATGACTAAATGGGAACTTTCTGGGCCTACAAGATAGATTTATTCTTTTTTCACTTTGAATATCTCTTTTTTCCTTTTTAGGTGTTTTACAATTCTACTACTCAATAGCAGCTAATCAGTCGTCACTTCTTTTCTAGAAATTGGAAATTATAACTGGGATGTGCTAAAAAGAAGAACTCAAGGATTCCAAAAGATACCTTTTGCATGCAGTTCTTTGAAGCTGTACCTATAACAGTCACATTATCAACAATAACGGGTTCTGATCCCTTGAGAAGAGTGG
Source organism: Asparagus officinalis (assembly GCF_001876935.1). NCBI lineage: Eukaryota > Viridiplantae > Streptophyta > Magnoliopsida > Asparagales > Asparagaceae > Asparagus > Asparagus officinalis. The sequence goes on along the minus strand of NC_033797.1, from coordinate 143,009,582 downwards.
ATTTTACATCGCTAGTCAAGTCATCGTAAGTGCTATACAGTGGTTCTTTTGGTTTTACCATCTACAGACAATGAATGTTGACCAGATCAGTACCAGTAAATAAAAAAACGACGCAGAAGATGACATCCCTAAGCATATAACAAACCTGTCCAATATAAGGAAGCCCGTCAGAATCAATGGAAGAACTCATGCTCTTATCATTGCTTCTTGCAAAGACTTTTTTACTTGATTTTTCCTGCCTCTCTGCCAAGTCAATTGATTCTGTCTGCAAAAGAAATTTTAACTGACCATAAGCTAAGATCTGAAATTCATGGAACAATACAAAAAAATTGAATGAAACATCCCATAGCTGAATCGACAGACAGGTGTCGTTACAATTAGGCAAAAGGAAGGATAAAGGTTTCCATGAAGACATATGTATATGTGCACACTGCACCAAAATAGTTCCCATTCACGTATGAGGATAGGTAATGTTAGTGTCTGTGTGGGTGGGTAGGTGGGCAGGGTGAAGGAAGGGAGAGTTGTAGGAAGGGGTAACCTGATATATATGTCCACGACACAGCCCACGATCAACGGATGACTTATTCAAGATCATGGCATCTTCCATGTCATAGCTGTTAAAGAGAAAAATTATTAATACAGGCTAATCAAATCAATAAAAACAATAACTGATGCCTTACCCTGAGTAAGCTAGCACTGCTACAATTGCATTTGTTCCAGTGGGGAATTCATCTACACAATATTTATTGTACGACGCTGTCCGCACGATTGGAGATTGAGGTGTCTACACAGCCAATGACAGAGGATTATAAATGGTCCTAATCATATGAAAGATACGGATTTATAATAAAAGTCTAAGGAAAAGATAACTCTATAATAAGACAGCAATTTGCACCATGTACCTCCTTACATTTACTAGAATAAGCATCACGTTATCTCCTTGCATTTACTAGCATAACATTACAAGGCAGAAAAGTCTATACAAAGAGAGAAGAAAGTTCTAGAACCATTTGCAAATTAAATGACACCCAAAAAGAGACATTCCTTGCAGAAACGATGATCAATAATGGAGCTCCTTCTACTGTCACGAAATCTTTAAATGTATAATATAACATTTAACTAACTGCAAATGAATGTGCTTAACTGTAACCATAGAAAAGTATGTTACAATATATCGCCATAGTCCTAGATTTAGGAAAATAAACATTTTTAACTAAATTTTGAAAAGTTCTCCCCTACGTGAGAACCAAGACCATGCCAGTAAGATTTAAAGTTTCAATCAACATATGCTAATTTTCATTAGATTTGGTTCAACTGTTTTTCTTTACCCACCATTTCCAGCACCTGATAGTACCAACTCAACTCACCAATGGAGGGAGAGCAACCTGCTGGGGTAGAATCGAGCACAATCTAGAAGTTAGTGGGCCTTAAACATAGGTTGAGGACCAAAGTAATCCAAATGCTTAAGCTTCTGGGTTAATTTGGTTCATAGCCTAAATGTTACGCCCATTAACTGTCGGTTGGGAAGGGTTACTCCCCAACAAGTAAAAATCAAAAGGCCATTAATTATACTCGGATGTGGATAGATGTCAGTGTTAGGGTATCACAATATATCGAAGGAAACAAATCAATTCTTTGAGGAAAAACCTCAAGGATCTCTATGAGCAAAAGACTGCCAGAACAAGGCGTTCATTATGGAGCAGTTGAGGAACTTGAAGTTCAAGGGAACAACAGAGCAAAGTACTTGAATGAGTTTAAGAGCTAGATAAATCAATGTTATCAAAAGCGCTAGGCATCGCTAGGAGCTAGACCTAGGAGGGTTTCTTTTTTTGCTTAACTGGTGGTGGACAAGGTCTTGCTGAACGTCAGAGGAGTTGAAGGAGGTGTTCGTAGTTGGTGGAGGTTGGAGGAGTTTGGAAGAGGTTAGAGGATGTGAAAGCAGCAATGTAGGAAATCACGACCAGTTCGGAGGAGGTTAGAGGATGTGAACTTGTGAAGGCAGCAATGTAGGAAATCACAACCAAGAACAAAGTGATACAGTTCGCGTAAGTGATCTCCGCTCCCCCAGTCACTCCCAAGACCAAGGCGGGGCGGCCTAGGTACTATCTAGGCCTAGACGGGAGTCTAGAGGGGCTAGATGGGAGCTTTTTAAAACATTGGCTAGAAACAAATATCAGAGACAGATGGAAGAAAAATGAAAACGAGGACATTTGCCACTTTATCTAAAGGAGATGTTTTCTCACTTTTGGGAAAGAAGACTAAATGCTCTGAGTGGGTAGTAAATAATAGAGCTACATTCAAGCCTCCTCAAACTGTGGAACTCCTCACATCATATAGAGTAGGAAACTTGACAATGTAAAAATGGGTAATATTAGCAACTTAAAATTGAAGGATGTGCAGCAGATTCTCAATTTGTGTCACATATTCTCTTTGGGTCTTACTTTAAATACCATGAGATATGATATGACAGTCACTTTGGTTATGGAAGATGTAGTCGTAGAGTCACCAAAGTTTCTTTGTTGTGGCTAGAGGAAGTGTATCTTGCACTTTGTACAAGAATCGAGCAAAGGCTTCCTATGATGCTTTCAAGTTGGCGATTCTCTCAATTTGTGGCATATGAAGCTAGGCACAGGATTGCAAGTATGAAAAGAAGCGTCTTATTTCGTTTGCCAAAAACATGACTCCCAAAACTTATGTATTATTTATTGATAAGTAACATAGAGTTTCTTTTAATAGGTTTTCTAAAAGAAAGAAGATATCTTGGTATGATTTACTCGGATATTTGTAGACTCACCGAGGTGGAGTCCTAGGGTGGCAACAGGTATACTTTGTACATTCATTGATGTTGCATCCATGAAGGTACGAGTTGAAGATCAAGGACTAGGTTTTTACATTCTTTTGTAAGTTCCATGACATAATGAAGGCAAACAGACAAAAATTAGGAGAGTACACTTTCATTAAGTTTCAAAACTATTGTTAAGTATGTTCAGCATCAAGGGACAGAGACCAGCACAACATAGCGCAATAGCATATCAGAAAGGTCAAAGATAGCAAAGTTGTCAAAAGTTGTAGTCTGAAGCAGTTTGCACTGCCCGCTAGTTGATCAGTGTAGATGGAGCAGGCGCTGAGCAGTGTAGATGGAGCAGGCACGTGCGCTCCTTACTAGTACAATCATAAATGATTTAAACAATTGAAAAAACTTGCAACAACGGAAGGCTGTTTTTCTCACTAGACTCCTCAAACTAAAAGAACCACCTCTTTAGAATAGGACATAGGTTAAAAAACATCACATTTCAAGGTTATAGTGTCAAACGAAGGAGAAAAAAACTCAGCTAGAAGACAAAAGGTTACTCATTAAGCAGTGTGATAATGTTGGGTAGAACAGTCATCTCATTGAGAAAGAGAGAAAGCAATGTTATGTAACACACCTGTAGATGGTATGCTTTCACATCCGTACGAAATCGTATAGCTTGTGAAGAAAATCCCATAGTTTGCTTTGCCATCTATATATAAGAGCATTAGATAATAAAATTTACATAAAAATAAATAAATAAAGTGTGCTTAGAAAGCAAAACCTCCTATTTGGTCTAAGAAGAAATTAGAACCTGACACTGATACATGTTACGGGGACTCTGGTTGTGATCAGACCATGGCGTGAGGTTTGCAACTACACTAAGTATGCCAGTTGGATGGATTTCTTCATGTGTTGCTGGAAACGATCTTCTTCCACCGTCACTACCATCAGCACATCGTATTTCCATAAATGCCTAATCATTAAAAAGAATTGTTATGCTTTTACTTGTCACATACTTCAAATGATTTTTACCTTATCAAATACAGCAAATGATTTTTTTTGTATATCTGAATCCCATATCATAGCTGACATAATCAGAAAAGATAACTGCATGCTCAGTTATGTTACCTGTTCAAATGGACCAATCAGCTCAATATTTTGATCTGTGGTATGGGAAATGTTCCTAACTGGCCGAAGAAATCTTGAAGGAGAAGTGAAAAGGTACAAGCCAGGGTAGGCTCCCCCAAGACTTAGAGGTACATATCCCACTTCCAGATCATCAGGAATCTGTAAATTATAGACTATCAGAAATGAAACTGTAAAGATTCAGGAAACAGAAAACAGGAACATATTCTAGTGACTTCACCAGCCCGACCCTCGAAGATGCAGAAAGCTTCAAGCTACGAATATGTGCAACAGCTTTCTCTACTTCCGTACACGCAATAGAACCTACAAGACGCCCATCTAATAGAACTTGAAGAACCTCCGGAGGACCGGCATGTTCAAGCTTTGGCAGCAAAGGACTCATTCCAAGACGAATCAACACATTCTGAATTGATCTTTGTATATCACGAAAATCTTTTACTTTACCCTCAGTGTTGAAGTAAGAGGTAATACCTGGAAGTATAAAGAGGTAAATTATGACATTATGTCATGACAAATAACGTGTTTCTATCTATGTTAAATTGTTAATCCACCACAAACAAAAAATTATAGACAGTGTAGAAGTGCCAAAAGGCTATTTCCCAGCTTATAAACTAAAAAATTAATGAAATTATTTCGTAAGAAAGATTTATGAAGGGCAATGGGTTAGACATGATACAAACAGAAATTTAACTAAGCATAAATAGCGCCCTAAATTATATTAAGTTATTTTATAACCCGAATGCTATTCACGACAACCCATGAGACAAGAGTGCACATAAGCATTAAAATACTGCAGATTGAATTTAACTATAAACAAGTAAGAAGGAAAATTGAGAAAAACACAGTGGGAGACATCCTTAAATAAAACAAGTAGGACCAATCTTAATTAAACTTAAGGTACATAAATCATGCAATCTCAAATCTGTAAAAGCTCTGAGAAAAAAGACAAAACAGTGATTAGCCTCCATGAAACTTAAGCTTACAGCATGTAGATGTCATATGGTTGAGCAGGCCACAAGGCTCTCCATCAGGTGTATGAACTGGACAGAGGAAACCCCAAGACCTGAAAGAAATTTATTAAAGATATTAAGCTGGTGACACAGAACACTTAGTAAATCACTTTCACAAAGACAGATAAGAGAATCTACTTTAACATATTAAATACAAGCGCTAATATAATTGCTAGGAGTTTTTTGAAGGAAATGTAAGCAATATAAAAAAAATTTATCGCACAAATTAATTAATCCAATGTTCTCGCCTATTGAAAACTAACATCGCCTCTAATTGTTAAAAAATCTAACAAAATGAAGAGGATAGGTACTATAACTAAATGTCTAATTATCATTGACATACCTGAATTAGTGAAATTTAAAATTGATCAAGTCTTTAAAATCTTCAGAACATTGTAAAGTAAGATTGCCGGGTTTAATACCAGTATTTATAACTTGTAAATAGAGAAAAGCAACATACTCTGGCATCAGTTTTCGTACAACTGTCGTTCGCATTTTGGCAAAGGCAGCACCTCGATGAACAGCACAAAAATGAGATATGAATCTAAGATAGTTTAGTCTCTCTGCTTGAATAGTCACTCCTTCTTTCTATTGGTATCAACAAAAACAAAGTGTCAGGATACAGTCACTACAAGTTACTTGCAAAAAAATCACATCTAGAAAAACTATACTATGCCTAATAATGCTGTAAAAAAAGATATATGACTCTGAGATATAGAGGGAATAATTGGACTTGAATATGGATCACAGTTACACATAAATCACTGGAATAGTACAGAGGAAAACATTGGAGAATTCAAGAACGTGTTCATCATGGTAACTGCCTAGGTTAAACTTTTTCACAGTTGCATACCCAGCATGGTCCTAAGGCAACTATTTCTTTCTCATAAGAGACGTTACTCTTAAATATAAAGCTCAGTCAACTTAAATTTGGCTTCTATTTTTTAACAAGAAAAGTAGATATGTGTTAACTCACAGACTCACATATCCACAATGGATGGAGAGCTGCAACATGCACCGAGGCAAAGATTAATTACAAAAAATGTCGCAAACAGTCAAACCCCAAGTTAATGATCTCTTAAGGTCCCACTTCACATTTTTCTTTACCCACATCAAGATAAATTTACATTTAGAATTTATAATGCTTATTGTAAATAACAAAATTGACATTTAAGAGCAACAATAAACAAAAAGCCATATAGCAGGAAAACGTGAAATAGGCTTGATCAAAAATTGAATATTAATCTTTGAATAATTGTACATCAGCAGCAGCTTGAGCACAAAAAACAACTCACATTACAGAAAAAAAAATGTCAAAACATAGAAATATTCAACTTTCTGTGCAAACATGCCTTCAGAATGATATATAAAAATGAAACTCAGCTCACACACTCATGCAGGAAGGCCAAATTAAAGCTAATTCTACAATATAATCAAGCTCCAATAAAATTAGAAAAACACAGAGCAAAAGCTACTGACAGGATACCTGAGGTAAGTCTAAACTCGATGCAGTAGCCAATCTTCCAACCTTTAACATGCTCTCAATACTTCTGCCTATTGAAACAGAACTTCGAGCCAGAAATTTCTTTACTTGCTCGGCTGCAAGAAATGCAACATCTCAAAATTAAAGCTCAGGAGACTAAAAACTTGAAAACTACATGCACTGTGCATTTACAGACTCATATAAGAAATATTCATCTGTTTAGGTAGAGTGTACCCACCATGTATAGATACATTCACAGACTCACACAAGAAATACTCATCTGTAGAGGTAGAGTACACCCACCATGTATACGATACATTCAGACTCATACAAGAAGCATTCATCTGTTGAGGTAGAGTACACCCACCATGTATAGGATACAAACATTTACAACTAAATAAAGAGTTCCACAATTGAATTATAGAACAATAATAAATGTCAAAATGATGCACGAACTAGCTTGTCTGAGAAGAGAGATAAAACCATTTAAAAACTTTCTACTCAAGAATCAAGTGAATGCAAGTAACACATTATTCCATCCATAAAAAGATGTCATTTGATGCAAGGGCAACTACACGCTAGATTAGATGTGTTAATCAAGAGGAACCATTCTGATAGAAGTGCTTCACTATGTATGCATAAAAACATCCATCTATACATTCACTATGTATACATCCATCTATTTCAGATTTTCTTCCTACCTCTTATCTCAAACCCCAGAATTTAAAGTCTTCTTGCAAATTGGCAATTGGAAAAAGCCACAGCACGAGTGAATTAGGAACATGTGTCCTAGCCACAACGGCGAGTAAAGGGCACACGGGGCTGTGGCTAGTGCTCTTGGAAAACTTATAAAGGAAAATTTGTGACCACATGAAAATTCGCAGGTCGTTATCCCATGCAGAACACTTCATATCTACTTGTCAAGTCCTCAGCCTGTGCGTTTATTTAAATTATTTCAATTCTACAAAATCCCCATTAATTCGTAATCAGAATGTTTATTTGTTCAAAAATTGTCTCATTGTGATTAGGAAACAAAAAAAACCAAGCATTAATATCAACTTGAAATCCTGATCAAAATCAACTAAAGCCACAGTACTTATGGTGATCCCAAAATGTGGGATGAAAAACCTACAGAAGCTTGCATGCCAAATTCTAGAATAAACTTGAAGACAATTACCAACAGTAAAGGAAATTTGTTCCGTCGAAAATTATGATGATGAAAATAACGATCAGCATTAAGGAAAATGCCATAAAAGACCAAAATTAAACAGCAATAATACATTGTCTTGGTATTCAAATGACATTTATAATATCTTAAAGGCCCAACTGCAGTTTTAATGTCCCTAAATATCGCAGCAGCATGCGAGTTTGATTTTGCCTAGAACAATGTGATTTTTTTTATGAAAGCATTTAGTTAGATAATACAATCTTGAACTTTATAAAAATCATGACATTGAAATTCTCTACCTTAAGTATATAATCGAAACTTTCTTATCACTTGCTGCAGATGGTACTGTTTCCTATATCATTTATTTTATCTTTACTAACCAAACAATTAAGGCATATGAAGATAGCCCCTAAAATTTGCAACCAGAAAAGGCTGAGATTTATATTTCCTATCCTATCTCTCCAAGAAAAAAAACTAGAACCATGATTGATGAGTTGGGTTTTATGAGGTAAGAGACTCTAAGACAAAACTACAATGTAGTCATATCTCCTCCCTAATCAATAATTTATCACATTTGCGAAGATTATTCATTAGATTAACAAGGGATACATTCCCTAAATCAGAGAACTAAAAGCCTCTTTTTTGCTTAAAGTGAAGCAGTTATTGTTTGAAATGAGAAATTATACAACTTATAAAATTCAAACAAAAGGATCTGTGGATCTACATACGATCTTTAATGCTGAAGTCTTTGCTTTTGGCCATCTCTTCAGCAAGCAGGCGCCTTGATCTGCGTAGCCATTCCACAACTTTTTCCTGCCATAATACATATATGGTTAATATCGGCATAAGGCTAAATATTACAATATTGCACAGAAATTAATTTACGGGACAGCACAGAAAATAGCAATGTAAAAAAAACAGACCGGATGCATATCCAAAAGCATAGCAGAATCTCACAGGAAATATAGTATCAAATTGTTGATATCTGAGCACACCATGGTTTCACAAGGCAGCATTAGGCCAGACTTTCCAGTATAACCTATGATAATAAAAGGTTTTACAGTACTCCCTCTTCTTAAATTGCACTTTCCTTGCGAAAAGTGGGAAAGGACTGCTATATATAAGGCATCTTTAGAAATGACAGGATCCATCATTTGTTGATTCTTTTCCTTTGCTTGTTCCTTTTCGTAGTGTTGTAATATGATGCTATCTTTCAATATTTAAGTCATTGCCTCCTCAGCATCTCATAGACTCAAGTCCATCATATTTCAGTTGTTCTCCCAGACACATGGTCACTCTTTCACCTTCAGGTGCATCCCTCCCCAGTCTTGTCATTAATGTGGTGAATTCATAGTAACTAGCCTTAATGAAACTTTTTTCGATTAATTATCGGTACTGAGTCCTATTGGAAATGCTTTTAATCTTTCTGTTGGTTTGGCTAGTGAAAATAATGGACAAATAGTCTTACGTTATTTTCCGAATCGAGATGAAGCAAACATTGGCATCAGTTGGCATTGTCCAATTGCAACTTCCGTTTGCTTATTCATGTGATAGAGGTAATGCTACAAATTCACACGGTTAATCAAATAAAAATGACTTCTTTTTTGCTTATTCATGTGATAGAGGTAATGCTACAAATTCACAGAGTTGATGATCAATCTGAGTGTTGTATCAGCCATATGCAGTGATGCCTGCTATCAAGAAAATTAAGAATTTTAGTATCACAAGGCAATGTATTCATGCCCATGATTGTTGAACATTATATAGGCAGCAGTTGGTGGTGATATCTAACAAGTTCAATACATTCACCAAGGCATCCAGATACCCCATAGGGACAGATGAGGAGGAAGAAGAAGAGAAAGGGGTGAAGATAAAGGGAGGAAAGTGGTAGAAGAAAATGAAGATGTCGAGGAAGAGGAAGAAGTGAAAACCATTTGCGGAATCCTATCTCTAATCAACGCGCCTACCCCCCCCCCCACCACCACCAAAAAAAAAAATTCATCATTAAACAGGACTCAATCAATATCCTCAATGAAACCTAGCAATCTACATTTATTTAGAGGACATAAACCAACTTTTTCTGATAGGTAAGAAACCATAAGGTCCAAAAGAAGTAGCATGTCAAACAAATCAGCTAATCACACAAATCAGTAGCATAATGATACATCTGTTGAATGTACATTATGCTGAAAAAACAACAAGTTTGCTTAATTACAAAGCAAGGTAATGTCAATTAGAAGAAGCAACATAGAAATCCCCAAACCACTACTTTCTTTATTGTTGGAGGTTTATCTAACAAGTAGGAAATTTCCATGGAAGTATTTAGATTGAAATGGAGCAGCACAAACTAATACTAGTTCATTCAAATGACAAAGTGTCATACCTTAAGATAAATAGAAATTAAGTGTCCAGGTAGTAGAACTTCCTGATTTTGCAGCACGTCCCCATTATCAGGTGCAGCAGTCTGATCTACAAGTGCATAAAGCTTCTGTAGCATAAAACTAAAGCAGAACACAACATTAACAACATAGTAGCAAATAATGTCATTCAAATAAGATGTCAAAGGATGGGGAAATCAAACTGATCCCTGTAATGGAGCTAAAATGGAAGAAAAAAGTTGACTTACATTAGCAAATTGAACTTGTCATGGTTGCTTGTAAGATGCACAAATATATAATCTCTCAGAACAGCATCCGCAACCTACATCATAGATTCAAAATGGTGTCAATAGCTGATAGCATAGGAAATTTGTCCAGGAAAACTAGTTAACGTAAAGTTACATTAGAATATAGAGAAAAAGACTGCATTTTACTTACAGCTGTGTAACTTTCAGCTTCAAATCCATCAATGGCCGGTTTAAAGTATTCCCCTGAAGAAAACATACACAGGAAAATAAATCCTAATAAGAAAAATCGAAAACATATTTCTATATTGAAGATTTAATGAGCGTGTGGGTACCAATATGCTTTAAGCAATCAGAGCGCGTAAAAAGAGACAAGTTTCTGACTTCATCAAGAATTATTTGAGCCCTTTCACCTATCAGCTGCGTGCCAACAGCACCCTTTTCCCGCTGATATCTCTCTTTATAGCAGCATGTTAAGCTCACATAGATTTCATGGTCATTAGTGTCAATGAGAGCCTGTCCAGAATTTATATACTTCAGAGATGGCCAAAACTTCACTTAGGTAGGTCAATATACAAACAAAGCATATTTACAGAACAAAGACAACCTATTGCAGAAGCTATATCTGAAAGTAAAGAAAGGTTCAAGACGTTCTTTCTGACAGGGTTCTGCAACCTAATAGACAAAGTGCAAGAGCAAAACCCATTTGTAGTTTGTTGACAAACCAAATTACCTAGAGAAATATGCACTAAAGTAACATACTTTACCGCGTAAGAACTACATCTAACCTCTGTGGAAACAGTACCCAAAAAAAAGTGAAGCAACAACCAGCTCAGCCTCCTAAGCACATTCCTATGCCTAACATATCCATCAAAAGCAGCTAGAGTGCATCAGAATTACCTTCTTCAGATAAAATTTAACTTAAACCAATTTCTCAACTACGTCGCAGCAAGACTAGAGTGCAAAAATAAGTCACAAGCTGTCATTCTATATCTAGCCAACGTTTACAGATTAGACAGGACAATATCATATGGTATGAACATGACAAAGATACACCGACGAAAATATCTCCAATATATAGTACTTTTTATATCTACTTGTCAAAAATAGAAATCAAGACTAAGAATGAAACATAAACAACAGAAAAAAAAATAGTCTAAGAAGCATAGTAAGAGAAGTAGCAATACATTAAAGACATCCATATGTTGAAATCAGCGTCAAGTTTGCAAATTAACAAGCTGGAAAGAAAAACTTCATATTTCATATAGCTTAAGAATTAAGAGAAACCTCATGTAGCAATGTATCATGTAAATCCATTGACATGTCCTTATTTAAAAAAGATAAACGACAATGACTAGAAAATCAAATTGGATTTGGACCCAATAATTTCGTCAGCTTAGCTTCTTCGCTACCGAGAAGTATCCAATGTCTTCCATGCATCCATATTTTGAGGAAAACAGACCTAAGGCCACAGTAAAGATGCAACGAGAATGTGACTACCAAGGATCAAAATATTGCAGTACCATATATACATGTATGGATCTGACATGAAACAATCCAATCTTCTTAGAAGAGGAAAAGGTTGAGTTTACCCCTACCCTCAATCAATGTGTGACAATAATATGAGGTAAAATATTTATTTGGTCCAATTAATCATTACTAAATGATGTACGTATCAAATTAAGTTCAAGAATTGAAAGAAATTGTCTGAAAGCTACAACATAGGGCTTAAGATACACCCAAAAAGTATGTGAGGCATATATATATATATATATATATAACTGTTCTCATCCTCCCCTTCTCCTTCTATAATTGGAGAAGAAGGCTGCCTGGCTATACTTACCTTTCAACAAGAATACCTAAAGTTCTTAAAACACTATCTCCATGACTGTCGAGAATTTCTCATCTTACTACCCACAGTGATAATTCTCTTCTCAAATAATTTTGAAGAACATTGGAAACAGTTAGAAGTATTTTTTTTTCGCTACTTTAATGAAATACTAAATTCAAATGAACATTTTCGAATATGTTGCAGGAAGAAGACATCAAGCTTTAATCTTACAAAGCTAAAGGAAAATCTATTTGCTTAACTCCAGCATCTCCCGTAAAAAGGTTGAAATGTTTTTATAACACAGGATTACAAAATCATGATTATATGATCATCAATAATCTGTGGAACAGTATCTGCACTCAGGAGAAAAAACAAATCAGAGTACATATGACTCATGTAGTCCATCTTTTGAAAGAAAAAGATGAACAATTTATTAAACAGAAGAGCTGACAAGAAGATTTATAGATCTTTCATATGAGATTAATTATCTCTATCCTGGAGCGGAACAGTTTTCCATTGATTTTCTTCTAGGATTTGCATTTGCCAAAAACCCATTTTTATATAAAATTTTAAGAATACTTTCTCATCTGTAATATTATCAATTTGATATTCTGGCACATAATAATTGACCCAAACCAAATTATTTGATTCTTTATAATCAATAATTTGACTAGAGACTCCATGCTCAGAAGTAGAATCTAAACAGCATGTTTTATAGTCAGTTTTTATTAGATTATCTCTAATGAGGCCTTCAATTTCTTCTTTGCAAAAATTCAAAAGAGTTTCGTTCATTCGTACTGGTATGTCAAAATGTCTATTGTTAAAAGAGAAACGAGAGAATTCTTTGATATACGAAAGACGAATATGCCTTTTCTTATCAATGATCTTATTGTTAAAAGAGTCTAAACAATCTTTATCTGTAATATTAGAAATAACATTTATAAATTTTTCTTTGAAATGTAAGGCAGAGAATAGGCAATTAACTAGTATGTCTTCAGGTTCTTTATTAAACCAAAAAGAAAGGTTCTTTATTAAACCAAAAAGAGACGTTAGGGTCACTGGCTATGGTATGGATACCATGAGAATCAACAATAAAGGGCTTAAGATTATTAATAAAAGGGGTTCCCAAAATAATACCTTGTTTGAGGTCTTTGAATAGGACAAAGGAAGTTTTAATTTTTAAACCTCCATTGCAAATGTAAGCATTTGTGAGTTTATATCGAGCTTTGAGAGCCTGACCATTAGTAGCGCTAACCAGATGAGATGTTTTCTCATAAAATCTTAGAGAAACAAGATCTTCTCTAATACAATTTATGTCTGCTCCAGTATCAATTAAAGCTATATGCTGAACAGAGTATTGGTCCATAATATTGAGCATGATATCACATCTCCATTTTTTCTCAGCATATTTTTCTATAGAATTTATAAATTCATTATCATTAGAATTTTTTTCATGTTCAAAGGTTTCTTTGAAGCCTTCAAACTCGTCTATGGTTTTATTTTCTAAATAAGTTTCTAAATGTTTTATTTTTTGTTTAAGTTCAAGAAGTTCAGATTAATTATCTCTATCCTTACTCCAACAAGATCTCATTAACCTCTCATAAGATGTTCCAAATCCTCGAAATACCAGAATATATTCAGCAAAATATCTGCATGGAACGTCTTAACAGAGAGCAATTATGGGCCAAACTAAACATTTTGCCTCAAGATGTTCAAGATGTCATTAAGACGTCTTAACAGAGAGCAATTATGGGCCAAACTAAACATTTTGCCTCAAGATGTTCAAGATGTCATTAAGGCAAAAGTTGAAGATGACAATATCCTCCAAACTAAACATTTTGCCTCAAGATGTTCAAGATGTCATTAAGGCAAAAGTTGAAGATGACAATATCCTCTCTTCTAAAAGGATCCACACTTCCTAGTACGACAACAAGTAAATCTCCCAGATTCGCTATAAGTCTTCCTAATATTCCTCCCTATATCCCACATATAGACGCTGGACTTGTCGATCAATTAAGAATCTCAAGAGAGCCACCATTCTTCTACAATCCAATGAGGTTTAAAAGGTTGCCTGCTATTATTAAGACTGTCATCTTCTTATCTCCTATAAGTTTGGCACATCTTCAATTTAATATTACAGCTACCTTACATAAACGAAGCGATTTTGAATATTTCCCAAGCTTACAAATTTGGAAAATTTCTAATCACTGGTCTCTATCATTTTAAAAGATTTGATGAAGAAAGCTATGATTTAGGAATGGATCGTTTTCAAAGCACCATCTCGTTCTACAAGAAACTTGAGGATTTATATGAAGATTATTCCTATAATATGACCGATGGATTTTAGATTGTCTGCACTAACATCAATATGGAAGAAACTTCTCATCATAAAGCAACCAAAACTGTCATTGATAAATGAATGACTAATCCACCAATTGGCCCAGAAACAAGAGAAGCTTATGATGTTTTTATGGCAGCAAAACAATACCATGAGTGTCTATTGACAGTGATCTAGCAGAAGAAATATCCCATACATGGGATAATTTGTGAAATGCCATTAACCCATGATAAATCCCACATATGATTAATCCTAATGACTTAAACACTAAGTCAATCAATACTTGTCACTATTCTTTTAGTTTAAAATAATTAACTTTTTTGCAAATTTTATTAACAGCTAAAAGAAGCACCTGCAGAGGACTTGACAGCAGATATGTTTATACACAGTATGCCACTTTGGATTCTCTCTTCGGATACTTAAGCATGAAGAAAATTTTGTCAAAATGCTACTCTACCTAAACTCTTGTAGGTTTTGCCAAATTTACTCAGGAGGGCCCCACAGGTTATGAAGGCATCTTAGCATAGTATCACTAAACCTCTATAAAAGGAGGTGGGGAGCTCATGAAAGAGGAGGCTTTTTGGGAGGCTTTTTGGGAGAGTGAAGTGAGATCCTCTCTTAAGAATTCCCTCTTGTTCTCCTTTTTTAAGTTTTTAGTTTTGAGTTTGAGTGAGGTTTGTTTTCAAGTTTTCTTTTGAGTATTTGTAATATAAGTGTGTACTAGTATTACTACTCCGGTTCATCACCAAACTTCTGATTTGTAAGTTTTTAAGTTTATTTTCCGTCAAGTATGTGTCTTTTGTTAATATTACTACTTAGTTTGCCTCCGTTATTACTGTTCATTACTGTTCACACTATTACTGTTCATTATTACTATTCAATACTATTTTTTCTTTAATTTTTGATATACATGTGAACGAAGAAGAAGATATAGTTATAAACAATATCTATATCATCTTCCCCGTCTACACAGTATTCCCCACGAGCTAGCTCTTATAGCCGGTGGCGGAGTTGGTCTGCGATGGTGAAGCCCAAACCCCGGCTCGCCGGTGTATATCCCCGTGAGAAACAGCTCACTCATTGATACTAATGCTCATCCTACAATAAAACAATTGCAGATTTTTGTAGTATAAACTACTACAATATTGTACGCTCGATTTATAATTGCTTTAATTTTAAGTACTTTTATGCTTCATTGCTTACATTGAATTGAATTTTATTTCTCTAACATTTCTAGTATAATCTAGAGCCTCTAGCATTTTTAGTACTCTTTGTTAGTCCTCCTTACTTCCTGTAGTCACGACTTACACAGTTTTGTTCTGTATTTATCTGGTGTTGTTGACTAATGAGGAATCTGCGAACTTTTTAGAGTTGCTATTATTTGCTTAATTTTTAGCTTGTTTTCTTAGCCTCTTTCTTAAGTCTTCATTTCCTTAACTAGTGGTCGCAGTTTACACGGCTTTCACCCGTTAGCTGAGTGCGTCTAGAGCTCTTTCATCCGTGTTTATCCCTTGTTGTTGGCAGGTTAAAGTCTTAAAGTCTTTCTTAAGATGCCTAAGTTTCTAAGCTATCTTTCCCCCGATAAAAAGAATCCTTGTATAAAAACAATGTCGGTTAAAAATTCAGAATCCTTAGATTATGAGACTATTGATCAAAGCATTTCAAATTGGAAAATACCTAAAGTTAGTACTAATGATATTTATTGTAAAGAAAGTTTTAAATTAAAAACAACCTATCATATAAAGACTATTGAAAAAACAAAAATTATAACCTCTCACACAGAGAAATTACAATTACTAAGCGATAAAGACATCTAAAAAAATGACTGAAGATCCTACTCTTAAATTTCTTCATCTTGGCCTTGTTCAAATCTCTATTAGACCCCTTACTAGAAATGGCATTAACACCTTTGTGCTTGTTTGTTTATGAGACAGAAGATTTTTTGTTTTTTTGACTCATTAATTGGTCTAATTGAGACAAGTTTAAGCAATGGTCGCTATCTATAGGAGTGTCTTCAAGCTCTGGTTCTTCTTTTAGTTTAACAGACTCTGATAACAATCGTGACCAAGAATGTTTTAGCCTTGATACGACAGAGCTAGCTCGTGGGGAATACTGTGTAGACGGGGAAGAGGATATAGATATTGTTTATAACTATATCTTCTTCTTCGTTCACATGTATATCAAAAGTTAAATAAAAAATAGTAATGAATAGTAATAATGAACAGTAACAACGTGAAAAGTAATGAACAGTAGCAGCGAAAGCAAACTAAGTAGCAATATTACCAAAAGACACTTACATACTTGACGAAAAATAAACTTAAAAACTTACAAACCAAAAGCTTGGTGATGAACCGGAGTAGTAGTACTACTAGTACACAATTATCTTACAAACACCCAAAAGAAAACTTGAAAGCAAACCTCACTCAAACTCAAAACTAAAAACTTAAAAAAGGAGAACAGCAGGGAATTCTCAAGAGAGGATCTCACTTCACTCTCCCAAAAAGCCTCCTCCTTCCATGAGCTCTCTCCCCCCTTTTATAGAGGTATAGTGATACTAT